>NC_067126.1:2459108-2779610 GCF_021347895.1 Acanthochromis polyacanthus | reverse complement strand
GGAGAATCTCCGTCCAGCACCAGTCCAGACGACACCAACCAGACCTTCAAGTTCTCCCCTGGAGACGGCCAGGCCCTGCAGGTAGTCATCAATCAATCAGTTCATTAATAAATCAATCAATCAGTTCATCAATCAATCAGTTCATCAATCAATCTGTTCATCAATCAGTCAGTTCATCAATCACTTAATTACTAAATCAATCAATCAGTTCATCAATCAGCCTTTAGCTGCTTTCAACAGGTTCTGACTCTGTTCTGGTTCCAGATCAGTCCTCTTCCTGGAACTCATCCTCTGCTGATTCTGGTCAACCCAAAGAGTGGAGGCAGGCAGGGGGAGAGGTGAGAAGTTATTATTAATAATATATTAACAACAATAACAGTAATAATAATAATTATTATTATTATATGGACGTTTTTGCTGTTTTGCTTTTTGTTTTCACTTGTTTTTAGGTTGTTGTTAGATGTTTTTAGGTTGTTAGATGTTTTTAGGTTGTTGTTAGATGTTTTTAGGTTGTTGTTAGATGTTTTTAGGTTGTTGTTAGATGTTTTCTAGGTTGTTGTTAGATGTTTTTTTTAGGTTGTTGTTAGATGTTTTTAGGTTGTTAGATGTTTTTAGGTTGTTGTTAGATGTTTTTTTTAGGTTGTTGTAGATGTTTTAGGTTGTTGTTAGATGTTTTTAGGTTGTTGTTAGATGTTTTTAGGTTGTTGTTAGATGTTTTTAGGTTGTTAGATGTTTTTAGGTTGTTTTTAGATGTTTTTAGGTTGTTAGATGTTTTTAGGTTGTTGTTAGATGTTTTTAGGTTGTTGTTAGATGTTTTTAGGTTGTTGTTAGATGTTTTCTAGGTTGTTGTTAGATGTTTTTTTTAGGTTGTTGTTAGATGTTTTTAGGTTGTTGTTAGATGTTTTTAGGTTGTTGTTAGATGTTTTCTAGGTTGTTGTTAGATGTTTTTTAGGTTGTTGTTAGATGTTTTTAGGTTGTTTTTAGATGTTTTTAGGTTGTTAGATGTTTTTAGGTTGTTGTTAGATGTTTTTAGGTTGTTGTTAGATGTTTTTAGGTTGTTAGATGTTTTTAGGTTGTTGTTAGATGTTTTTTAGGTTGTTGTTAGATGTTTTTAGGTTGTTGTTAGATGTTTTAGGTTGTTGTTAGATGTTTTTAGGTTGTTAGATGTTTTTAGGTTGTTGTTAGATGTTTTTAGGTTGTTGTTAGATGTTTTTTAGGTTGTTGTTAGATGTTTTTTAGGTTGTTGTTAGATGTTTTTAGGTTGTTAGATGTTTTTAGGTTGTTGTTAGATGTTTTTTAGGTTGTTGTTAGATGTTTTTAGGTTGTTGTTAGATGTTTTTAGGTTGTTGTTAGATGTTTTTAGGTTGTTAGATGTTTTAGGTTGTTGTTAGATGTTTTTAGGTTGTTGTTAGATGTTTTTAGGTTGTTGTTAGATGTTTTTAGGTTGTTGTTAGATGTTTTTTTTAGGTTGTTGTTAGATGTTTTTTAGGTTGTTGTTAGATGTTTTTAGGTTGTTGTTAGATGTTTTTAGGTTGTTGTTAGATGTTTTTTAGGTTGTTGTTAGATGTTTTTAGGTTGTTGTTAGATGTTTTTTTTAGGTTGTTGTTAGATGTTTTTAGGTTGTTAGATGTTTTTAGGTTGTTGTTAGATGTTTTCTAGGTTGTTGTTAGATGTTTTTAGGTTGTTGTTAGATGTTTTTAGGTTGTTGTCAGATGTTTTTAGGTTGTTGTTAGATGTTTTTTAGGTTGTTGTTAGATGTTTTTAGGTTGTTAGATGTTTTTAGGTTGTTGTCAGATGTTTTTAGGTTGTTGTTAGATGTTTTTTAGGTTGTTGTTAGATGTTTTTAGGTTGTTAGATGTTTTTAGGTTGTTGTTAGATGTTTTTTAGGTCGTTGTTAGATGTTTTTTAGGTTGTTGTTAGATGTTTTTAGGTTGTTGTTAGATGTTTTTAGGTTGTTGTCAGATGTTTTTTAGGTTGTTGTTAGATGTTTTTAGGTTGTTGTTAGATGTTTTTAGGTTGTTAGATGTTTTAGGTTGTTGTTAGATGTTTTTAGGTTGTTAGATGTTTTTAGGTTGTTGTTAGATGTTTTTAGGTTGTTGTTAGATGTTTTTAGGTTGTTGTTAGATGTTTTTAGGTTGTTGTTAGATGTTTTCTAGGTTGTTGTTAGATGTTTTTTTTAGGTTGTTGTTAGATGTTTTTAGGTTGTTAGATGTTTTTAGGTTGTTGTTAGATGTTTTTAGGTTGTTTTTAGATGTTTTTAGGTTGTTAGATGTTTTTAGGTTGTTGTTAGATGTTTTTAGGTTGTTGTTAGATGTTTTCTAGGTTGTTGTTAGATGTTTTTTTTAGGTTGTTGTTAGATGTTTTTAGGTTGTTGTTAGATGTTTTTAGGTTGTTGTTAGATGTTTTCTAGGTTGTTGTTAGATGTTTTTTAGGTTGTTGTTAGATGTTTTTAGGTTGTTTTTAGATGTTTTTAGGTTGTTAGATGTTTTTAGGTTGTTGTTAGATGTTTTTAGGTTGTTGTTAGATGTTTTTGGGTTGTTGTTAGATGTTTTAGGTTGTTGTTGTTAAATGTTTTTAGGTTGTTGTTAAATGTTTTTAGGTTGTTGTTAGATGTTTTTAGGTTGTTGTTGTTAGATGTTTTTAGGTTGTTGTTAGATGTTTTTAGGTTGTTGTTAGATGTGTTTTAGGTTGTTGTCAGATGTTTTTTAGGTTGTTGTTAGATGTGTTTTAGGTTGTTGTCAAATGTTTTTAGGTTGTTGTTAGATGTTTTTAGGTTGTTGTTAGATGTTTTTAGGTTGTTGTTAGATGTTTTTAGGTTGTTGTTGTTAAATGTTTTTAGGTTGTTGTTAAATGTTTTTAGGTTGTTGTTAGATGTTTTTAGGTTGTTGTTGTTAGATGTTTTTAGGTTGTTGTTAGATGTTTTTAGGTTGTTGTTAGATGTGTTTTAGGTTGTTGTCAGATGTTTTTTAGGTTGTTGTTAGATGTGTTTTAGGTTGTTGTCAGATGTTTTTTAGGTTGTTGTTAGATGTTTTTTAGGTTGTTGTTAGATGTGTTTTAGGTTGTTGTTAGATGTTTTAGGTTGTTGTTAGATGTTTTTAGGTTGTTGTTAGATGTTTTTAGGTTGTTGTTAGATGTGTTTTAGGTTGTTGTCAGATGTTTTTTAGGTTGTTGTTAGATGTTTTTAGGTTGTTGTTAGATGTGTTTTAGGTTGTTGTTAGATGTGTTTTAGGTTGTTGTTAGATGTTTTTAGGTTGTTGTTAGATGTTTTTAGGTTGATGTTCGATGTTTTCTAGGTTGTTGTTAGATGTTTTAGGTTGTTGTTAGATGTTTTTTAGGTTGTTGTTAGATCTTTTTTAGGTTGTTGTTAGATGTTTTTTAGGTTGTTGTTAGATGTTTTTAGGTTGTTGTTCGATGTTTTCTAGGTTGTTGTTAGATGTTTTTAGGTTGTTGTTAGATGTTTTTTAGGTTGTTGTTAGATGTTTTTAGGTTGTTGTTCGATGTTTTCTAGGTTGTTGTTAGATGTTTTTAGGTTGTTGTTAGATGTTTTTAGTTTGTTGTTAGATGTTTTTAGGTTGTTAGATGTTTTTTAGGTTGTTGTTAGATGTTTTTAGGTTGTTTTAGATGTTTTTAGGTTGTTAGATGTTTTTAGGTTGTTGTTAGATGTTTTTAGGTTGTTGTTAGATGTTTTTAGGTTGTTGTTAGATGTTTTTAGGTTGTTGTTAGATGTTTTTTAGGTTGTTGTTAGATGTTTTTAGGTTGTTAGATGTTTTTAGGTTGTTGTTGTTAGATGTTTTTAGGTTGTTGTTAGATGTTTTTAGGTTGTTGTTAGATGTGTTTTAGGTTGTTGTCAGATGTTTTTTAGGTTGTTGTTAGATGTGTTTTAGGTTGTTGTCAAATGTTTTTTAGGTTGTTGTTAGATGTTTTTAGGTTGTTGTTAGATGTTTTTAGGTTGTTGTTAGATGTTTTTAGGTTGTTGTTGTTAAATGTTTTAGGTTGTTGTTAAATGTTTTTAGGTTGTTGTTAGATGTTTTTAGGTTGTTGTTGTTAGATGTTTTTAGGTTGTTGTTAGATGTTTTTAGGTTGTTGTTAGATGTGTTTTAGGTTGTTGTCAGATGTTTTTTAGGTTGTTGTTAGATGTGTTTTAGGTTGTTGTCAGATGTTTTTAGGTTGTTGTTAGATGTTTTTTAGGTTGTTGTTAGATGTGTTTTAGGTTGTTGTTAGATGTTTTTAGGTTGTTGTTAGATGTTTTTAGGTTGTTGTTAGATGTTTTTAGGTTGTTGTTAGATGTGTTTTAGGTTGTTGTCAGATGTTTTTTAGGTTGTTGTTAGATGTTTTTTAGGTTGTTGTTAGATGTGTTTTAGGTTGTTGTTAGATGTGTTTTAGGTTGTTGTTAGATGTTTTTAGGTTGTTGTTAGATGTTTTTAGGTTGATGTTCGATGTTTTCTAGGTTGTTGTTAGATGTTTTTAGGTTGTTGTTAGATGTTTTTTAGGTTGTTGTTAGATCTTTTTTAGGTTGTTGTTAGATGTTTTTTAGGTTGTTGTTAGATGTTTTTAGGTTGTTGTTCGATGTTTTCTAGGTTGTTGTTAGATGTTTTTAGGTTGTTGTTAGATGTTTTTAGGTTGTTGTTAGATGTTTTTAGGTTGTTGTTCGATGTTTTCTAGGTTGTTGTTAGATGTTTTTAGGTTGTTGTTAGATGTTTTAGTTTGTTGTTAGATGTTTTTAGGTTGTTAGATGTTTTTTAGGTTGTTGTTAGATGTTTTTAGGTTGTTTTTAGATGTTTTTAGGTTGTTAGATGTTTTTAGGTTGTTGTTAGATGTTTTTAGGTTGTTGTTAGATGTTTTTTAGGTTGTTGTTAGATGTTTTTAGGTTGTTGTTAGATGTTTTTTAGGTTGTTGTTAGATGTTTTTAGGTTGTTAGATGTTTTTTAGGTTGTTGTTAGATGTTTTTAGGTTGTCGTCAGTGAGCGCAGTGACTGATTCTATCCCGCTGACCCTCTGAATGCTGTAAATTACCATCATCATAACTGTAACCAATCAAACCTGCTGCTCTCACTCACCCTCACACGTCACCGTGGCAGCGCTCTCTTTGTTAGCATCAGGATGGAAATCATCTCCTATTAATAGACCTTCAAGAACAGAAAAACCCTCTGAACAGGAAACCAGGAAGCTATTTTTATCTGAGCCAAGCTGTTTGTGCTTTTTATTTCAGAGCAGGTTGGACTGATGATGATTCACAGACATTAAACAGACATCAACATAAAACAACAAAACAGAACTACCTCTCAGTGACTGCATCACTTTACAGCTAAGCAATGAACTGTTTTGTCTTTTGGACAATCACATCTATCTATATCTGCATCATGGCTTCACATGGAGAAAAACTGAACAGAGGAAGAGAAACATCTGACTGAGAGACTCGACAAATATGGAAAAAGAACCAAGAAGATCAGTGAGCAACTGAAAACCAGAGAAGGACAGAGTCAGCAGGAATCGGGAGGTCTGGAAGGAATCATAGTTCCACTAATCAGGAGGTCTAGAATGAGTCATAGTACCACTAATCAGGAAGTCTAGAAGGAATCATAGTACCACTAATCAGGAGGTCTAGAAGGAGTCATAGTACCACTAATCAGGAGGTCTAGAAGGAGTCATAGTACCACTAATCAGGAGGTCTAGAAGGAGTCATAGTTCCACTGATCAGGAGGTAGAAGGAGTCATAGTTCCTCTAATCAGGAGGTCTAGAAGGAGTCAGAGTTCCACTCAAGGGCGTAGGTTTGCATTGGGACGGTAGGGACATAACACTACCAACTTTTCAAGAGGGTCAAATTGTCCCCGCCAACTTTTTAGCAACCTTATTTGCATTATATAATGAGTTCAGTTATATACGTAATTTTGATTGTCTTCCCATATGTTGTAAGGATAGAATTGACCCTACCATTATTAAGTGAATTATTTTCATTATGTTCAGACCAGGTTCAGACTTACATTTACCACTTTTCACTTGCTGAATGTGCCGGTCCAATCAAACGTGCGTTTGATTGGCTGATGACTTGGTTCCACTAATCAGGAGGTAGAAGGAGTCATAGTTCCACTAATCAGGAGGTCTAGAAGGAGTCATAGTTCCACTAATCAGAGCTCCTAAAATGACTCCACAGACAGTGAACTACTTTCTCCATCCAGCTGTAAAAACAGACTTCAGCTGCTTCAGACTTGGTTCAGGGGTTCTCCATGGAAACCAGACTTAGTGTGAAGCTCAGACAGTGTGAAGGAACCTTCAGAACATCAACCTCTATGGACGGAGGACCAGAACTAAACCTGGCTGCTGCTCAGAAGTAAACTTCCAGATGAAAGTTTGCTGAAGAACACGAGAAGAAGCCTGATGGATGTTGGAGAACATTCTGTGGTCAGATGAAGATCAATGAGTTAGGCTCAGATGGAGTCCAGATGTTTGGTGAGAACCTGACCAGGACTACCACAGTGGATGCATGGTCCTGATAGTGAAGCATGGAGGTAGAAGTGTGATGATCTGGGGCTGCATGAGTGGCTCATCAAAGACCTGGAACATCCAGCTCATGAACTCACTCTGAGGTGTTAAACTAAACCCTGACCTGTTCTTCTCTGCATCTTTTCTTCTCAGAGTTCTGAGGAAGTTCAGGTATCTTCTGAACCCCAGGCAGGTGTACAGCCTGGAGCAAGGAGGACCTATGGTGGGGTGAGTCTGATGATGGATGGATAGGTGGATGATGGATGGATGCAGCAGGTCTTTTTTTAATTACAAAACCAGAGTCATTATTCAGTGAGTTGAGTTCTTTCTAAACATGGAGGAAACATTAATCAGAATCTGGTTTTAATGAGGATCAGACACTGAGTTTAAATCTGCTCAGAATGAAGCAGTATCACGAGGATGAAGCTGAACTTCCTGTCAGACCTGGAGAAATCCGATCTCCTGCCAGATGGATTCTGTCCTTTCAGCTCTGTTTTGAAAATGAATAATTAAACACAAAACACTTGAAGATCATTTTAAAGAACCATAATCAGTGGAACTACTGGCTGGAAGAACTTTATTCCTACGAGTTGATTCCTCTAAGTCACTGGAGTCTGTTGTTGAACTCAGCAGTTTAGTTTGTTTCATTCAGTCTCTCTTTAGCTGAGAACATTTGGTGTTTTTCTTATTAATTATGTAATTATGAGTGAAGAAGCTCGTCGTCGTGCTTGGCTGTTGATGGAGGTGATGTAACCACTGCTAGACGACGGGTTAACGTCTCCATGGTTACCAGGGCTCCATAGCAACAGGAAGCTGCTCTCCTCTCAGGAATAAAGCAGCTCAGACCTCATCTGAGCGGACACTGCTGCAGTTCCTCTGTAGGACCGATAGAGGGCGCTCTTCACAGCAGGACACCTTTCATCTGGAACGTCAGAGGAGCAGAGTTTTGGGTTAGATCAGAGATAATAAATCTATCAGAAGACGAGCTGACGTAAGAATCAGCAGCTTCTCACAGCTGGTTCTTCATTTGAAACTTTTTTTTAGGAAAGAACACCTAAATTCTCTGATTTTAGCTTCTCAGATGTGAATGTTTTCTGGTTTCTTTCCTCCTTTATGACCATAAACTGAAGATCTTTGGACTAAACAAGATGCTTGTCATCAATAGAGGTAGAATTTAAATTTCTCAACTTTAATAACTGTCATAAAAATCTGAATTTGCGGTCATTGTTAGAAGGTTTCTGCAGCTGTTTCATGATGGAGATGAACATTAAAGGTCCTTTCAAGGCAACTTGGAGACACTTGGAGATACTAAGAGACACTCGGTACCGACCTGTGACGGTGTTTGTGGGTTAAAGTGAGCAGATTTCACAGCCGGAGAAGAACACTGATGAAATGTCCCTCAGAGATCAGAACAATCCTCTGTCTCTATCAGCTGTAAACAGTTCTTCATTTTCTGTCTCTTCAGGCTCAACTTCTTCCATGACGTTCCAGATTTCCGGGTTCTGGCCTGTGGAGGAGACGGGACGGTGGGCTGGATCCTGGACTGTATCGGTAGGAAGGTTCTCCTCTCTGGAGCTGATGAGTTTCCTCTAAAACACTGACACTAAAGCAGCTTCTCTGTGTGTTTGTTCTGTTTCGTGCACATTTTTCACTGCAGTCTAAAGTCCTGCAGCTCCACAGAACCAGAACATCATGAAGAAGATCTCGGAGATGTTAGAACCATGGAAAATACAAAAGCTATATTTCTCTGATTATTTATTCAACAAAATCTGGAAAAAAAACTTGAATCAACACGTAAATGTTGTTCCAAGTTCAGCACTGGAGCTGATGTCTCTGATTCTAGGAAGCTTCTCCTCAGGATTAGAACAGAAATCTAATGAATCGTTTTAAATAAATCTTTGAAGTTTCCAACATTATTCTTATCATTGACAGAACAATGTTGCATCAACTTCATTTTTCACATTTCTAGTTCCAGAAGAACCAGCAGCTGAATGAACCCAAACTGAACTTTTATTAAAATGTGAATTTCTCTGCAGATAAAGCGAACTTCTCCCGACATCCTCCGGTGGCCATTCTTCCTCTGGGGACCGGGAACGATCTGGCTCGCTGCCTTCGCTGGGGAGGAGGTGAGGTTCATCAGGTTCATCAGGTTCAGCAGGTTCATGAGGTTTAAGAGGTTCATGAGGGTCATGAGGTTCATCCTACATCTGAGAGTTTTCTGGTAGATTCCATCAGAATAAGGAGCATTGATGAACTTTGAAGCATCTCTGGGGGAATAATGGAGGATTTTTAGGGATTTTTCTGGATTCTAGCCTTCAGATTTCAGGTTTTCTACGGGATTTTAAAGGAAAGAGAACCTTAAACTGTTCGGTTGTTGGGCTCTAAACAGCATCAGCTTCATTTCAAACCTCAGCAGGGAAGAGTTTCTAGGAAATGAAGCCGTTAGGTTTTGATGAGCGGTGGTGACATCAGTCCTGTGATTAGCTGCAGCTCTCTGAGACGTTAATTAGAGCAGCAGCACTAACGAGCTTCAGGGAGCAGTCCATAAACTGAAACAAACGTGAAAACATCTCAGAGTTTTAACCATCAGAACATCAGGTTCCTGGTCTCCAGAGGATCAGTCCAGGGTTTAGCTTCAGCCGGTTCATTTAGTGTTTATTTAGAGATCTGAACTGTATTAAAGTTTTTTGTATTCCACATTTATAAAGTCAAACTTTCTGACTGTTGTTCATGAATCTGAAGCTTTAACTCTTGGTTATTTATGATGATCCGGTCTGAAGGCTATGAGGGCAGCAGCCTGCTGAAGTTCCTCCGGGACATCGAACACAGCACCGAGGTGGTTCTGGACCGCTGGAACATCGACATCGTCCCCGACGATAAGGAGGAGAAAGGAGATCCGGTTCCCTACAGCATCGTCAACAACTACTTCTCTATCGGAGTGGTAAGAACATCCAGAGAACCTAATTATTAACATACAAAACAACAGACGGGTTCATCTAAAGTCCTGCAGCTCCGTGGAACCAGAACATCCAGAGAAGCTTATTATTAATATACAGAACATGAAAGAGGTTCATCTAAAGTCCTGCAGCTCTACAGAACCAGAACATCATGAAGAACTCAGAGACGTCTTCTGTCAGTTAGAATGATGGAAACCAGGAAAAAGACCAACATTTCAGTCATTTTCCATTTTTGCATCACATTTCGACTGCTTCAAGTCTGTATTTTTATTAACTGTCTTGTTTTTATCACTTTGGGTTTCACTTTATGTTGGTTTATGTCTGATTTTTGTCAAGTTGTGTTATTTTGTGACTTATTTTGTGTTGCTTTTGTAGTTTAGTGTCATTTTTCATCTCTTTTTTCTCATTCTGTGTAATTTTCTGTGTCGTTTTGTTCTTTTATTGTCTCTGTTGTGATGCTTTAGTTTGGTTTTTGTCTCGTTTTGTCATTATTTATCTTTGTTTTGTGTGTCTGGTGGTTTTATCTCCTTATCCTCTAGATGTTTATTTGCCTCCATGTTTCCATCCTCTACAGAGACAGTTGTGTCTCATTTGTGTCGTTTTGTGTCTGTTTGGGACAGTTTTGTCTCCTTTGTGTTGTTTTTCTATCTTGTTTTGTCTCATTTTGTGTCTCAGATTTCGTGTTTGGGTCGTTTTATGCTTTGTTGATGTTGTTTTGTGTCAAACTTTTGCAAAATGATGATATTTTTGTCTTGTTTTGTGTTGTTTTGATTCATTTTCCATCTAATTTTTGTCATTTTGTGTTATTTTTGGTCTCGTTCTGGTCGTTTGTTGTTGTGATGCTGTGGTTTGGTTTTTGTCTCGTCTTTGTCATGATTTATCCTCATCTTGTGTCTCTTCATGGTCATGTTGTCTCCTCGTCCTTTCGATGTTTATTTAGCTCGATGTTTCCAGCTTTTACAGACTAAGAGAGGCAGTTTTGTCATCTTTCTGTTCTTTTGTGCCTCATTTTTGTTTTTGTCATTTTCGTGTGTTGTTTATGTAATTTTATGTCTAACTTTTGTAAAGTTGTGTGATTTGTTGTCTCGTTTTTTGTTGTTTTGACTCTATTGTCTTTGTCATTTTGTGTTATTTTAATTTGAATGTCTTTAGTTATAGCCTATTGTTCTGTGTTGTCTTATTATTTATCCCTTTATTAACATCCAGCTGCTGGAACAACTTCATTTAGGATCAATAAACTCTCAGTCTATCCTCAACATGATCAGGACCAGAAACATCTAGACGTCCAAATTCTGGGATTTTTGAAAGCGTTTTACACTTTTACAGATGATGGATAGTGACATTTTGGTCATTTTTTCAAAAATATGAGATGCTTTTTAAACCCGTCGGTGGGTTTTGAGGTTCTGAGGTCAAAGTTAAGGTAGAACGTTTGGTTTTGCACTCAAATTAAACCTGAGATCACAGAGCAGCTCTCAGTCTGGAGATCCATCTTCTCGTTCAGAAGAACAGAAAGTCATCCAGCTGTGTCATCTCAGGGACGTTTCCCTGAGTTTAAGGTATGGAACTCTAAGGTAGAGGAACGTCAGCTGATCATGGGATCTAAACTGGAACGTCAGCTGATCGGTGTCTCATCAGATCTAAACTGGTCTCATTGAGATCTTCAGATGTTCTACCAGCAGCAGAGGAACAGATTATCTGATCTGTGTGGACACCAATAATTAGCAGCTCCGTCGCTCTGCTCCTCCCGGCGGCTTCTCTCTTTTAATTGGACGAGGCCAACGTGCTGCCAGGTAGCAGTTGCTTAGCAACGCCTTCATCCTGTCCTGACGGAGACTCTGGTTTCCTCAGGGACGCTCAGACAGAAGAGATGAATCCATCCAGTCAATCTGCTGCAGCCTCAGAGATACTGACTACTCAGAGGTTCTGGAGAGGTTCTAGAGAGGTTTTAGAGAGTTTAACCTTTTTTCTGTGATCAGACACGTATTTTTGTCAAAAATATACCTGATGTGTTTCGACGGAGCCTTCCGTCTTCTTCAGAGGTAACTTTAGACACTATGAACTTCACTGGATCAAAGGTTTTAGAGAGGTTCTAGAGAGATTCTAGGTTCTAGAGAGGTTCTAGAGAGGTTCTGGAGAGGCGCTTGAAAGTTTCTGGAGAGGTTCTAGAAAAGTTCTATAAAGGTTCTGGAGAGATTCTGGAAAAAGTCTGGAAAGGTTCTGGAGAAGTTTCAGAGAGGGTCTGGAAAGGTCCTGTACAGGAACACAGATTAGTGGATCAGCACTTACACAGAACATCCATAATTTTACACTTTGTTCTACATGAAAGTTGGTTCAGTCCATAAAGAGACGATATCATGGAATAAAACCATAAATAAATAAAATCATGTTTGGTGAAAGTTCAGGTTCAGCAGGTTGAGTCTTTATTGTAAAATTACGAAAAAAAAAAACGTCAACATTTGTTGGATGTTAGTGTTTTGTGTCTCATTTTGTTGTTAGGTTTGTTACATCTCTTTGTGGTTGTCTTTTGTTGCTTTGTGTAGTTTTGTGTTGTTTTTTCTTTAGTTTTTGTCTTTATATGGGCCTTTTCCACTATTTCTGTTAGTTTTAGGTGTTTTTTGGGTCATTTTGCATCTTTTTGTCTTAACTTGTCTTCACTGTAATTGTCCCTTTGTGGTAGTTTTATGACATTTTATGGCAATTTTGCATCTATTTCTGTTAGTTTTGTGTTCTTGTGTGGTCATTTTGCGTCTCTTTGTTGTAATTTTAAGTCTTTTGTTGGTGGTTTTGTATCCGCTTACAGTAGTTTTCTGTGTCATTGTTGTAGTGTTGCATCTCTTTGTGGTAATTGTTTTTCTTTGCAGTAATTTTTCATGTCATCAGTTTTCACACACTATAAAAATTTTCCGACAATTAAAACGTTTGTTAAATGACATTCTGTTGGTAGCAAAACTGTAAATGATAAACACAGACACAAAATATCCAGATTTGAACAGATCATTAAATGCATTTTTCTGTTAATCACATCTTTTTAGCAGGTGATTGTTTTCCAGATATTTGCTGTTTAGACAGTAGACCAGTTTTTCTGGACGTTAGCGGTGGCGTTAGCCTCAGAATCCGCTCTGAGCCCAGCAGCAGCAGCAGCGTGGAGCTCTTGGACAGATGGCCGACTATCTGCACACGACACCTGAACAAACCCAACCTGTGACTCAGCAGCCATACAAGGCCCTCGCTTCCTGCCGTCCCGCCGCAGACCTTGATGCTCGGGCTTTGGTCGCCATGGAGACGGAGGGAGGCTGAGAGCTTCCAGTCATCTGTCCTTTATGTGGATGACATAGTGTGGAGCATGTGGCTGCAGATTATTAGGAACCTTCAGATCTCCTGCTGGCAGCAGCCTCGGTGTGGGCCGACGGTTTACATAAAGACAGAGTGTGAAGATCCTCGTCCTGATTTTATAACACACGATTCTAGGTTAGGACTGGAGTTATTTCAGTTGCAGAGTAAAATTGTTCACTTTTAACTCAGTTTCTGGACACTTTTCTTCACTGTAGCTCATTTTTCACTGCAGTATGTACTCCTGTGTCTCTGTGACTGCTTCACATCATAACTCAGCCCTTTTACATCTTCTTCTGGTTGTTTTGCATCACATTCAGCAGCTTCAAGTCTTTATGTTGTCATTTATGTCACATTTAGATTGTTTTCCATCTTTCTGTGGTCATTTTGTGCCACTTTTCAGCTATGTTATGTCTTTTTGGCAGTTTTACTTATATTTTGGTCCTTTTACATCTTTTTGTGGCTGTTTTGCATCACATTTTGGATGTTTTCTGCACATGCAGGATTAACAGCAGACTGTAAATATAATGTGTAAATATGACGAGTGCAGAATTTTTCATTTTTTACAGAATCTGCTTATTTTTGGTGGATTTTTTAAATTCAGACATTTGGAATAAAGAGATTTTTCTACATTTTCTAGATTTAAAGTTCAGGTTTGATTTTAAACAGACGACACGTTCAAGGACAGTTGGACATTTGAACATCAGATCATTCTTTAGGGTTATTAATAAACCTGCTTTCAGATCCAGCAGCAGGTCTACGGTCAGTCCAGATCCAGGTCTACGGTCAGTCCAGATCCAGGTCTACAGTTAGTCCAGATCCAGGTCTACAGTTAATCCAGATCCAGGTCTACACTTAGTCTAGATCCAGGTCTACACTTAGTCCAGATCCAGGTCTACACTTAGTCCAGATCCAGGTCTACACTTAGTCCAGATCCAGGTCTACAGTTAGTCCAGATCCAGGTCTACACTTAATCCAGATCCAGGTCTACAGTTAGTCCAGATCCAGGTCTACACTTAGTCCAGATCCAGGTCCAGGTTGGTGCTTGGTTGACCTCCAGCCTGGAAAGAATCCTCCAGGAATCTGAGAGAGGAAATCACACCATGTCAGCAGCATTAAAGACGCTGCTCAGGTTTCAATGAGGAAGTGTGCACGTGGAAATGTGTGTGCACGTGGAGATGTGTGAACATAGAGATGTGTGTGCGGTGCAACAGGACTCCAGTGTTAACGGTCGGTGGAGCCTCCAGCCTCGTCTGGTAGAAATGAAATAGAAGCAGATTTTAAAAGAAAAAGAAGAAGAAAAAAAAGAAGCAGATTTTATTCCTCCATCTTTTAGTTTCTAGTTTAGAAGCTTCATAAAACATCAGACTGAAGGCTTCTCAGATCATAGAGGACAAGTTGTTCTCGTTTCTCAGACATTTTGTTCTCGTTTCTCAGATGAGTTGTTCTTAAAGTTTGTTCTAAAGAAACAGAATCAGCTGAGACTCAGTCAGAAGCTCCAACAACTGATCAGAGAATCCAGAGGGTCAGTTTCTATCAGAGGAGCCTTTAAGAGCAGCAGATGAGACCACACGGATGGAGAAGTTGTTGTTTTATTCCAGTTGTGTCTCTGTTGACGTTTTGAGTCTCTTAGTTGTAGTTTTGTGTCTTTGTGTAGAAGTGTTGTGTAGAAGTGTACAATGTTGTGTAGTTCCAGCCTGTGTGGGTCTGCTGATCTGGCTCCAGCTGAAGGTCACAGGAAGTATCGGTGACAGGAAGTGAGCGTTGTGTAGAGTTGTGTAGTGTTTTTTAAAGGTGTATAGTGTTGTGTAGATGTGTATAATGTTGTATAGAGTTGTATAGTGTTGTGTAGTGGCGTATGATGTTGTGTAGTTCCAGCCTGTGTGGGTCTGCTGATCTGGCTCCAGCTGAAGGTCACAGGAAGTATCGGTGACAGGAAGTGAACGTTGCCAGGTTCAGGCCAGGTTACCACGGTAATGAACAGCCGTGCTGAGTGACACCTGGCTGCTGTACAGACACACACATGGTGGACATGTGGAGCCACAAACACACAATGTGAAGCCTCTGGTTTAGAGCACACACCTGCAGGACTAAACATAATTTCACTGTCTGGTAGCTTATGGAGCTCATGTCCTGTTGGTGCTGCTGTTGTTTACATCTGTTTATGGTGTTTATAGTGACTTTCATCTGTTTGTGGTAGTTTTGTTTTTTTTGTGATTGTTTTTTGTCTTTTTGTTGTAGTTTTGTGTCACATTGTGGTCATTTATTCGCTTTGGCTGACTTTAGTGTGTCCTTATGGCAGGTTTCATCTTTTTGTGGTAGTTTTGTGTTGTTTTTAGGATATTTTGCCTCACTTTGTGGTAGTTTTAGTAGTAGTTTTGTGTCTCTTTGTGGTCATTTTGTGATTTAGTTGTATTTCTGCGTGGTGTTGTGTCTTTTAGTGGTAGCTTTCCGTCTCTTTGTCATATTTTCTATCCCTTTGTCATAACTTAGCATCTTCTTGTCATAGTATTCCATGTTTTTGTTGTACTTTTGTGTTACTTTTTGGTCATTTAGCATCTGTTGTGGTTGTTTTGTGTTTTTGTTGTTATGATTTTGCACCTCTGTAGTTGCGTTTTGTCTTTTTGTGGTTGTTTTCTGTTTCTCTGTGGCCATTTTGTTTCTCTGTGCTGTTGTTTTGGTGAGTTTCATGTGTTTTTTTAACTTTTAAGTCTTTTTCTGGTCACTTTGCATCTCTTTGTTGTAGTGTTGTGCCCCTTTGAGATTATTTTGTGTCTCTTTGTGGTTGTGCATTTTAACATAGGTCCTGAGTTCTCTCTCCTTCTTGTGGTTGTGTTTCCATGGAGCTGCAGGACTTTAGTTTGCAGAGAAAAAGGAGACAGAAGCAGAAAAGCATGTAGAGAATGATTGTAATTCAGAGTGTTATTGAATAAGGTTTGATTTGTTTTGGTAGAAGTGTTCTTCAGGGATCATATTTAAACCACTTTAAGTCAGCGATGTTTATGTTCCTCTTTGTGACAGTATTATGGGATGTCATGTTCCTCTGTGTGACAGTATTATGGGATGTTTATGTTCCTCTGTGTGACAGTATTATGGGATGTGACGCCTCCCTGACATTCTGAGTGACATTAAGCTAGCCTAGCCGCTAACAGCAGATGCCAGAGGCTGCACCGAGGTGACATTCTGCTGTTTCTGTTGTTTTCGCTTGTTTTTCTCTCGTTTTTAAGTCCACGAGCAAAACTTCAAACGGCAAGATCAGGACCACCTTCACCGGGACCATGGGCCAGATGTCCCCCATGGTTCCCGGCGGGTTTGTTGTCGTGTTCTGGTCAGCGACGGCCGATGGCTCAGGGCAGATTCGTGACATTAAACATGTTTTTTGGGAGCTGCTGTGGTCGTCCTGCTCCAGAACCAGAGGGGATCTGTGTAACCTTGGCGTCGGTCGGAGCTCTGCAGCTTCAGGTGTCGGGTTCTGGTGTCGGGTTCTGGTCCGGTTATTTTAGGAGCTGATATTCGCTGAAGCGCTCAGATCTGGACTCGTTGAGGACGTCCAGCTGCGGCTTTATGGGCTCAGGGTGGAAGGAGAGGAGGCTGTGATTCACCTGTTTACCTGTCTGTCTGTCCATCTGTCTGTCTGACATGCAAGAGAATAAAACCAAAAAACATCTTCTTATGTAGGCTACGTGGGCCATACTTGTGCATTGATTGATTGCAGTAGATTCATGTTTTGCTCGTAGTCATTTCCCTCGATTTCAAGTGTGTTTGAAATCCCTGCAATGCTATTTGTTGGCCTGGAATGGTAGTGACTAGCCTGGAGATGCTAGGGATTAGCCTGGAGATTCTAGGAACTAGGCTAAGAAGGCCAGTTGTTACTTTAGAATTCCAGTTGCTTGTCCAGGAATGCTACTTGCTATCCTAGTAATTGTGGAATTCCAGTTACTAGCCCAGTCCTGGTCCATTCATGCCTGGGCTAGCATTAATGGACTAACAGCTGTAATTCCTGGACTAGCAACTAGCAGTCCTGCTAGTTGCTAGTCTAAGAATGACAGCTGTTAGTCTATCAATGCTACTTGCTGGCCACGGGCTGCTAATAGCTAGCCTTTATATGCCAGTTGTTAGCCTATGCAGGCTACTTGTTAGCCTAAAAATGCCATTTTCACAATCAAATTGTGTTTTTGTGTTTTTTTCTCTCTTTTTCAAATTTTTATTCTTATGTTACTTGTTCTAGATTTGTATATATACTTGTCCCTATTTTTTGTTATGTCATCGTTGCACTGACTGCTCTACGTGCCTTTTTATTTGCCCCCTGGGGACAAATGAAGTTTTCTGAATTTGCTAGCCTAGGAATTGTAGTTTCTAGACTAGAAATGCTAGCTTAGTTTGTAGCCCCGGAACTTTGGTTGTTAGCCTAGAAATGCCAATTGCTAGCCCAAGATTGCTAGTTGCTAGCCTGGAAATGCTAGTGACCAGCCCAGGAATGCCAATTATGAGCCTGGGAATGGTAGCGGTTATTCTAGAGATTCCAGTGACAGACAGACAGATGGACAGACAGACAGACAGGTGGACAGACAGACGGACAGGTGGACAGACAGACAGATGGACAGACAGACAGACAGACAGACAGACAGACAGGTGGACAGACAGACAGACAGGTGGACAGACGGACAGGTGGACAGACGGACTGTCCATCTTCATCCTCCTCATTCAGAAACATCTGCAGACATCCTCGCTTTCATCACACCTGGTTCAATCAGTCACAGCTAAAAGTAGAAAAATCTCTGTTTCATTACAAACGAGACTCAGATCCCACAATAAAATGATCCAGCAGCCAAAAAACACAACAAAATACCAGAAAAATAACCATGTCAGTGATTGTACATAATTTAAACACAGTTTTACCAGACATCTTGAATATTTTCCTGATGTTTGGATGTTTGATGAAAGATATCAACAGATAGATCTACATGAGATTAAATCTGCTTGTCAGAGTAGTGAGATACTGATGAGGCACTAAAGGAAGCAAGACAGTGAAATGACATGAATCTGATGCAAAATGACAACAAAGGTCCATGAAGCAGCTGAAATGTGACACAAAACAACCAGTGACGAGGTAAAAGGACCAAAATATGATGTGAAGCGGTCAAAAAAAGACACGATGTAGCGGAAAAATGATACAAAATGACCACAAAAAGATGTCAAACAACCTAAATATGATGCAAAACTACTACAAATAAAGTAAAACATCTACAAATAATATAAATGGACTGAAATGTGATGCAAACTGGCCACAAAAGATATAAAAGAACCAAAGTATGACGTGAAACATTCAAAAAAGACAGAAGATAACTGAAAGGTGACACAAAAAGCCTGAAAACACAAGTTAAAAAAACTAATTAAAAAAATGACTACAAATGATGTAAATGGACTGAATGTGAAGCAAACTGTCACATAAAATGACCACAGGAGGCTCACAGAATGATAGAAAATGACCCAAACAACTCCAAAAAGATGGAAAACATCCTAAATGTGCTGGAAACAACAAGAAAAAGGTTTGAAGCAGCTGAAATGTGATGCAAAACAGCCAGAAAAAGACATAAAAGTTTCCAAATATGATGTGAAACAGTCAGAAAGACATGATGGAGCCGAAAAAAGACACCAAAAAAATCTAAATGAAAAGAAAGATTTTAAAATATGATGTGAAACGGTCAAAAAAGACACAACCAGAAAAGTCACACAAATGACCACAGGAGTTTCACAGAACGATGATGATGATGAAGATGTAAATGAGAGAAACGTTGGACGTGTTGATTCCAGGTTTCTCTGGTCCTACTCAGTTCTTCTTGTTGTTCTGTTCAGAGCTGCAGGACTTTAGATTGTGATTAAAACTCATAAACTTGGAGTCCAGAGGGTTAAAAGCAGCCGGGTGGAGTTTAATGAGGTGGACCAGCTCAGGTCATCTGACCAGAGGATCTCTAGCAGAGATGGATAACGCTGGTGTGACCTCAGCCTGATCCTGAGCAGAGCGAAGCCTGAGGACACATCCTGTCTTCTCCAGACACTAACCAGCTGAGCAGCCAAAGCAGCTCAGCATGGAGCTCACGTCACAGCAGATCTGATGGATGGTGGAGATGGAACGAAGGCTGGGAGATGATAACATCTACTGTCCTGCTCTGGAGACACCAGCAGGAAACCGATAATAAACATCTGCACCATGGAGGTGTTCCTCATTCTACTGAAGACTTTACTTTGTGTTGAAGCTAATGCTAGCACTGTTAGCTAGCAGCTAATCATGGTCTGCTTCCCTGAACACAAAGAACAACAACAGAACAACAAGAACACAACATAAGACAACAAACAACTGGCAGTCCATCAGTGTGAGATCAGGACCAGTAAACACAACAAATAAAAGTCACTTCTTTGAAGAAATATTTCAGAATAATCAACCAGATCTGGAATCAACTCGTCCACCAGATGTTAAACTCTGGAGCTAATGTTGTCTCCTCTCACTGATCTGATAAGTGCCTTCAGTGACTGGAGTCACAAAAACTGCTGCTACTCAACGCCTCAAAGACAAAGGAAATGATCATAGATTTCCACAGATCCAAACCCCCTCTTCTTCCAGTGAACACTTGTGGACATGGAGATGGTGACATCATATAAATATTTAGGTGTCCACCATGATAATAAGTTGGACTGGTCTACAAACGTAGACTTCATCTACAAAAAGGGCCAGAGCCGACTTTATTGCCTCAGAAGACTTCGATCACTAGACATGTGCAGTAAGATGCTGCAGATGTTTTATCAGTCTGTGGTAGCAGGTGTCCTGTTTTATGCTGCAGTCTGCTGGGAGGCAGCATAAAACAGAAGGATGCAAGATGTCTGAACAAACTGATTAAAAAAGCTGCTCTGTGGTTGGAATCACAATGAACACATTGGAGGATGAGGTGGAGAGACGGGCACTGAGCAAGATGGAGGCCATTCTGACAAACATGGATCATCCACTTCACATCTGCCTCAATGAACAACGAAGCATCAGTGGACAGCTCCTATCCCTGCACTGCAAGACCGAAAGATTTAGGAAATCTTTCTTGCCATCAGCAGTCAGGCTATTCAATTCAAAATTAAACATAAGAACCCTGACAACTGAATTTCCCTTCAGGGATGAATAAAGTGATTCTGATTCTGAAGATGTTTATGTCCTCTACAGGCTCTGAGTATATCTGCTTTTTGTTGTTTTGTGTCTTGTTGTAATTAGTTTGTCTTGTTTTTGTTGTTTTGTGTCTTGTTTTTGTTGTTTATGTCTTGTTGTAATTAGTTTGTGTCTTGTTTTGTTGTTTGTGTCTTGTTTTTGTTGTTTTGTGTCTTGTTGTAATTAGTTTGTGTCTTGTTTTGTTGTTTTGTGTCTTGTTTTGTTGTTTTATGTGTTCTCTGTGCTATTCTGGTCTCATTTCTGTCATGTTTCGTGTTGTTTTTGTTATATTTTGTCATATTTATGTGATTTCTTGTCTCTTTCTTGTCGTTTTACCTCCTCATCCTGTTGATATTTTTCTATCTCCAGACTTTAATTTCTCCTCTGCTCATCATCTGTAGATGTTCCTCCATGCTGGATGGATCTCCAACAGCCTGCTCCTCTGTTCTCTGTTTCTGCTGACTTTATTTCTTGGTTTTCCTCTCAGTCTCTCTGAGGAAACACTGCCTGCAGTTCAACCTGAAGACTCTCTCATTTTAGTCACATGACTCTTTGTCACAGCTCAGTCAGTTGTTGTTGTTGGTTGTGGTGAGGAGCAGAGAATGTTGTGTTTTTTTCACCTTGTTTTGGGTGAAAACGATTAATTTTAAATTAATTTTTAAAGGACACAAAGTTTACATTCTGAGAGGGCTCGTTTACAGACTTCTGCACACGTTCTAAAGTGTAAAAATAAATAATTTTTGACGTTTCAGGGCTAAATCTTCATCTTTGGACCAAACTAACTGCTTGATGAAGCTCTAGCACCAACAACGTCACTAATAATTGTATATTTCCAGGTTGGACTGAGTGCAGGAGTCTAGTTTTTTACAGAATCTGGTGCAAACTGTTTATTTCTGTCAGGTTAGTGAAGCTGTTTGGTAGAAGAACAGATTTAAAGCTCAGATAATTTCCCGTTTCTCACATGTGATCAGAATGAGTTGGTCCAGAGTTGTCTGATCTTCTAAATGGTGTCATTGATGAGATCTTCTACAGATAGCCACAGTTAGAGGCTGAGCTGTCAGCTTCTGGTTGGTTCATGGAAGAGGTCTGCTATTGATTATTGATTATGTGCTGACAGCTGCTGGTCTGGAGGTCAGAGGGAGGAGACTCATGAACATCTCTAACCTCCTGGAGGTCAGAGGAAGGAGGAGAAGGTTGAGAACGTCGTCTAGAGACTTCCTGTCTGGAGGTTTACTGTGGAAATGCTGCTGGATCATCTTGAATTAGTGTTTTTGTGCAGATCTGTCAGCTGGAGGAACCTATAGACTCATAAATATAGAACCTAGATGACCTAAATACAGATCATTAATCTAGCCGTTGTTTTCTCAGATTAATCTTTTTTTGTGCATAAATCGTAGAAAAAAATGGATCTTCTTTTCAGTCTCTCGTTGTCTCCTCTTGTTGTTTTCTGTCACATTTTGTTGGGTTTTTTTGTCGTTCTGTGTTTAGTTTGTATCATTTAGGGGTTTTTTGGACACGTTTGGTCTTTTTTCTGTCATTTTGTCTTGTTTTGTCTTGTTTTTTCATGTTTTTTGTCATTTTATGTGTTTTTTGGTCTCGTTTTTGTCATTCGTGTCTTTTTGGTCTCATTTTGTCATTCGTGTCTTTTTTTCTCTCGTTTTTTTCATTTTGTGTCTCTTTTTGGTGTTGTTTTGGCATTTTGTGTCTGTTTTGGTCTCCTTTTTGTCATTTTGTGTCTAATTTGTGTTGTGACCCTGTGCAGGTCTGCCAGCTGGAGGAATCTGTCAATCTGTATTGTCTAAATCAAGATAATTTTCATTCCTGATTAATCTGAATGTTGTTTTCTCTGAAGGATCATGTTTGTGTGTCAGTTCTACAGTAAAGCAGATGTTCTCATTGTCATTGTGACCAAACAGCAGCAGTAAATGCTGACACCTGAAGAACTGGAACCAGAAAGAGTTGGTGTTTGGTTTAGAAAGGGACAGAAAAGAGTTATCTGATGATCATCAGCTTCAACTGAGATGGTTTATTAAAACTACAGACAAGAAAAACAGAAATGCTCTGAAGACATGGTGAAAAATGTACTCGAATTTTGTCACTGTGATGTCATGCTGATGTCATACAGGTAACACCGTCTCCTCTGGTTACCTGCAGGACGCCTCCATCGCTCATCGCTTCCACCTGATGAGAGAAAAACACCCGGAGAAGTTCAACAGCAGGTCAGTGGAGGAAACCTTCTACTTCCTGTTAGGTAAAAACAGACCAATGGACAGCTGATTGATCTGGAACCAGGTTCACCCCAAGATCAGAACCAGAACCTGATCAGATCAATATTAGAACCTGATCAGATCAATACCAGAACCTGATCAGATCAATACTAGAGCCTGATCAGATCAATACTAGAACCTGATCAGATCAATACTAGAACCTGATCAGATCAATATTAGAACCTGATCAGATCAATACTAGAACCTGATCAGATCAATATTAGAACCTGATCAGATCAATACCAGAGCCTGATCAGATCAATACTAGAACCTGATCAGATCAATACCAGAACCTGATCAGATCAATATTAGAACCTGATCAGATCAATACCAGAACCTGATCAGATCAATACTAGAGCCTGATCAGATCAATACTAGAACCTGATCAGATCAATACCAGAGCCTGATCAGATCAATACTAGAACCTGATCAGATCAATACCAGAACCTGATCAGATCAATACTAGAGCCTGATCAGATCAATACTAGAACCTGATCAGATCAATATTAGAACCTGATCAGATCAATACCAGAACCTGATCAGATCAATACTAGAGCCTGATCATCTCATTTCCTCTTATCACAGCTTATTTCATGCTATCTGATCTTATCTCATCTTATGTTATCTTCTCACCTCATCACATCTAATTTCATCTTGCCTTATCTCATCTCATCACTCTTATCTCATCTTTTCTGATCTTATCTCATCTCATCTAGCCTTATCACATCTCATCTTATCTCATCTTGTCACGTTTCATCTCATCTTTTCTTGTCTTTGTAATGAGACATGAAGGATGAAGTGGTTTGGATGAAATATCAGGAGCTCAGTTTGATGGAGCTGAACTTTGAGAATCACGATTTTTTATTTTTTTGGTTTCTGGCTCATTAGCGTTGTTTCTCTTTGTTTGTTTGTTTGTTTGTTTGTTTGTTTGTTGTTAAAGATAACTGGTGTTTCAAACCTGCAGCAGGCTTTAGTTTTATTCCTGAACTTTGAGGATGTTCTTTTCTTTGGGTCTTTCTTTGGTGCTTCAGTGTTTCTTCTTGTTTAGTCTCCATGAAGCTGCACAGACCAACCACTGCTGGTGGTAATAATAGAAATAACAGAAAACAGCAGGACGTCTCCAGTCTTTTTCTTCTAAATGATCACCAGATCTTCTCCTCTGGTCCCACTGGAGCTCCAGTTCCTCTAAACATTCCTGTTGTCAGTAAACATCTCTTTAGCTTCTTGCTCTCTGAGCTGACAGACGGACGCCGCTGTTCCTTTGTGTTCTGACGGACGTTTTGGCAGCCGATCGTCTCCACAGCGATTTGGGCTGAAAGGAACCGAGCAGAACCTCTGACCTTCTGAGGAGGCCCAGGGCTGCATGAAGAACCCTATCAGAGCTCCATTGTTCTAAGTGACACTCAGAATCCTTCACAGTCTGGATGTGTCTTGCAGCAGAAGCTCCAGCTGCTGACGGTTCCTCACCGACGTTCTGGAGTTCTCCAGCCAGAACCACATCAGAAACCGGAGTCCTCCTCCATACAGAAGAAACACAAAGTCCTCAGCTTCTCTTTCTGTCGCTTTTCTTGTGGAACTTTTCAGCAGCAGTCTGGAGGATTTGGAAGATCTAATCAGTGAAGATTTACTCATTTATAGATCTGCTCGTTAATAGATCTGCTCCTTAATAGATCTGCTCCTTAATAGATCTGCTCCTTAATAGATCTGCTCGTTAATAGATCTGCTCGTTAATAGATCTACTCGTTAATAGATCTGTTCGTTAATAGATCTGCTCGTTAATAGATCTGCTCGTTAATAGATCTACTCGTTAATAGATCTGTTCGTTAATAGATCTGCTCGTTAATAGATCTGCTCGTTAATAGATCTGCTCGTTAATAGATCTACTCGTTAATAGATCTGTTCGTAATAGATCTGCTCGTTAATAGATCTGTTCGTTAATAGATCTGCTCGTTAATAGATCTGCTCGGTAGGACCAGAAGTTATTAATTATTTAAAAAATATCAGTCAGAAACGTAAAATTAAACCAGAAATACGCATAAAAACAGCTTTTGTCGTTTTCTGTTTCTTTTTGTCTCGCTTGTTTTTGTCTATTTTTGTGCTGTTTGTTTCTTTTTTGTCATTTTTGCGTCGTTTGTCCCTTTTTTGTCGCTTTGTAACTTTTTTGTCTAATTTTGTCTCTTTTGTTTATTTTCATGTTGTTTGTCTCATTTTTGTCATTTTGTGTCTCATTTTGTAATTTTTCATGTTTTCTTGTTTTGTTTCTCGCTTTTGTCGTTTTATGTTTTCTTTTTGTGTTCCATCCATTTTTGTCATTTTGTTTCTGTTTTTTGTAATTTTTGGTCTCGTTTTTGTTTGGTTTCGTGTTGTTCATCTTATCTTTTGTCGTTTTCTTTCTTGTTTTGTAATATTTAGGCTTGTTTTTTGTCTTTTTTGTCTTGCTTTTGTCACTTGAACATTTCTTGTGATTTTGTGTCACATTTTTGTAATATTTGTTGTTTTTGTTTTTGTCTCACGTTTTTGTCATTTTGTTTCTCGTTCTTGTCACTGTGTTTTTTTGTCTCGTTTTTTGTTTTGCGTTGTCTCATTTTTCTGTCGTTTTACGTCTTATTTTTGTAATATTTTGTCTTGTTTATGTTGTTTTTTGTCTTCCTTTGTGGTTGTGATCCTCCAGTAAATCCTCCATGGTTCAGCTCCAGGTGACTAAATGTTGTGTTCCTTTGTAGACACTCTGTGATCTGGAAGTTGTGATGTGGAAATGATAAACTGAGGATGAATGTGGATGAAACTGAATCTATTTTTCTTGATAAGTTTCAGGTTTTTCATGATGTTTAGTAAAAAGACAATTCCTTAAATGGGAACATTTAGGAACCATGAGGAGCTGTGGTTATCGGTTATTCTGCTGTCATTTTACTGTTTTTTACTGGTTTTACTGGATGTGGAACTCAGACTAGTTGGACTCTCCTGGTCTAAACTGTTTTTCTGCTTCCATCAGAACAAATGTTCCTCCAGGCCGCTCTGAGGTTCTTCTGCTCATGTTTCCATCCATCTGTGGTGTTTTTATCTCATCCAGAGTTTCAGCAGATCCACTGACATCTCTGTCATTATTCTGTTAAACTTTCTGAATGTATTTGTGTTTGTTAGTCTTCAGATCATAATTAATGAAGCTGTTAATCTGCTTCCCCTGAGACGGACTAAAAACCCTCATTAACTCAGTTCAGGGCTCCTCTGTGGAGCTTCCTAAGCCTTCCGCCGGTATTCCCACGTTTCCCTCCAAAAAACGACGGATGTGAGAGAACCTAAAAGCTTTAATGAGCTTTAATCTCACGTCTGGTCTCCAGTGGAGCTGCTGCTGGCTCTCTATTTATTATTATAGATATTATTTCTGATCATCTCTGTTCTTTATCTGCTGGAGAAAAATAAACTGGAATAGTTCAAACTAAATGTTCAAATTTAACCTGGTTCTGCTCTACACTGTAAAAAATTAAACATGTTTCAACAGTTTACGGAACCCATCTGTCCTGTTTCTTTAACTACACATAAAATCTATAATAAAATAATAAATTCAAACTGTAAATAACATCTCCATTAAAATCTTTTTATTCATTTTATTTTTACTGTATTAAAATCCTTTACAAATGTAATAAATCTGACATAAATATAATAACTGTTGTTGGAAAGAAAAAGGATGTAAGGAATTAAAATAATTTTTAAATAAATAGTAAACCTCTATTTTTTCTTTTTCGTTGCTTTTTTCTTTCATTTATTTTTTTGTTTTTTTGTTTGATTTAAAATCACAACAAATATTTTTACAGATGTTTCACATTATTGAAAGAAAAACTCATAAATGTTAAGGATTAAAATTTTATGAATGTTTTATGTGTTTTTGTGTACTTATGTGTATTTTTGTATTTATGTGTGTGTGTGTTTGTATTTGTGTTTATTTGTGAGTTTTTGTTTGTATTTATGTGTTTTTGTGTATTTATGTGTGTTTTTGTGTATTTATGTGTGTTTTGTTTGTATTTATGTGGGTTTTGGTGTATTTATGTGTGTTTTTGTTTGTATTTATGTGGGTTTTGGTGTATTTATGTGGGTTTTGTGTATTTATGTGTGTTTTTGTGTTGTGTGTGTTTGGTGTATTTATGTGTGTCTTTGTGTATTTATGTGTGTTTTGTGTATTTACGTGTGTTTTGGTGTGTGTTTATGTGTGTTTTGGTGTATTTTATGTGTATGTTTTTGGGGCGGCTGTGGCTCAGGTGGTAGAGCGGGTCGTCCAATGATCGAAGGGTCGGCGGTTCGATTCCCGCTCTCGCCTAGTCATGTGCTGTTGTGTCCTCGGGCAAGACACTTAACCCACCTTGCCTCCAGTGCTCTTCACTGGCGTGTGAATGTTGGTGGTGGTCGGAGGGGCCGTAGGCGCAGATTGGCAGCCACGCTTCCGTCCGCCCCAGAGTGAGAATGTGTGAGCGTATGGGTGAATGGAAGCAATTGTTGTGTAAGAGCTTTGAGTCCTCTGATGAGTAGGAAAGCGCTATATAAGAGCAAGTCCATTCATCCGTGTGTGTTTTTGTGTTGTCGTCATCCATCAGCAGGTCTCCTCTGCTGGACGTTTTGGAGGTCGATGATCAGAGGTGACCTTCTGCTGTTGTTTTTCTAACATCATGTTTATCTTCTCCGGTATTCAGCTTCAGGGACCCAATCAGCTTCGACCTGAGGGTCACATGACCTGAGGGTCACGTGACCTGAGGGTCACATGACCGGCGGCGTCCTGAGCTGTCAGACGTTCTAACCCTCTGTCCTCTGGTTCCTCCAGGATGAAGAACAAACTGTGGTACTTTGAGTTTGGAACCACAGAGACCATCTCAGCCACCTGCAAGAAGCTCAACGAGTGCATCGAGGTGGAGGTGAGGTTCTACTGTAGGAACCAGCAGAACGTCTCCTAGGTTCTACTGTAGGAACCAGCAGAACGTCTCCTAGGTTCTACTGTAGAAACCAGCAGAACGTCTCCAAGGTTCTACTGTAGGAACCAGCAGAACGTCTCCTAGGTTCTACTGTAGGAACCAGCAGAACGTCTCCTAGGTTCTACTGTAGGAACCAGCAGAACGTCTCCAAGGTTCTACTGTAGGAACCAGCAGAACGTCTCCTAGGTTCTACTGTAGGAACCAGCAGAACGTCTCCTAGGTTCTGCTCAGAACATTTTCTGGTTTCTATTCATAGAAAACCATCAGATTAATGCTGCAGAGAGAAAATGATCGCCTCGTTCTGTCTCACACACACACACACACACACACACACACACACACACACACACACACACACACATGTTTGTTTTTCTGTACCGGTGGGGACTTACCATTGACTCCCATTCATATCTAACTCCTAACCCTTACCCTAACCCTAACCTTAACCATCACCAAATCAATGCCTAACCCTAAACAAACGTTTTTGCACTTTTACATTTTTTTATTCACAACAATATGGCCAAGAAAACGGTGTTGCCACCCGTGGGGACCTCATTTTAGGTCCCCACCGTAAGACAAGTCCCCACCTTTATAGCAAATAGTCAGGTCAAAGTCCCCACCGGTATAGCAGAAACAAGTATACACACACACACACACACACACACACAAAATAAAACACACATAAACTCACCTTTACACAAACCTACCAGCTGCACAGTGTGTCGTCTGGAGAATAAAGCAGCAGGACTCCAACAAAACACACAAAAATACTCGAAACTCACAGAAACGCACATTAAACCTCCCCACAACACACTAAAACACACATAAAACTCACAAAAGACACACAAAAACACAAAAAGATGCGCCAACATACAACATAAAGCACACATTAAATACACAAAAGCTCAGAGAAACACACAAAACAATGCACAAAAACTCATAAACACACAAAAATGCACAAACTCGTGAAAAATTCACAAAACGAATTAAAACTACAAAAAACTACAAAAAGTATTCCACGTTGACTGTAAATAGATAAAGTAAAAGACAACAGGTCAAAGCTGTAAATAATGTTTTAGTTTTTTACAGAATGATAATTTCTTTTCCAATATTTGACTATAAACTGTTTTTTGTATTTTATTCAGGAGCAAAATATGATTTCACAAAAATTTATTCTTCTTTTCACACTTTTTTATTTTTACATTTTTGTGTATTTAGTTTGTTTGCAGTAAAATTAATGTTTTAAAAAACTATTTTTAAGTTTTCCTGATATTTGACAGATTTTTCCTGCTTTATTAAATCACAGATGAACTTGAAAAATCACTGATTTTAACTTACATCACATCAGAAATCTATATTTTACTAATAGTGTTTTGTTGTTTGACAACTAAAGAATTAGTTTTTAATTATAATTTATTTACGTACATTTTAAGTAGTTATTTTTGTTTTGTTTGTTGAGCAAATGTTTTTATAAATATATTATTCTGGAGCCCAGACAGAGGTTTTCAGTCTGTTTTGTTTGTTTGTTTTTGCAGATCACTGCTTAAAAAAATGTTTTCTGACATTTTTTAAACTTAACTGTTTTTGTTGTTGTTGTTTTAAGGTTTACTGTTATTTTACACATTTTATAATTCCATAGTTTTGTCAGATTGCAGATAATAATGAATAAAATCACAGAGAAAGTCTAATTTACACGTTAACTATAAAAAACATTCACATCAAATTCATAAATAGTAAGTTACTCTCAGTATTTCTCTCTTTACAACATTTAACAGAAAAACAGCATTACTTTATGCTATGAGAATCAGCATAAGTTGTCTTTATTTTCCATACATTTTATATATAATTATATTTTCAGGTTTTAAGTTGCACTTTTATTTATGTTCCCTCTTTTGCTGCTAGATTCAAATATTTCTGCCTCAAACTGAACTAATTGGAGCTTCCACCTGTATTTCTGTGATTATTTCTGTGATTATTTCTGCTTTTTCAGTGTTTTGTGCAGTGGATCAGAGTTATTCTGCAGATTAAATATCAGGGACATCGTCGAGTCGTGACTGTGGGCAGTTAAAGAAAAGATGTTTTCTCTCTGCGGCCTTCAAACATCTCAATCTGTCTGAGAACCAAAGTTTACAGGAATTCATCTGATTCATCCTTAATAAAATATATTATTATTGTTATTATTATATTTAGGATTCCTGCTGCACTCAAACTGAGGATCCGGTAAAAAAAATTGAAAAAAATCTGAAAGTAAAGAAGACAAAAATCAGGTTAAAATAAGGTGCAATAATGTAAAACTGGGAAAATAACAGAAAACTATATTTTAAAAAAGGGTAATTTTACATTCATGCACTATAAAAGAAAGAATTATTATTTGTAAAAAAAAATAGAAATTAATAAAAAATAATTGTTCATTGATTTTATTTCTTTACTGCAGCGCAGTGCTTTAGAAAAAAATGCATAATATAATTTTATTATATTTTATTGTTGCTCAGCTGTTCCTCAGTTGTTGCCCAGCTGTTCCTCGGTTGTTCCACCGTTGTTCCTTAGTTGTTCCTCAGTTGTTGCTCAGTTGTTCCTCAGTTGCTCAGTTGTTCCTCAGTTGTTCCACCGTTGTTCCTCAGCTGTTCCTCAGCTGTTCCTTAGTTGTTCCTTAGTTGTTCCTCAGCTGTTCCTCAGCTGTTCCTTAGTTGTTCCTCAATTGTTCCGCCGTTGTTCCTCAACTGTTCCTCATTTGATCCTCAGTTGTTCCACAGCCATTCTTCAGTTGTTCCTCAGCTTTTCCTCAGCTGATCATCAACTGTTCGTCAGTGTTGAGGCTCTCTTCAGATTCCTCTGTGGTTTGTTTCATACTGTATTCCTGCAGTAAAGTCCAGCTCTGACTCAGCACTAATCAGCTGTAAACACTGAGTCACTGAAGTGTTGTTGACATTCTCACTGTGTGTGAATTATTGCTGAATACTAACGAGCTGAGACAGAATAATTCAGAGCCTAATGGAATTAATTTATGTCTGTTAGCTGCTCACACTTTATTACTGCTGCTGCTGCTGAATAAATCCTCCAACAGAACACATCCTGTTCTAGCTGTTCCGTCCAGCAGCTTCTTCTCTCTGAACATGTAGAACCTCCATTCATGGTTCTGCTTACAGTGAATCTAATCATCCTGAAGTTCAATATCACATACAGAAAGTTCTGCCTCAAACAGCAGAAACAGCTTCAAGGGTGTTTTTTCCAGGTTCGTCTTGACGACTTCAGGACACAAACCTGATGGAACAATTTCTTTACCACGTCTGATGTGTGTTTGGACTCATTGTCTGGTTGAAACATCCAACTGTGTCCAAGATCAACCTTCTGCTGATGGTTTTAGGTTTTCCTGAAGAATGTGGAGGTGATCCTCCTCCTTCATTATTCCATTTACTTTGTGGAAAGCTCCAGTTCCACAGAGCATGATACTGCCACCACCATGCTGGATGGTAGGTTTGGTGTTCTTGGGGTAAAAAAAAAAAAAGACTTGCCCAAGACAGTCTGATACCAGTCCAAACCAGTCCTAAAAAGGTCTAAAACCAGGACCAAAATCAAACCTAAACCAGTCAGAATACAGTCTGAAACCAGTCCTAGAAAAGTCAAAATCCAGTACAATATATACCAGGACCAAACCAAACCTGAGCTACTCCTAATAAACGGCCAAGACCTGCCCAAGACCATCTGAAACCAGTCCTCATCCAGGACCAGATCCAGAGTAAAATAAATCCTAAACCAACTTTAAATCACATCCAAAACCAGGAGAACCAAGACTGGAACCAAACATAAACCAGTCCCAAGAAAGTCCAGAACCAGTCCAGCATCCAGTCCTGAACCAGTCCAGAAGCTCTTCTAGAAAGCTCCAGATCATGATACTGCCACCTCCATGCTGGATGGTAGGTCTGGTGTTCTTGGGGTTAAAGGCCTCACCTTCAGTTTTTCTTCCATCTGACCACAGAACTTTCCTCCAGAAGGTCTTTTCTCTGTCCATGTGATGAGTGGAGCTTTAAGTTCTGCTTCTAGAGGAAGAACTTCCTTCTTCTTGGATCCTCTAGAACCCTGTGGACACTGACAGCTGTGTTCCAGCAGCTTCTCATCCATTCAGACCTGCTTTCTGATGATTCCTGATTGACTCTTGACCATCCTGACCAATGGTCTCTCAGCAGCAGGTGATAGTTTGTGTTTTCTTCCTGATGGTGGCAGTAACACACCTTGACCATGAACTTTATTCTGACAAAAAGAAGATTCTGGATCTGAAGCTGCTGTCAAACGATTCCAAGTGATTTTCTGTGTTTTTCAAATTGATGATTTTCTTCTTCAGATCACCTCAGACATTCTTGCTGTAGAGTTTGAGTCTAATGAGTGGATCTAATGGTTCTTTTAAACTGGATCAGAGGAGTCATCAGCTGTAGTCGACTGGAATCACTCAGGAGAAGTTAAGAGGTCATGAAACTAAGAACATCAGATCAACACAATTTTCTACATCATTAAAACTGATAATTCAGGTAGCTGAAGGTATATTATTGACCCAACAAATGTCATATTTCCAGAAGAACTTTTACAAATCTATGAAAGAACCAAAATAGAGGATTGTTTTTAGTGTAATTCAGAGTTCTAGGAGTCATAGAAACCCAAGCCTGAATGATAACCATGAATTTTATAGTTGATGGAAAATTCTGTTCATTACTGTATGTCAGGGGTCGGCAAGTAGATGTGGCTTCGGGCCAAAATGTTTGTAAACAATCGAACAGCGGGCCAACCCGGGGGGGGGGTGGGGGTGCGCGCTCCGATTCCGCAAGCGGGGGGGTGCCGCGGGGGCGCGGGGCAATACCGCGAGCAGCGGAGCTTCTGATCGCGGCTGCTTGGGACACACGTCTCAATTCTGATCACAGATGTATTAAAAATGACTCCCGGGACACACATGTTTTGCACACAGTGTTGCTCAGTGAAATAGTACAACCGTGTCCGACCAGTAGCGCAAACGCGGAAATGCCCGGCAGCAGCCGACCACGCGAGTTTCGTGTTGCGGTGACGGACTGGCTTGGCTCCGTGCCAAATCAAATTTTCAAAATCATCTGACGGGCCAGTTTTGGCCCGCGGGCCGCCAGTTGCCGACCACTGCTGTATGATCTGCTTAAAAACAAGACAATCATCTTTAATTTTATGCTTCCTAGAGATCAGGTTTTCTTTTCTTACTCAGCTCTTTGAATGCTGTTATTGACCTGAACCTGACTGTTAGCATGAAGCTAATGAGCATAATAGCACTATTCTGTGGTATGAATAGAAGCCGTTGTGTTCTGGTTTTGCTCAGTGCGACGGCATCATCCTGGACCTCAGCAACACGTCCTTAGAGGGCATCGCGGTGCTCAACATTCCCAGCATGCACGGCGGCTCCAACCTGTGGGGGGAAACGAAGAAGAGGAGGAACTACAACCGCATGAGCAAGAAGGTTCCTGACAGGACGCCGGTCTGCACCGTGACCGACGCCAAGGAGCTCAAGTTCTGCATCCAAGGTGAGTCTGGGAGAGGAGGTTACCTGGGAGATACCTGTGAGTTACCTGGATACAGGTAAAAGACATCTAATCTAAGGACAAGACAGGAGGGGAGGGGTTACCTGGGAATTACCTGAATACAGGTAAAAGACATCTGATATAAAGATACCTGCTGGTAGAAACACTAAGTTTTATATCATATAATCCTTTCAGATATCTACGATCCAAAGAGTCCGATGAGTTGAGGTGTGGTTTTTGAACTCAACTCATTGGACTCTTTGGATTGGACATATCTGAAAGAATTATGCAATATCTGAAAAGTCCAACGAGTGGAGACATCTGATCTAAGGACAAGACAGGAAAGTTTTCCTGGGAGTTACCTGGATGTAGGTAAAAGACCCCAAAACAGACTCTAAAGCCACCTGCTGGTGGAAACCCAAAGTTTTCTACCGTATAATTCGCTCAGATATGTCCGATCCAAAGAGTCTGTCTCTTTTATACACCTTTATTCACTTTACTGACTCTTGATGGCACCCAGAGAGTGTATTTTTAGTTCTTTTCTTCCTTTTCTCTGTAAGTTTCAAACCATTTGTGATCTGTACGAGGACTTGGTACTAAAACTGAACACCAGAACCTGAGAACGGGTTTTAAAGGTTTTATTTTTAAAAATCACCAAGAAGAAGACATTTATCAGCACAGCTTTAGTTAGTTAAAACAGAAAAATAAAAAGCCTGTATTAATTTTACGGGAGCTTACAAAAGCATGCGATCAACATAGCCGACATTTTTTCCAAGACTACACAAATGCTTCCAACAGCGGTAAAAACTCTACTTATTATACGTATTTTTCTGCAGTTCAACTGAGAAGTCTCTGAATTTCTGTGATGTCATTGTTGGTGGTAGCTGAGTCACTTTAGATTTTATAGTTGCAACAAACAGCACAAAATTTTTATTATTTTACATAATCTGGTCAAATCAAATAGGTTTATTTTTGGCAATTTTTAAAACAAGGCCCATAAAATAAAGTTGTAAATTTGTTTAGATTCTCAGTCATCAGGTAGAAAGCATCTGGACTTCTGGCTGGTTCTGGAACACATTTCACCTTCAGAGAGACTCTTTTTGTAGTTATTTTGCATGTTTTTGTATAAACATTGCATCTTCTCGGATCAATTTACCTGATTTTGTGGCAATTTAGTTTATTTTTGTGGTGATTTTGCCTCTTTTTGTGGTGACTTTGTATAACTTTGTGGTAGTTTTGCACTACTCTTGTCCAACAACCTCTCTGACCTGGTGTCAGTTTGTTGATTTCTACTGAAGCTCCTATGATTAAAGTGTTGGTTGATAAAATATCATGACTTGAAGCTTGGATTTAGTTCACTAAATCCAGAAAGTTGAAAATCAGATCATTGTTTGTCAGTTTGTGTCTGATAAATAGTGCAGTTTATAGATTTTCAGAGACTAAAGCTGATGATTTCTATGTGAATGGAACTGAAACAGATTTAATTCTCTACTTCTGTCAGTTTGTGTGTTCACTTCAACACAAACCACAGAAATGAAACTCTGAGCTCTTCCAAGGTTTCTTCTTCTTCTTCTTCTTCTCCGTCCATCCCACTTTGTCTCCGTGCCGACCGAACTAAAGCCTGTTTCCATGGAGACGCAGCGCCGGAGCAGAGAAAAGAGACGAAGGAGGAAGAAAGAACGAAGCGCTAAATAAAAACAGTCTGAGCTCTGGGCAGGAAGTGATTATTTTCAACATGTTTACGGCTGAAAGGAGGGATGCTGGAGTCAGATAAAGAAGAAACAATCATTTAAAAAAAACAGTCAAACAGCAGCACGTTTTGTCATCTGGGTCACAGGAAAGGCCGTCCAAAAGCTCTCATTTAGTTCTCATTTAGTTCTGGTTGTAACATTAAAAAGCTATGTTAATACCATAATGATAATAAATTAAATAAATAAATACATTAGTGAGTTAATAATAATAATTATTTTTATTTTAATGTTTAATGTCTAATAATTATTATTATAAGTTTTTACAGATTTAAATAAAGTTTAAAACACAAAAATGTCAAACTGTAAAAGGACAAATTACTTTTTATAATCTTATTTTTATTTTTTTATTTGACAGTTAACATCTAAATTAACACTTTTTTTCTGATTTTGACTCATTTTAAAAAATAATAACAATAACAATTATTCTTATTAGATTCTTTCAGATATAAAAAAAGTTAAAATAATAATTATTATTATTAATAATTATTATTATTATTATAATTAATATCTTTATTTGATTTTTTTCAGATTTAAGTAAAGTGAAAAAAAAAGGTCAAACTATGAAAGAACAAATTGCTATTTGTAAATATTCTGATTTTTATTTTGTTTTTTTGACAGTCAACATGTAAATAAACAAAATTATTTTCTTCTGATTTTAATAAATGTGACTAATTATGAATTTTAAAAATATTTGCCATTTTTTAATCCATGCAAGTCTGGCATAATTTTCCTCTCAAGTAGCAGCAAAAATATATAAATATGTAAAATTATTTTAAAATTTATTTTGATACCGTACAAACTGTGTAGATTTTATGGTCAAACACATCACAGCACTTCATTTATTCAGTCATATCTGTTTATTTATTCATTTCCTTATTTAGCTGTGTGTTTATTTTTAAATAAATATCTGTAATTTAGCCAAACAGGGGAAATTTTACTTCTAAAAAAAGAAAAAGAAATTGGAGGAGAAAAATGTTATTTTTATTTTACTAGACATTATCAGTAATTTAACAAAGTGGGTGAAAACTTGTAAAACAACAGTTTTTAAAAGTATTTATCATTTTCTATCCTTAATAGATGTGTTAATATAATGTGTATAACGTGTAAATAAAGATACTTTTAGCTAATATAAATACAGTGAATCTGCACAAAAACAATGAATCACAATTCATACATTTATTTTAATTGTTTTTTTAACAGTTAACATATAAATTAATTCTACTTTTCTCTGACTTGAAGAGCTATCTTTGAGAAAACAGGGGAAAATTGTAAAATCAAAGTAAATTATTCAAATAACATCTGCATTTACTGATTTGTTTTACTTCCAGCAGTGTCCAGTATTCTGAGGTATTTCTGTTCCCAGAAAGCGTCGTGTCACTGAACCTCTAAGAACCTTTGTGCTCGTTGACTCGGCTGGTTGTAAATCTTCAGATGTGTTTAAACTCCTGACCCAAATCCAGACGAAGCCTCTTAACGGACACAACAAACCGTCCTCACCTCATCTCATTACCGACGACCAGAACAAACGAGATCACTGAGCTGCAGGAAAACTCACTGCATAAGACCTGGACAGGGAAAGGAGACGATGGGACGGAAAACCAGAGATACTGGATGAAGAGAACTAAAGGCAGAAAGTAGATGGAGATCCATTCAGCATGATGAAACATCTTCTAGTAGATGGAGATCCATTCAGCATGGTGAAACATCTTCTAGTAGATGGAGATCCATTCAGCATGGTGAAACATCTTCTAGTAGTTGGAGATCCATTCAGCGTGGTGAAACATCTTCTAGTAGATGGAGATCCATTCAGCATGGTGAAACATCTTCTAGTAGATGGAGATCCATTCAGCATGGTGAAACATCTTCTAGTAGTTGGAGATCCATTCAGCATGGTGAAACATCTTCTAGTAGATGGAGATCCATTCAGCATGGAGAAACATCTTCTAGTAGTTGGAGATCCATTCAGCATGGTGAAACATCTTCTAGTAGTTGGAGATCCATTCAGCATGGTGAAACATCTTCTAGTAGTTGGAGATCCATTCAGCATGGTGAAACATCTTCTAGTAGATGGAGATCCATTCAGCATGGAGAAACATCTTCTAGTAGATGGAGATCCATTCAGCATGGTGAAACATCTTCTAGTAGATGGAGATCCATTCAGCATGGAGAAACATCTTCTAGTAGATGGAGATCCATTCAGCATGGAGAAACATCTTCTAGTAGTTGGAGATCCATTCAGCATGGTGAAACATCTTCTAGTAGTTGGAGATCCATTCAGCATGGTGAAACATCTTCTAGTAGTTGGAGATCCATTCAGCATGGTGAAACATCTTCTAGTAGATGGAGATCCATTCAGCATGGAGAAACATCTTCTAGTAGATGGAGATCCATTCAGCATGGTGAAACATCTTCTAGTAGATGGAGATCCATTCAGCATGGAGAAACATCTTCTAGTAGATGGAGATCCATTCAGCATGGAGAAACATCTTGTACAGATAATGAGCAGAGCCTTTACAGGTTGTAAAGATAAAAAATATAAAAACACGTCCCAGATGATTCAACAGTTGTACAAAATGACAAAAACTTGTTCAAAATGTTCCAAAAGATTATTCAAGATGATTCAAAATTTGTCAGAAATGAAAGAAATGTGTCAAAAATCAGTCACAATGGTCCAGAATTATGGAAAAGATCATTCAGAATCAGTCATATTTTGTTCTAAACAATCAAGAGAGTAAATCCAGCCTCCTGGATCAATACATCAGTGCAGCATGGATAAAACAGAGTTCAGTGTCTGGCCATGGTTGTTCTGTTTCCATAGAGACTTTATACTGTAGTTTAAAACTAGTGAGGAACAGCATGGAGAAGCAGGTTATAGTTCAGAGGATTTAAACGTGTTCAGTAGATGTTTACCTTCATTTTCATTTCTCTGCTGCTTCCTTCACGTTGTTTCTTGTGAACCTTTGTGCTGGAATTTGTTCTGTTGCTCCCTGAGGATTTGGTCTTTATTAAATTAGCTCTAATGCGTTCCACTTCCATGTTCACGTTACGTCTGCCTCGGTCGCAGTGTTTGCATGTTTCCGTGCATGTTCATCGTAGCGCTAAGTGTTTCTGGCAGCTGCTTTCTCTGGCACAATAAACTAAAGCTTTTAAATCCATTTAGAGCAGCAGCTAATGCAATCAGAGCGGGTTACCCAGACAAGAAGCCCCGAGCTCTGCTGACCTCACCGTCAGACTCTGTGTGTTTGTTCTACCAGAGAACATCTACAGGAACTAGAATACTATCAGTGAAACCCAACACTCGTTCTACATCTACCAGAAAACTTCTACAGAACCTGGAACTATAAAACAATCGGTGAAACCCAAACATTTACCATAGAACATCTACAGGAACTAGAATACAGTCAGTGAAACCTGAACATCTACTAGAGAACTTCTACAGAACCTGGAACTATAATACAGTCAATGATTAACACTAGGTCTACATCTATCAGAGAACATCTGTAGGAACCTTTAACCACAAGGTGTCCCTAAAGTCTGGACACAGGAAATCTCATTAACTGTGGCTTTAATGAAAGTAGAAAGAGTTGAACTGGAACTTCTCAGTGGACGAGAAGAATGGACATATGGAGAGTTAGTAGGGTTAGGCTTTGTAGAGGTAGTTAGTGTTGGGGTAGTTAGGGATGGTTAGGGATAGTGAGGGTTAGTTAGGGTTAGTTAGGGTAGGGGTAGTTAGGGGTTATGGTTATTAGAGGTAGGGTTAGAAGGGTTCAGGTTAGGGACGTGATTTTTTTGGGGCTAGCATGCATTTTAGCCATGACCAGTCCTTTTGTTTCAGCTGATACATTTGTTTATCTAGAACAAGGTTTATCCATGATGCTGCCTTTAATCTTTAAACTTTTTAAACACCTTCCCCATCGTGGAAAAACCGAGTGGAATCGTCCTTGGATGGCGTGCATTAAATCCATCTGCTATCTTTCATTGGTTCTGATGGTTTTATCGGCTCCATCTCAGCCTCCTGTTTGCTTCCTCTCAGCTCCTGCTTCACATTTCCTCAACTTCCTGCTGAACTGGAAAAGGACGCTCATAAATAAAGGGTCAGAGCTTGGTGGAGTCGACCTGTGGGAACATGAGAGATGGTGTCTGTGTTGATCTGCAGAACCTGAATGTTAGTTTCTGTTCTAATAATCACAAACTGAAACAGGGCAGTTTGTCCACTACTTCAATACCTGCTGTCTTAGTGTGGATGTCTCAGACACTAGAGGCTAAATATAAATACAGTTACACCCTAAACACGTCATATGCTGAACATATGCTCATAGACGGACGCTACAGTGTCCAGATGTTCCCTAAATGCCTCACATACAGCTACAGTACAGCTCACTGTTTTTTTAGATGAGTTCAAAGTCATATTGAAAACATTTCTGGACTTTATGGATGTTTGGTTCAAATCATTCTGGACACGTTTTGATTCTTTTGGGAAGTTTGCAAGACATTTTCAACAAGTTTTGAGTCATTTTGAACTTTTGTTGAATCCTTTGAACAATTTGAAGTCATTTTGTTGTGAAATGAGGCTTTTAAATGCAGATGCTCCCTAAACGCCTCACATGCAGCTAGAGTAGATACGAACTAGTCGACTGTGCACGGAGAAGCTTCTGGTCTCCATCAGTCACATTTCCTTTATTTGACTGTAATTGTTATTTTAAACAAGTTCAAAGTCATTTTGAAAACATTTCTAGACTTTATGCACGGGTTTGGTGAAGTTGCAAGAAACTTTGGACACGTTTTTGTTCTTTCGGACAGTTTTTCGGTAAGTTTGGACACATTCTAAAACATTTCGGCAATTGTTAAGTCATTTAGGACAAGATTTGAGTCATTTAGATCTTTTTGAGTCCTGCTGGAGAGGCCTGAAGTCATTTTGTTTTGAAATGATGCATTTAAATGCAGATGTTCCCTAAACGCCTCACATGCAGCTACAGTAAATACTAAGTAGTCGACTGTGCACAGAGAAGCTTCTGGTCTCCATCAGTTACTAGTTATTTTTTTTACAAGAATGCAAGACTATTTGGGCAAATTTAGAGTATTTTTGGACCATTTTTGAGTCATTTTGGACAATCTTTGAGTCATTTTAAACATTACAAGACACTTCACATTTTAAAAGTTTTTAGGGCAATTTTTGACTCATTTTGGACAATTGTAAAGTAGTTTTTGACAATGTTTTGTTATTTTAGACAGGTTTTTAGTTCTTTTTAAGCTGCAAGACAATTTGGGCAAATTTCTGTTTGTTTGGACAACTTTTGAGCAACTTTGAACAAATTTTAAGACATTTGTACAGCTGTACAGCCATTTCAGACTCATTTTGCGTCAATTTGGACATTTTTCGGTCATTTTGTTTTGACAAGAAGTGTTTTAGTTTGGCTTTGTGGTTTAGATGAGCTCAGCTAGGAACACAAACTAACAGAATCCTTGTATTTGACTTTGCTGTGAGTAAAAGAAAAGAATAGTTTACATATTGACTGTTAAAAACTGAAAAAAGGTCCCAAATGTACACAATATCCACATCAAAAATTAGTATGTTAGTTCTTTTTCAACCTTCAACCACAAATAAACTCGACTAATTGGTTCTGCAGTCACATACTGTTTTTACTGATGTGCAAGGTTGGTTTCACTTTCTATCTGCATATATTTCAGAGTAATAGATCACTCTGTGGATGCAGTACTCAGTAATATTTTCTGTTTTCAGATTAATAGATTACTCTGTGGATGCAGTACTCAGTAATATTTGCTGTTTTCAGAGTAATAGATTACTCTTGGATGCTGTTTCAGGTGTCTGTGACTCATCGTTTCCTCCTCAGCAGCATGACGAGCTTATTTTAGTCGTTTCCTCCCCACACCACCACATTTAAACTGCTTCCTGGTGTTTGACCTTCACCTTCCACCAGAGAACGTCTCTTAAAGACGTCTTCAGAACCTTAAAGGATCTCTTCTGAGGTTCTCCTGGTTTCTGTGTTCTTCACCATCTGTCTGCTGGTGGCACGTTCAGAGAAACACTCTGTTCTCTCCCCCATAACCTCACCCCCACCGGGCCGAGGGGGGAGCCACAGGACTGCAGCCATCTGCCACCATCCGACCAGAGGCCAGGGAGGATGGGGGAGGATGGGAGGATGGGGGAGGATGGGAGGGAGGCTCAGAGGATAGGTGAGGATGGTTGAAGATGGGTGAGACAGGGAGGATGGGGGAGGGAGGGTGAGACAGGATATCTAAATATTGCTGAGTCTAATTTTATCTGGACTCTTGCTGAAGCTGCATCGAAGCCGAAAGAGACGTTTGAGTTTCTAATTAAAGATTCGTTATAAATATCATCATTCAGCAGAAAACTGAAGGAAGGACTTTAAAGTGTTTAATGTGAGAATCAAGAAAACTAAAGGAAGGACTTTAAAGTGTTTATCTGAGAATGTAACACCTGAGCAGCAGTTTATTGTAACCTCCACAGCCATCACTCCTGTGTTCTAATGCTACATTGTGTTAGCTAATGCTGTTGATGGTCATTGATGATCAGAAAACCCTTGTTCAGTTATGTTAGCACATGGATAAAAGTGGGATAGGTATATATCAGGGTTTTACAGAGGATTTTCTTTATATATCATTCATGAAAATAATGAATTCAGGAGTTTTCTTAATGTCTCCTCTCAGCTGTGTGTAAATCCTACACTGCCTGCAGTTCAGTCAAAATCTCTTTTCTGCCATCAAATCATCACAGATGTGTTTATTTTTAGTTTTTAACAGAATCTAGTTTCTGTAAACGGTTTATTGTTAACTGGATTCATACAGACGTGCAGAATGCAGAGATTTCTAATGAAATATCACAACTTAAAGCTTAGATTTGGTGAATTGTCCTGATAGAAGGTCATAGCACTGATGGGTAGTTCAGGGCCTGTTGGAAAGGTGAAAATCTAACTTTTTTAGTTTATCTGATAAATGGTGGAATTCAGGTGATTTTTAAATATAAGCTGCTTTTTAAACCGGCTGACAGGTCTGAGGGCTTTATATATAAAACCTCTTTTACAGATTTAAACATAAAATCTCAGAAAACGTACAGAAAGCAGCTCATGATGACGTCGTTTGTTTAACATGTCCACCGTTTATTCTGCATCAAGTGGAACAGAAAGGAGCTGCAGAAAGTCCTGGCTGTTTGTGCAGCAGCAGAGATGCTTGGCAGAGCATCGCCATCCCGTCCCAGAATGCTGTGCGGTGTGGCGGCGTTATGTAAGAGGCTGTTCTCTTCTATTCTTAGCTCTACCTCGCTGAGAAAGAAGCAGCGCTGGTTGCTGAGAGTCAGAGATCTGATGAGGCGGGAATCATTGCTGCACAGCCGGCCTCTCCGCCATCAGCGGGACCGGGCAGGACGCCATGCCCATGTTAGGAGGCGACAGGAAGTAGAGGTGTACGCTGGGAGGGTGGTAGTACAGGAAAGGAACCTGTATAAATAGTGTTGTTTGAGAATCCCAAAATAGGACGTGTCACTCTGAGCGCTTCTTTAAATACAGCGTTCATACAGCCACAAACGATCTACATCAGCCTCCTGCTGTCCTCATTTACAGGCAACAAAAAATACTGTTCCCACGTCTGAAAAACATCCAAAAACTTGGCAAAAACATTCCCAGATTTCTGAAAATTTGCAAAACCTTCAGGAAGAAAATTCCAATAATTCCTTAAAAGTTTCCCTTAAAAGTTTTATTTGAAAAAAAAAAATCAATAACTCCCCCAAATTTGGCAAGAAATAAAAATGATTAAAAATTGTAGATTTCAAAAATGTGTAAAAATATTTCAAAGAAAAATCCTAAAAGCATCTAAAGTGATTCCATATGTATCAGTGAAACTTCTGATATTTTCTTTAAGAATATTCTTATAAAAATCAACCAAAATCCAGAGATATTCGCTGGATTTTTGTAGATTTTTATGTGAATGTTCTTAAAGAAACATTTTTTAAAGATTTCCTTTTTTTACACAAAAATGTTCAAAAGTTTTCAAAAAATGTTACAAATCTGCACATTTTCACTGTGAAAATATATCATCAAATAAAGTATTTTTTTAAAAATCCCCCCAATTTGGCAAGAAAATATTTTCCAAAAATGACTAAAAATCTTCCAAAAAATCCTAAAAATCTCTAAAGTGATTCCATATTTATCAGTAAAACTTCTGATATTTTCTTTAACAATATTCACATAAAATAAAAGGAACTATAAAATCCAGTGAATTTCTCTGGATTTTGGTTGATTTTTATGTGAATGTTCTCAAAGAAACATTTGTAACATTTATTTTTTTCCACCAAAAAATATTCAAAAATTTCCCAAAATGTTGTAAATGTGGACATTAGAAGTTTTACTGTGAAAATCTATTTTTTCCACATTTTCAAACTTTAAAACGGGTCAGTTTGAGCGGCAGGACGACAGCAGGGTTAACTCCCTCTGCTCTGAGCAACACTTGATCCCTCAGCCTCCACTTCTGTCTTAATGGATGTCCAATCCTATTAGAATGATTTCCTGGAAGGCTCTGCAGAGACACACAGATGTATGTGGAGCACTGGGCGATGCTGGATAATCAACATGTAAGCAGCGTGGAAGACTCCCACATCCTGTTTCTAGGAATCTGAGGGGAGTTCACGCTGCACTTAAAGCCTTGTAGGAATATTTACAAACAACAAAACACTCAGATAATGGAGGAGTTCTGCCAGAGCGGATGAACATTATTCAGACCTTTGTGTTGGGGAATGTACATGTTCAATGCAGGAGGATGTTTGTGTGGCTCTGTTCAACGTTCTCCAAAGATGTGCTGCTGCAGCCTCACAGTCTTCTATAGGCGGTTCTAGTGGAGAAGCTCTTGGAGATGTTCTCCTGCTGGAATGTTCCTCTTCTTCATCTGGTCAGACAGGATTCTGGTTCAGACATTCATGCTGCATCTACAAATGTCATCAGTAAACGGCCTCATGCCATCATACCTCCACCTCCATGCTTCACTGTCAGGACCATGCATCCACTGAGTGTCTCTGGATGAATTCTGAGTCGTTTTGGATTTGTAGCTCCTCATTTTCTGCATTTTAACCCTCCTGTTGTCCTCATTTAAGGGCACCAAAGAATAGTGTTCCTTTGTATAAAAACAATTGAAAATTCAGCAAAAAAATTCCCCAAATTTATAGAAATTTGCAAAATCTTCAGCAATGAATTTCCAAAATTTCCATTAAAGTTTCCTTTAAAAGTAATTTAAAAAAAATAAATAAAAATTTGGCAAGAAATAAAAATTAAAAAATACAACCTTAAAAAATATAAATTGTAAATATTTTCCAAAAAATTGTAAAAATATCCCCACAAAATACTAAAAAAATCTAAATTGATTACATATACACACGTGGACAAAATTGTTGGTACCCCTCAGTTAAAGAAGGAAAAACCCACAATTCTCACTGAAATCACTTGAAACTCACAAAAGTAACAATAAATAAAAATTTATTGAAAATTAAATAATCAAAAACAGCCATTACTTTTGAATTGTTGATTAACATAATTATTTAAAAAAACAAACTAATGAAACAGGCCTGGACAAAAATGATGGTACCTCTATAAAAGATTGAAAACTATTTGACCAGAGTGACATGATTAACTCAGGTGTGTCATTTAATTGACATCACAGGTGTTTCCAAACTCATAATCAGTCAGTCTGCCTATTTAAAGGGAGACAAGTAGTCACCCTGCTGTTTGGTGAAAAGGTGTGTACCACACTGAACATGGACAACAGAAAGCGAAGGAGAGAATTGTCCCAGGACATCCGAAAAAAAATGATAGACAAACATCTTAAAGGTAAAGGCTATAAGACCATCTCTAAACAGCTTGAAGTTCCTGTGACAACAGTGGCTCATATTATTCAGAAGTTCAAGACCCACGGGACAGTAGCCAACCTCCCTGGACGTGGCCGCAAGAGGAAAATTGATGACAAATTGAAGAGACGGATCGTTGGAATTGTATCCAAAGAGCCCAGAGCAACCTCCAAAGAAATTAAAGGTGAACTCCAAGGCCAAGGTACATCAGTGTCAGATCGCACCATTCGTCGTTGTTTGAGCCAAAGTGGACTTCATGGGAGACGACCAAGGAGGACACCACTGCTGAAAAAAACTCATAAAAAAGCCAGACTGGAATTTGCAAAAATGCATGTTGACAAGCCACAAAGCTTCTGGGAGAATGTCCTTTGGACAGATGAGACCAAACTGGAGCTTTTTGGTAAGGCACATCAACTCTATGCTCATAGACTCAAAAACCAAGCATACGAAGAAAAGAACACTGTCCCTACGGTGAAACATGGAGGAGGCTCAGTAATGTTTTGGGGCTGCTTTGCTGCATCTGGCACAGGGTGTCTTGAAAGTGTGCAAGGTACGATGAAATCTGAAGACTATCAAGGCATTCTGGAGAGAAATGTGCTGCCTAGTGTCAGAAAGCTTGGTCTCAGTCGCAGGTCATGGGTCTTCCAACAGGACAACGATCCAAAACACACAGCCAAAAACACCCAAGAATGGCTGAGAGAAAAGCGTTGGACTATTCTAAAGTGGCCTTCTATGAGCCCAGATCTGAATCCCATTGAACATATGTGGAAGGAGCTGAAACATGCCATTTGGAGAAGACACCCATCAAACCTGAGACAACTGGAGCTGTTTGCTCATGAGGAGTGGGCCAAAATACCTGTTGACAGCTGCAGAACGCTCATTGACAAATACAGAAATCGTTTAATTGCAGTGATTGTCTCAAAAGGTTGTGCAACAAAATATTAAGTTATGGGTACCATCATTTTTGTCCAGCCCTATTTCATTAGTTTGTTTTTTTAAATAATTATGTTAATCAACAATTCAAAAGTGATGGCTGTTTTTGATTATTTAATTTTCAATAAATTTTTATTTATTGTTACTTTTGTGAGTTTCAAGTGATTTCAGTGAGAATTGTGGGTTTTTCCTTCTTTAACTGAGGGGTACCAACAATTTTGTCCACGTGTGTATATCAGTAAAAGTTCTAATATTTTCTTTAAGAATATTAAGGAAAAAAGCGAATTTAACTGGATTTTGGTTGATTTTTCTTCCTGAATGTTCTTAATGAAAATATTTTTTTAAATATTTCTTTTTTCCACCAGAAAATGTTTTTTTAAAAATTCCAAAAACGTTGAAAGTATGGAAATTTTCACTGTGAAAATATATATTTTTTCCACATTTTCAAGCTTTAAAACGGGTTAATTTGACCTGCAGGACGACACCAGGGTCAAACTTATGTTGAATAATTTATCATTCTGGACAAATGTCAGGTTGGTTTAGTTCTTCTAAATGTCATCTCCCCAACACTCATACAGCCTCATAGCATCATACCTCCACCTCCATGCCTCACTGTCAGGACCATGCATCCACTGAGGGAGTCCACAGTCATTTCAGACACATTTTTAAACCCTTCTGACTAATTTTAGGTTGTTTTAGATCGATTTTGAGTCTTCCTCGCTGTTTTTAGCTAGTGCTGGACAGGTTTTGGGTCAGCTTTGATCAATTTTAAAGGATTTTGGACACGTTTTGAGTCATTTTGAACATTCTGGTGTACATGTTGTTCTTGTGTATGAACTCTTTGTGACGTTTCTCTTCCTCTGTTCGGTTCTTTTCCATGTGGAGCCACGATGCAGACGTAGACAGACCCAGTCCACAGATCTAGGACTGAGGAAGTTCTGCTGCTCACAGCTCATTGGGAATCACAGATGGACTCAGTTTAGTTTCACTGGTCACAGATGGGTTTTCTGAATTATAAGAGGAAAAACTCTTCTGTTCAGCTTCATTAAATGGATTATTAGTCATTTAAGTGACCATGCACAGAGGTAGACTCAGTTCTGCTGTTTGGTATGAAGCCTTATTGGGATGTTTACATCGATGTCCACATCTTCATGTTTGAACCTTGCTTCTTCTCCTCCTATCACTCCAGTCCTAACGCCCAGAGCTTTCAACCTGAAGAACATCCTCTGAGTGCTTCTGAGGAGCTCCTCCTTCGCTGTGCTCTGACATTTTCTTACAAATTGTCATGTGAAATATTAAAGAGCGCCGGTGACTCAGCAGCATCAGCAGACTTATTCCCGTGTAAACCTTGATGATTGAAATGGCAGCGCTTCCCAAATGCCACCAGCAGCTCCAACGTTTCCAGAAGACTGACTCCTCCAGCAGAACTTCAGCTCCTCCGCAGCTATGAGACCAAAGATGGAAGAATAAACACTAAACAGAACAAACTCACACCGTAAAAAGCTGAATTATGTGACTTCCTGTGTGTAAAGGAGCTGAAAATAGTGACTCTACACGCTACAGATGTTTCACATTTTACAGCTTATATAGACGTTTCCTCTACTCTGCTCATCGTCTGTAGAAGATGTTTCACCATGATGGATGGATCTCCAACAACTTTGACTCCTCTGTTTCTGAGCCATGCTGTATTTGTTTATTCTTTAATTTTCCTCTCAGTCTCTCTGTGGAAACACTTCCTGCAGTTCAACCTTCAAACTCTGAATGTTTACGTCTGACTGTTGGTCACAGATGAGTATTTTGTGGTTTTTCGGTCGTGTCGAGGAGCTCAGAAGTTTCTGTTTTTTTAGAGAATCTTGTTTGAGCAGAGGCTTTCCTTTCCACATTTCTTTAAATGAAACATGTTGACTAAAGTAATGTTGATGGAATATTCAACTTGAAGTTTTGGTCATTTTCTGATCAGAACAACATTAGTTGAAGAACTCTAAAGGTTGGACATCCGGTGATTATTTTCAGCTTCTGTGATTGTTGCTCTGATAAATCCTGTCATTTTTAAAGCAGCTGATAGAGCTTCAGGTTGAAGCACCTCGTGCTACGTCCCTCTGTTTACATTCCTTCTTTTTTCATGTTCACATTGACGACTCGTCTCCTGGGGAGCAGCAACATTTACCAAACATTTCCTCTGCACAGCAACAACACGTTTCCCGTCTGAAGCGAAGCCAGCAGTTATTCCGTGTGTTTACACTGTAACAGACGAGCTGCTGGTTGAAGCCTGCCGAGGCCTTCAGGCGACGGTTTGACCGCTTCTCTTTGTTTTCCACTGAGGGACACTGAACAGCAACCTGAGGCTGTTTATGACTGGGAATGGAGATGAGGCAGAAAGTAGGCTTTTAAAAACCTGCCTGAAGAAACATGATGCCACAAAAATGAAAAGATACCACATTTTGCTCTGTGCTGGAGGAGTTGTGCTGCTCTGCCTTTCTCTGGAGAACACCACAAAGGTTCTGCTAGCTTCAGGACATCACTGTCCAGGTCCTGGTTCCACTTGGTTCTGGTGTGTTGTTCTCTGGATGTTCTCCTACTGGAATCTTCCTCTTCTTCATCTGGTCAGACAGGATTCTGGTTCCTCCTCAGACATTCATGCTGCATCTACAAATGTCATCAATAAACAGCCTCAGATCATCACACTTCTACCTCCGTGCTTCACTGTCAGGACCATGCATCCACTGTGGTAGTCCTGGTCAGGTTCTCACCAAACATCTGGACTCCATCTGAGCCTAACTCATTGATCTTCATCTGACCAAAGAATGTTCTCCAACATCCATCAGGCTTCTTCTCGTGTTCTTCAGCAAACTTTCATCTGGAAGTTTACTTCTGAGCAGCAACCAGGTTTAGTTCTGGTCCTCCGTCCATAGAGGTTGATGTTCTGAAGGTTCCTTCACACTGTCTGAGCTTCACACTAAGTCTGGTTTCCATGGAGAACCCCTGAACCAAGTCTGAAGCAGCTGATGTCTGGTTTAACAGCTGGATGGAGAAAGTAGTTCACTGTCTGTGGAGTCATTTTAGGAGCTCTGATTAGTGGAACTATGACTCCTTCTGGACCTCCTGATTAGTGGAACTATGACTCCTTCTGGACCTCCGGATTAGTGGAACTATGACTCCTTCTAGACCTCCTGATTAGTGGAACCATGACTCCTTCTAGACCTCCTGATTAGTGGAACCATGACTCCTTCTAGACCTCCTGATTAGTGGAACCATGACTCCTTCTAGACCTCCTGATTAGTGGAACCATGACTCCTTCTAGACCTCCTGATCAGTGGAACTATGACTCCTTCTAGACCTCCTGATTAGTGGAACCATGACTCCTTCTAGACCTCCTGATTAGTGGAACTATGACTCCTTCTGGACCTCCTGATTAGTGGAACCATGACTCCTTCTAGACCTCCTGATTAGTGGAACCATGACTCCTTCTGGACCTCCTGATTAGTGGTACTATGACTCCTTCTGGACCTCCTGATTAGTGGTACTATGACTCCTTCTAGACCTCCTGATTAGTGGAACTATGACTCCTTCTAGACCTCCTGATTAGTGGAACCATGACTCCTTCTAGACCTCCTGATTAGTGGAACCATGACTCCTTCTAGACCTCCTGATTAGTGGAACCATGACTCCTTCTAGACCTCCTGATTAGTGGAACCATGACTCCTTCTAGACCTCCTGATTAGTGCTACTATGACTCCTTCTAGACCTCCTGATTAGTGGAACTATGACTCCTTCTAGACCTCCTGATTAGTGCTACTATGACTCCTTCTAGACCTCCTGATTAGTGGAACTATGACTCCTTCTAGACCTCCTGATTAGTGGTACTATGACTCCTTCTGGACCTCCTGATTAGTGGTACTATGACTCCTTCTGGACCTCCTGATTAGTGCTACTATGACTCCTTCTAGACCTCCTGATTAGTGGTACTATGACTCCTTCTAGACCTCCTGATTAGTGGTACTATGACTCCTTCTAGACCTCCTGATTAGTGGTACTATGACTCCTTCTGGACCTCCTGATTAGTGGTACTATGACTCCTTCTGGACCTCCTGATTAGTGGTACTATGACTCCTTCTAGACCTCCTGATTAGTGCTACTATGACTCCTTCTGGACCTCCTGATTAGTGGTACTATGGCTCCTTCTAGACCTCCTGATTAGTGCTACTATGACTCCTTCTGGACCTCCTGATTAGTGGTACTATGACTCCTTCTGGACCTCCTGATTAGTGGTACTATGACTCCTTCTAGACCTCCTGATTAGTGCTACTATGACTCCTTCTGGACCTCCTGATTAGTGGTACTATGGCTCCTTCTAGACCTCCTGATTAGTGGAACTATGACTCCTTCTAGACCTCCTGATTAGTGGTACTATGACTCCTTCTAGACCTCCTGATTAGTGGTACTATGACTCCTTCTGGACCTCCTGATTAGTGGTACTATGACTCCTTCTAGACCTCCTGATTAGTGGTACTATGACTCCTTCTGGACCTCCTGATTAGTGGTACTATGACTCCTTCTGGACCTCCTGATTAGTGGTACTATGACTCCTTCTAGACCTCCTGATTAGTGCTACTATGACTCCTTCTGGACCTCCTGATTAGTGGTACTATGGCTCCTTCTAGACCTCCTGATTAGTGGTACTATGACTCCTTCTGGACCTCCTGATTAGTGGTACTATGACTCCTTCTGGACCTCCTGATTAGTGCTACTATGACTCCTTCTGGACCTCCTGATTAGTGGTACTATGACTCCTTCTAGACCTCCTGATTAGTGGTACTATGACTCCTTCTGGACCTCCTGATTAGTGGTACTATGACTCCTTCTGGACCTCCTGATTAGTGGTACTATGACTCCTCTGAGTTTCTACTTTGATGTCTGAATTTTCAACATAATCTTTCTAAAGTCTTTGTGTTTGATTGTTCATAACAGGAAATATTCTATTGTTCAACTCAGTGCTGTTATTGAGAGGTGACTCAGTTTGAATCATTTGATATTTAAGTGATATTGACAGATGGACTCTCTGCTGTTCTAAACTCTAATGTGACGTGTTGAGGGAACATTTGTGCCTTAATGCCTCATAGAACATATAAAACTGTCTGCTGACTTTTAAAACAATGATTTCCAAGAAACATTAAGTAGAAATGTGGTGAAACATTCAGCCTAGTCAGTCATATAGTTTAATTTATGCAGCACTTTCTGCCTTTTTCCCTCCGTCACCATCAGGACCGTTCAGGCTGTGGAGCTGTCGGCTTCTCTCAACATTTCTAGATGTGATTCTGACAGAAAGTCAGTCAGGGGAAACCCAGAGAGAGAAACCACACATGGAGGAGTTAATAAAGTTCATCTATCTTTAGTTCCAGTGAAACCACAGCATACTAACCCATAAATAACCACAACTACAAATGGCTCCTTTGTTTTACTGCAAAAATGTTCACATTTAATGAACTGACTTAACTCAGTTTATCATTTCCTCATTACAACTTCCAGATCACAGAGTGTCTACAAAGGAACACAACATTTAGTCACAGCTATCTGCAAATGAGCCATAGAGGGTTTTTACTTTATCGTCAAAATGACAAAAAAACAAAGGACAAAAATCAACCAAAACAAGACAAAATATTACAAAAATGAGACAAACGACAGCAAATAAAACAAAAAAGAGAGAAAAAGCGACAGAAAAGTTACAAAACAACAAAAATGACACAAAACGACAAAAACTAGACAAAAAATGACAAAAATGAGAAACAAAATGACAATAAAGGCAAACACAAGCGTGACAAAAAGAACACAAAACAACAAAAAGGGCAAAACAAAAAATTACAAAAATAAGACGAAGCACAAGCAAAACAAAAAGGAAACACAAAACAACAAAACAAGAAACAAAACGACAAAAGCATGAGACAAAAAACACAAAAACAAGACAAAATATTACAAAGATGACACACAAAATGACAAAAACAAGACACATGACATGAAACTAAACAAATAAGAGACAAAAAATTAGACACATACAGCGCCCTCCATAACTATTGGTTAAGATGAGTTCTTTAGCTTCTAATAAATCATTTTTTTTCTAAATAATCTAGGACCACGATGAAAAAAAGAGGAAAATCCAAACTTTAATTCAAGTGAATTATTCAGTGAGGGAAAAAAATCACACATTAAAAAATAATTCTTTTATGGGTCATTCCAGGTGAAATGACCAGATATTCCTTGGGGGTGTTGCTGCACCATCTTCAAATTAGTCCTAAATGTGCATGTCATTAGACAGTCACAAAAGTACTTTCTATGCTAAATTGTAGGCCTGTAGCTCAAATAGTTTCTGAGTTGTGGGGGTCTGAAATTTTCAGAATTTGGGCTATAAAAAGCCTCACCAGCGTTTCTTGCATCTTTAAGTGGTTATTTCTCAGCCTCTAGACATACCAGAGAGCTGTGAGTTGGTAAACAAGGCCTCTGCATGTAGCTAGTGCCCCACAAACATCCACAGGTGTTTCCCTACACTCTGCAGGCCATGGGGGCTTGCTGAAAATGCTAGAAATTAAGAGATACCTACTCATGAGTGGGGTTTGGGACCTTAAAAGTACTAGAAATACTGCACAGAAGTGTTCTAACACCCCTGGGTTCCATTCTACACAAACTTGTGTGATAACTTAGCAAACTGGAGCTTTCTAGGTACCTCAGTTTGGAAAAGATGAGCTCCCAAAGTTGGACAAGATTTTTAATTGGCTGTTTTTGGTGGCAAAAATCTCAGAGTGGGACAGGTACCAGAGACCCCACATTTTTCTACAAGACAGTTCCATCTGTCTTCTATCACCGTACAAAAAAGCAGCAGGGTTATATTTGTAGTTACTGAGATATTCTTACTCAAAATGGCATGGGTGATGTCAGAATGGTTTTTTGCTTTTCAGTACTTTAAATTGGGATACAAGTATTAGTAGTCATTCAATGGTAGTATTATGTATGTTTTGTTCTTTGTTAAAGGTGACGACCTTCAAAAAGTGTAATGGTATAACTTAGGTATACCTAAGTTATAACTTAGGTATACCTAAGTTATAACTTAGGTATACCTAAGTTATAACTTAGGTATAGGTTCTTTTGCTTGTAACATAACATTGTACAATCAAATTTATCATATTCAATCCCACTGCACTGATACTGTAAAATTCAACATTATTATTGTATTTTTAAATTAATCAACCATGAACTACTACAGAGCTCCCTGAATTCAAGTTAGTACATGTAATTTGTATGTGTCTGTTATAATTACATGTATGCATTGCAAATGAGTGTCAACATGTCATTACACTTTTTGAAGGTAGTCACCTTTAACAACATTTCAAAAGAACAAAACATTCATAATACTACCATTTGAGGGCCGGATTGGACCCTCTGGAGGACCACTTTTGGTCCACGGGCCTCATGTTGGACACCCCTGGCTTAAATGACAGCGCTGTAGCTAATGAAAGCTGAACAGTTCCACTCCTAGTACAGAATGAAAGCCTGGTCCATCTTGTGTTGGTTTCTTCTGATCTGTGAGGACGAGCTGACACCACATTCTTCACCTCACTAATTATCACGCCGGCTGTGAGCTCCAAACGCTTCACATTCATCCAGAATAATTCAGTCCACAAAGTGAAGACGTGTGAATCATCTGTCCTCCATGTGGGCTGGTCTATGAGCTAAATGTCTACAACAGAGCAGCTAGAGTTTACTGTCTGATGGGTGTTTACAGAAAACACTGCAGAGGTCATGTTTCAGCTCAAAGAAAGGCCTGCTTTTCTGCAGACCAGAGGACTGTTCATGAACGCCATGACAGAAACGTGATGTTAGTTCACGTTCATTTCTTTGTGGAATCCTGTTTAGTAGAAGTTATACAACCTTCAGTAGAAGATCACATGCTGCTCATCTTCTCCTCTGATAAACTTTATTTCTCCCTCTGAGCTCCAAACTGTTTCTGGGTTATTTATTTCTTTATTTGTTGGGGGTTTTGTTTGTTTGCTCCTGTCACATTTCTACCACCGTGGTTTCATTTTGAACTGAAATATGAAGTCTTCTGTGCTGAAGGACACTTTTAAAACATCATAACTCACTAAAACAGACCAAACTAAACTTCAGCTGAGAGCAGCCTGTATGTTGACCTCATCCTGTAGATGTTCTTCTATCTCCGTGTTTCCAGATGTTTCCTCTCTCTGCTCATCATCTGTAGGAAGTTGCTTCTGGATGGATCTCCAACAACTAGATCCTCTGTTCTCTGTTTCTGATCCATGCTGACTTTATTTATTCTTCCAGTAGCTTTTGTTTTACTCTATTCTTACTTTTTAACATGTTTTGGAACATTTAGAATAATTTTTTCCCAACAATTCTGCAGATTTATGCCATTTTAGGCAGTTTTTAAGTCATTTTTTGCACTTTTTTTGCACGTTTATATCATTTTGGACAAATTTTGAAGCATTTAGATTTCTTTAAACAATTACAGACAGGTTTTTGCCATTTTTGACCATTTTTGAGTCATTTCAAGTGAGTTCATGTCATTTCAGAGAGTTTTTGAGTCATTTTTGACCATTTTACACAGATTTTTACACGTTCATGTCATTTCAGACAAATTTTGAGCAATTTTGAATCTGAATGTTCAAAGATGTTTGGATGGATCCATTCAGCATGGAGAAACATCTTCTAGTAGATGGAGATCCATTCAGCATGGAGAAACATCTTCTAGTAGATGGAGATCCATTCAGCATGGAGAAACATCTTCTAGTAGATGGAGATCCATTCAGCATGGTGGAACATCTTCTAGTAGATGGAGATCCATTCAGCATGGAGAAACATCTTCTAGTAGATGGAGATCCATTCAGCATGGAGAAACATCTTCTAGTAGATGGAGATCCATTCAGCATGGTGGAACATCTTCTAGTAGATGGAGATCCATTCAGCATGGTGAAACATCTTCTAGTAGATGGAGATCCATTCAGCATGGTGAAACATCTTCTACAGATGATGAACAGAGTAGAAGTAGTAACAGAAATCGACAGGAATTTGACAAACCTGTCAGAGACTGTGAGTGACATCACTTCCTGTTCCTGTTCCAGACTTCAGCGACCAGCTGCTGGAGGTGGTGGGTCTGGAAGGAGCTATAGAGATGGGTCAGATCTACACCGGCCTGAAGAGCGCTGGACGGAGGCTGGCCCAGTGCTGCAACGTCACCATCAGGTCAGACCTCCATCTCTGGACCTGCTCCATCTCCTCCTGCTGCTCATCCAGCTGTAAACTCCATGTCTTATAGATGTGGATAAAATGGATTCCTCTGGTGTTTCTGTAGGACCCAAACAGCAACATTTGTGTTCCTCATAAATGAAACATCTCAGCTTCTGCAGCTCTGATGGATGCAGGTTTCAGAAAGGCTGCAGATGTTGTTAGTGACTTCACCAAACAGGGAGAATCTATCCAACTATTCACCACTTTTAGATAGCTGTGAAAGAACTTTATTGATTATTCAGATACAGTACAATTCATTTGTTTTGCAGGGAGATATTTTAAAAGAACAAATCATGATTAAAAATACAGATTTATGATGTGAATATTATTTACCTTTTTAACATTATTATTACAGTAAAGTAAAACCTTTTCTGTGAGTTTTCTAATTTAACAAAACAATAATGGAAAATATCTGTAAAATAATATTTTTATTACTTAACTACAGTAAAAGCCATTTAACTTCACAGTGACATATTAAAAGAACAAATTACCATTAAAATGCAGATTTTGAATGTTTCTGTGTTTCTTTTTTAAAGAGTCAAACTATAAACTAATACTTTTTTGTGATTATCTTATCTGTAATTTAGGAAAACAAGAAAAATCTATAAATAATAGTTATTAAATAGTTACATTTTTTAAGACTTTAATATACAAAATATATGCAAATATCTGTAAAATAGGAATATTTTTGATAATTTAAATACAGTAAAATAGCAGAATCTTCCAGCTGTATGTTGTTAAAGAACAAATGAACACATTTAAATTACAGATCTTAGACGTGGACATTATTTACAGGATTATTCTGTAATTTATTCATGTAGATTAATACTTTTTGTCCTGTAATTTAACTGGATTCCATCAGTAATTCTATCAGTTAAAGAACATCCAAAGTCGTTTATTTTCCTCCAGGTGCTGCAGAACTCAACCTGAATGTTTCCTAAAGAGAATTAAAGCATTAATTGATCCATTTTAAAGTTTGAAAATGTGAGGAAAAAAACACATATTTTCACAGTGGAACTTCTGATGTCCACATTTTCAACATTTCTGGGAAATTTTCAAACATTTTTTAGTGGAAAAAAAGAAATGTTAAAATGTTTCTTTAAGAACATTCAGGGAAAAAAATCATCGATTTTTATGTGAACGTTCTTACAGAAAATATTAGAAGTTTTACTGATGTATGTAATCACTTTTATTATTTTAGGATTTTTTTGAGAAGATTTTTAATCTTTTTTTAAATATTTACCAAATTTTCTTTTTTTTTTTTTTTTTTTAAATAAAAATTTTAAGGGAAACTTTTAAGGAATTATTGGAATTTTCTTCCTGAAGGTTTTGCAAATTTTCAGAAATTCTGAGATTTTTTTTTCTGAATTTTTGGATTTTTTTCAGACAAAGAAACAATATTTTTTGGTGAATGAGGACAACAGGAGGTTAATAGTGAAGGTTCTGGTCTGGTGGGAACAAAGACTTCAGTGTTAGACGTCCTGCTGCAGCGCTGAGCTGTGATCTGACCTCTGTCCTCCTCTGTCCTCCTCCTCTGTCCTCCTGTCCTCCTCTGTCCTCCTGTCCTCCTCTGTCCTCCTGTCCTCCCTCTGTCCTCCTGTCCTCCTGTTCTCCTCCTGTCCTCCCTCTGTCCTCCTGTCCTCCTGTCCTCCTGTCCTCCCTCTGTCCTCCTGTCCTCCCTCTGTCCTCCTGTCCTCCTCCTGTCCTCCCTCTGTCCTCCTGTCCTCCTGTCCTCCTGTCCTCCCTCTGTCCTCCTGTCCTCCCTCTGTCCTCCTGTCCTCCTCTGTCCTCCTGTCCTCCTGTCCTCCTGTCCTCCTCTGTCCTCCTGTCCTCCCTCTGTCCTCCTGTCCTCCTGTCCTCCTCTGTCCTCCTGTCCTCCCTCTGTCCTCCTGTCCTCCTGTCCTCCTGTCCTCCTCTGTCCTCCTGTCCTCCTGTCCTCCTGTCCTCCTGTCCTCCTCTGTCCTCCTGTCCTCCTGTCCTCCTGTCCTCCTCTGTCCTCCTGTCCTCCCTCTGTCCTCCTGTCCTCCTCTGTCCTCCTGTCCTCCCTCTGTCCTCCTGTCCTCCTGTCCTCCTGTCCTCCTCTGTCCTCCTGTCCTCCCTCTGTCCTCCTGTCCTCCTGTCCTCCTCTGTCCTCCTGTCCTCCCTCTGTCCTCCTGTCCTCCTGTCCTCCTGTCCTCCCTCTGTCCTCCTGTCCTCCTGTCCTCCTGTCCTCCCTCTGTCCTCCTGTCCTCCTGTCCTCCCTCTGTCCTCCTGTCCTCCTCTGTCCTCCTGTCCTCCTCTGTCCTCCCTCTGTCTTCCCTCTGTCCTCCTGTCCTCTGTCCTCCTGTCCTCCTCTGTCCTCCTGTCCTCCTTTCCTCCTGTCCTCCCTCTGTCCTCCTGTCCTCCCTCTGTCCTCCTGTCCTCCCTCTGTCCTCCCTCTGTCCTCCTGTCCTCCTCTGTCCTCCTGTCCTCCCTCTGTCCTCCTGTCCTCCTCTGTCCTCCTGTCCTCCCTCTGTCCTCCTGTCCTCCTGTCCTCCTGTCCTCCTCTGTCCTCCTGTCCTCCCTCTGTCCTCCTGTCCTCCTGTCCTCCTCTGTCCTCCTGTCCTCCCTCTGTCCTCCTGTCCTCCTGTCCTCTGTCCTCCTGTCCTCCTCTGTCCTCCTGTCCTCTGTCCTCTGTCCTCCTGTCCTCCTGTCCTCTGTCCTCCTGTCCTCCCTCTGTCCTCCTGTCCTCCTGTCCTCCTGTCCTCCCTCTGTCCTCCTGTCCTCCTGTCCTCTGTCCTCCTGTCCTCCTGTCCTCCTGTCCTCTGTCCTCCTGTCCTCCCTCTGTCCTCCTGTCCTCTGTCCTCCTGTCCTCTGTCCTCCTGTCCTCCTCTGTCCTCCTGTCCTCCTGTCCTCCTGTCCTCCCTCTGTCCTCCTGTCCTCCTGTCCTCCTGTCCTCCCTCTGTCCTCCTGTCCTCCTGTCCTCCTGTCCTCCCTCTGTCCTCCTGTCCTCTGTCCTCCCTCTGTCCTCCTGTCCTCCTGTCCTCCTGTCCTCTGTCCTCCTGTCCTCCTGTCCTCCTGTCCTCTGTCCTCCTGTCCTCCTCTGTCCTCCTGTCCTCCTGTCCTCCTGTCCTCCCTCTGTCCTCCTGTCCTCCTGTCCTCCTCTGTCCTCATGTCCTCCCTCTGTCCTCCTGTCCTCCTGTCCTCCCTCTGTCCTCCTGTCCTCCTGTCCTCCTGTCCTCCCTCTGTCCTCCTGTCCTCCTGTCCTCCTGTCCTCCCTCTGTCCTCCTGTCCTCCTGTCCTCCCTCTGTCCTCCTGTCCTCCTGTCCTCCTGTCCTCCCTCTGTCCTCCTGTCCTCCTGTCCTCTGTCCTCCTGTCCTCCTGTCCTCCTGTCCTCTGTCCTCCTGTCCTCCTCTGTCCTCCTGTCCTCCTGTCCTCCTGTCCTCCCTCTGTCCTCCCTGTCCTCCTGTCTCCCTCTGTCCTCCTGTCCTCCTGTCCTCCTGTCCTCCCTCTGTCCTCCTGTCCTCCTGTCCTCCTGTCCTCCTGTCCTCCCTCTGTCCTCCTGTCCTCTGTCCTCCTGTCCTCCTCTGTCCTCCTGTCCTCCTGTCCTCCTGTCTCCCTCTGTCCTCCTGTCCTCCTGTGCCTCCTGTCCTCCCTCTGTCCTCTGTCCTCCTGTCCTCTGTCCTCCTGTCCTCCCTCTGTCCTCCTGTCCTCCTGTCCTCCCTCTGTCCTCCTGTCCTCCCTCTGTCCTCCTGTCCTCCTGTCCTCCTGTCCTCCCTCTGTCCTCCTGTCCTCCCTCTGTCCTCCTGTCCTCCTGTCCTCCCTCTGTCCTCCTGTCCTCCTGTCCTCCTGTCCTCCCTCTGTCCTCCTGTCCTCCTGTCCTCTGTCCTCCTGTCCTCCTGTCCTCCTGTCCTCTGTCCTCCTGTCCTCCTCTGTCCTCCTGTCCTCCTGTCCTCCTGTCCTCCCTCTGTCCTCCTGTCCTCCTGTCCTCCCTCTGTCCTCCTGTCCTCCTGTCCTCCTGTCCTCCCTCTGTCCTCCTGTCCTCCTGTCCTCCTGTCCTCCTGTCCTCCCTCTGTCCTCCTGTCCTCTGTCCTCCTGTCCTCCTCTGTCCTCCTGTCCTCCTGTCCTCCTGTCCTCCCTCTGTCCTCCTGTCCTCCTGTGTCCTCCTGTCCTCCCTCTGTCCTCCTGTCCTCCTGTCCTCTGTCCTCCTGTCCTCCCTCTGTCCTCCTGTCCTCCTGTCCTCCCTCTGTCCTCCTGTCCTCCCTCTGTCCTCCTGTCCTCCTGTCCTCCTGTCCTCCCTCTGTCCTCCTGTCCTCCCTCTGTCCTCCTGTCCTCCTCTGTCCTCCTGTCCTCCCTCTGTCCTCCTGTCCTCCTGTCCTCCTCTGTCCTCCTGTCCTCCCTCTGTCCTCCTGTCCTCCTGTCCTCCTGTCCTCCTCTGTCCTCCTGTCCTCCCTCTGTCCTCCCTCTGTCCTCCTGTCCTCCTGTCCTCCTGTCCTCCCTCTGTCCTCCTGTCCTCCTGTCCTCCTCTGTCCTCCTGTCCTCCCTCTGTCCTCCTGTCCTCCTGTCCTCCTCTGTCCTCCTGTCCTCCCTCTGTCCTCCCTCTGTCCTCCTGTCCTCCTGTCCTCCTGTCCTCCTCTGTCCTCCTGTCCTCCCTCTGTCCTCCCTCTGTCCTCCTGTCCTCCTGTCCTCCTGTCCTCCCTCTGTCCTCCTGTCCTCCTGTCCTCCCTCTGTCCTCCTGTCCTCCTCTGTCCTCCTGTCCTCCTCTGTCCTCCCTCTGTCTTCCCTCTGTCCTCCTGTCCTCTGTCCTCCTGTCCTCCTCTGTCCTCCCTCTGTCTTCCCTCTGTCCTCCTGTCCTCCTGTCCTCCTCTGTCCTCCTGTCCTCTGTCCTCCTGTCCTCCTCTGTCCTCCTGTCCTCCTTTCCTCCTGTCCTCCCTCTGTCCTCCTGTCCTCCCTCTGTCCTCCTGTCCTCCCTCTGTCCTCCTGTCCTCCCTCTGTCCTCCTGTCCTCCCTCTGTCCTCCTGTCCTCCCTCTGTCCTCCCTCTGTCCTCCTGTCCTCCTCTGTCCTCCTGTCCTCCCTCTGTCCTCCTGTCCTCCTGTCCTCCTGTCCTCCTCTGTCCTCCTGTCCTCCCTCTGTCCTCCCTCTGTCCTCCTGTCCTCCTGTCCTCCTGTCCTCCCTCTGTCCTCCTGTCCTCCTGTCCTCCTCTGTCCTCCTGTCCTCCCTCTGTCCTCCTGTCCTCCTGTCCTCCTCTGTCCTCCTGTCCTCCCTCTGTCCTCCCTCTGTCCTCCTGTCCTCCTGTCCTCCTGTCCTCCTCTGTCCTCCTGTCCTCCCTCTGTCCTCCCTCTGTCCTCCTGTCCTCCTGTCCTCCTGTCCTCCCTCTGTCCTCCTGTCCTCCTGTCCTCCCTCTGTCCTCCTGTCCTCCTCTGTCCTCCTGTCCTCCTCTGTCCTCCCTCTGTCTTCCCTCTGTCCTCCTGTCCTCTGTCCTCCTGTCCTCCTCTGTCCTCCTGTCCTCCTTTCCTCCTGTCCTCCCTCTGTCCTCCTGTCCTCCCTCTGTCCTCCTGTCCTCCCTCTGTCCTCCCTCTGTCCTCCTGTCCTCCTCTGTCCTCCTGTCCTCCCTCTGTCCTCCTGTCCTCCTGTCCTCCTCCTCTGTCCTCCTGTCCTCCCTCTGTCCTCCTGTCCTCCTCTGTCCTCCTGTCCTCCTGTCCTCCTGTCTCTCTGCAGGACGTCCCGCCGGCTGCCCATGCAGATCGATGGAGAACCGTGGATGCAGCCTCCGTGCACGGTGAGTCCACGATGCAGAAACACACAGGAAGAATAACAACAATAAAACATTTTCAGCTTTATTGTTTTTCAGTGACATTTCTCTCGTCCATTCACAGCAGAAAGTGTTAATGCTATAAAAATTAAGAATAAATATAAAGTACATTTAAAAAGACTGAACTAAAAAACACGAGCAAACATCAGACATGCTCATCCTGACTACTGGGAGGACAAAAGGAGAAGTTAATGCAGCAGAATGTACAGGAGTCCTGGATCATCAGTTATTATTATGATTATTATCTTAATTCTACTCTCTGGAGGAGTTACTGTAGAGAGACTAGACAGGGAGGCCACCGAGACTCCTAAGACTCCTCTGAAGGAGTTGATTACGTACAAGTTTTTTGACGTCCCCTCCGTCCGTCCTACTCTCCAGATTCGTCTCCATGCTGCTTCTTCCTCATCACAAAGATTAAACTGTAATTTAAGAGCCTCCATTTAGACTCAGTTTAGAGACGGAGTTTGTTTCCAGAGCAGGACGTCCAGAAAGCAGGAGCACTGGGAGCAGAGGATCACTGCACAAGGACAACACTCTGATGAATTTAAATCAGGGTTTTTGTATTTTTAGGCCCAGTCTGAACTTGCAGATCTCGTGCAGGGAACCACTTCCTGTCAGAGCTTCTACCATCAGTTGAAAACAAACAACCCATGGCAGTAATGTTAGATGTGCTGAGGAATGCAACAGTCTGATGGTGGATTGTATTTACAGTTTGACCCACATCCCAGCCTTCGTCTGGATGTTTTTGGGGTCCTCTAAGAATCCCCCGGACACCAGAGGAGGCTCTTATCCCTAAAAGCTGCTGAGTGCTGCCTGATGCCGTCGTGTCTCGGCTCGTTTCCCTCCTTTTTGTTCCTTCCTCTGCACATCCCGGCCTCGACCTCCAGCGCTGCCGCCTGCCGTTATTATTCACAGCGCCGCAGGAAGCCGCCTATTACCCATTCATTCTCACAGCGCTTCTGTCTCTGGTTTCGTCACAGAGGACCTTGTAGGGGGTGGAAGACAGAAAGCTTTCAGTCGTGAGCTGTTTGCAAGGTCGCTCTGAGTGCTTTCATAAGAGCTGAATGCCACCTGATAAATCTGTCAAACCAACCACTGAATGCAGATTCTGTCTCCTCTGTCTGGTTCCTGCAGGTCCGGATCACCCACAAGAACCAGGTTCCCATCCTGCTGGGCCCGCCGCAGAAGACGCCGTTCTTCTTCTTCAAGAAACGCAACCGGAGCCGTGACTAGGACGCACAAAACCACCTCTGAACACGAAAACACACACAGACACCGCACATCTACGCACACACACTGTACAGGCAGCTCCATGGACCGCTCACAGAAGGTCCTGAAGACGATTCAGAGACTGAACCGACCGTTTCCTGCGTCACCCTCCAGTCCCTAAAACTCAGAACCGCCCCGCCGGCCCGATGCTGGGGTTCCCTGAACAGCAGAAACACTACAGCAAACACCAGGACAGGAAGCGGCTGTTTACGAGTAAATAGAAGCAGATCCAGCTGCCGGTTAAAACACCTGCATGAATAATGGAGCAGCGGTTGGCGGTAAGAGCGTCGCCTCGGGGCCGAGCGGAGGAAAAGCCTCATCCATTATTGACTCTCTGATGGAGCCGAGGCCTGGACGGGTGGAGACACGCCAGCATCCTTTCATCAGCCAGAGGAACCGCCGCTATCAGAGTCTGTGGTCGCCAACGTCCAATCAGCAGCAGCTCTGGATTCTCCTGCTGGGTCAAGGATTGAAATAAGCCCCCTGAAGGGTAAAACAGCAGCCCCCGGGGTTTATTTACAGGAGAGCTAAGTTTATCCCTCTATTTCAGGGGAGGGTCTATCTGCCTTCTTGAAACCCAACTCTTAATCACCGTGTCACACATCCACTCACAATGTCAACCCGAGGCGTCCGCGATGATGCGTTCAAATGCACCGAACAAAACGGGACAGAACAGATGCAGCAGTGGATGGAGCTCAGTGTTTATAAAGAATGTATTCATGTTACCGTCCAAACAGCAAGTATAATCTCCAGTAATGTGTGCAGCAGACGGAGTAGATGTATATTTCTGGAACGTAGGTGTAGCTCACATGTTCTGTACACACCCATGTGTTTATAGCACTGTTAATAATGTGGGATTTTTAGCTTAGAGGGGTTCACTGTTGCTAGTCATGTAGAGCCGCTGTAGTCACTCTCCGAAGGCAGTTTTCTATCTCAGATCGTGTTTTCATTCAGGTTTTCTCACCAAGGACAGTTTGTGACAGAACAATCTCCTGGTTCATGTGTTAACTTTGGGTTAACTTTGGGTTTCCGACCACAAAAGCCAAACCTTAGAACCTCTTAAAGGAGAGAAAAATGTACTAATTCAAAGGTACACTACCGTTCAGAAGGTTGGGGTCACTTAGAAATGTCTTTATTTTTGAAAGAAAAGCAGCTGGTCCCCATTTCACATGAAGATCAGAATGTGTGTGTGCTGCTGCTGTTTTGTTTGCTAAACCAAATGTTGTGGTTTTCATGTTGAAGCTCTATGGAAAGAGAGAATCTATAGGTTTTACTTTAGTTCAACACTTTTCTATCATTTTCACTAAATATAAAGTTGTCAGGAAAAACTACATACAGAAAATAGACACACATACACTACTGTTAAAAAGGTTGGGGTCACTTAGAAATGTCCTTATTGTTGAAAGAAAATCTTTTTTTTCAGTAAAGATCACATTAAATGAATGATAAATCCAGTGTAGACATAGTTAATGTGGTAAATGACTATTGTAGCTGTAAACAGCTGATTTTAATGGAATATCTCCATAGGGGTACAGAGGAACATTTCCAGCAACCATCACTCCTGTGTTCTAATGCTACATTGTGTTAGCTAATGGTGTTGAAAGGCTCATTGATGATTAGAAAACCCTTCTTCAGTTATGTTAGCACATGGATAAAAGTGGGAGTTTTATGGAAAACATGGAATTGTCTGGGTGACCCCAAACTTTTGAACAGTAGTGTAAAAACTGGGCAATAACCAGCGTTTAGGTTTCCACACTAGAGGACAAATCTTATATTTAAATTCATCCTGAGCCATTTTGTTCTTGAACTGCGCCTGCTGATGAGCTAGCTTTAGCTACACCTAGCTTACTTTAACATGTCTTAAAAAAATCTACTTTATTTTTCCGACATGTTTGTTTCCGTGCCACATCCTGATTTAGCAGCTGAAATGAATCATTATGGATAAAAAAGTCTGCAATATAAACTAGTGATCCTTAGAGCTAACTAGCTTAGCTTAGCTTAGCAGAGCAGCAACAGGTGCAGCTTCTGATTCCAGTGAAATGTTATTTGATAAAACACTTTTGAATATGCAACAAAAACAGGAACCCTGTTTGTTTTAAGCCTGAAATTTTGATCAGCAGTGGATTCTCTTATTTTAGGTTTAATTGAAAGTTCTGGGAAGGAAAGTAGCGCAGGAAGCTAATTTATGAAACCTTTGCAGATATGTTTCAATAAACACCAAATCATAGGTCCAATGGTTTTCCTTAGCTCAAGGTTTCCGGCAGAAATCAGCCAGTATTTTGTTACATTTCTAGAAGTTTTAAATCAAATGTTAATGCAGATGTTGCATTAGAAGTTTACTATCACTGCTGACTGACACAGAATTCTTTGAGTGTTACGACTATTTGATCCAGATTAAAGCAGCTGTTGATCTATAAACTGACCAACAACCAGTGAACACTAGTGAGCCCTTGTTAGATTTGAACCCAGCCTTCAGAGTCATTTTGTTCTAGGACTAGGCCTGCTGATGAATTAGCTTTAGCTACAGCTAGCTTACCATTTAAATGTAAGAACATGTTTGTTTTCGTGTCACATCCTGATGCAGCAGCTGAAAGAATCATTATGGATGAAAATCTCCACTAAATAAACTAGTGATGCTATAAGCTAACTAGCTTAGCTTAGCAGAGCAGCAGCAAGTGCAGCTTCTGATTCCAGTAAAATATTATTAAAAGATGCAACAGGATCAAACTCCAACTTCGTTTCAGCCTGGAATTTTTTAAAGTTTTGTTGATTTGGGGGGTTTAGCTGAAAGTTCTGGGAGGAAAAGAGGCTCATGAAGCTAATCTGTGGACCTTCAGAGAGATTATTCTGTCAAACAAACATCAAGAATGAACTTTAGTGATTAAGAAATGATTGAAACCTGAAAACAGCAGATCTTCTAGATCTTCAGTCTGATTGGTAGAAACCTGTCCTGTTCCTGAAAGAGTCTGCAGATGTTCTCATGGTTCCATCTGAACTCCACCGACGGGTCCAAGCCTTCGGACCCTGGTTCCCTTTAAACCTCACTGAGTGGCTCCTCTCAGCCGGGCTCTAAGAAACATCCAGGTCCACAGTCCCCCCTCTGGTACCGAACCACATCAGGTCCACGGTCCCCCCTCTGGTACTGGACCACATCAGGTCCACGGTCCCCCCTCTGGTACCGGACCGGTTCTTCAGGTCCATGAAGCCCTTTAGAGTACAGAAGTCCAGTGGCTCTGGGGACCGTAGCAGCAGAAGGTCCGGTTCTATGGGAGCCCGGCTGAGAGCTCAGTGTCAGAGTGCATGTTTACAGTAACTTTACATGTATGACAGAATGTACATATGTGTTCATATCTGACCTTCATCACCGCATGCCTGCTGAAACACACGGAACAAAGAGGCCACTCATCTGACTCCACATTTATCTGTTGAGCTTTTCAGTTTCTAGTTTTTATTTTTTGCAGCATAGATGAGATGAGGTTCTGTTAAAACATTCCTGTTAGAACGTCAGCTGTGGTCCGATCAGACGCCCATGCTCAGCTGATCCTCTGGTTCCTGTCCTCTGAAGTAATCAATGGTTTCAACAAATCAATAGAACCACTGTGAGCTGGCAGGAAAACATCCAATCAGAGAGAAGATGAATATTTATGGATTTAAGCTCCAGGAACAGGAACGTAGAACCCTCATTCAGCAGCAGATAAAGGTCAACAGGGTTAGGGAACGTTTATTAGCAAACAAGGAGGTGAAATCTGAAGTTATCTCTAAACATAGAACACCACATCCCATAAATAACATCAGAACTGGTTCCTTCACTCTGTCTGAAGCAATAAACCCAAACCTGCTGGTTCTCATGAAGGAACGGTCATTTTAAAGAGTTTAAAGGTTCTGTAACATCAACTACAAGTTCTAATGGTGTTTTAAGGTTTTAATCCAGTATTTATCGTTTCAGTTAATGTTCCACAAACGTTCTGAGCAAGTTCTGCAAATGTTTTAAATGAAGTTCCCCAAACATTCCTCTTAAAGGTTGGATAGCTAAAACCGTTTGGACCATTCCACCCTTAACGTTCTCAAAACTGAATGCTACACCGAGAACGTTCCCCCATTGTTACCATGGAACACTGTGGGAACGTTGTATACATTCTGTGTTCCCTCGACAACATCTCATAAAGAACGTTCTGTCGTCTGAAGTCTCCAGAACATTTTTTGAATGTTGCATTGAGAACATTCCTCTGTTGTTATCACCATTCAAATGTTTTATAGAAGAATGTTCTATCAGTGTTCCCTCAATGAATAAGCTAAATGGTATCAGATTAGAGGACCGTTATAAAATGTTCCACCTTCTGAGGTCTTGATAACATCTAGAAAAGGTTTCTTAAATGTTGGTTTGAGAACGTTCCACCTTGAAGAACGTTCTATAATGGGTTCCTTCAAAAACATCCTCAGAACATCACAGACAGAATGTTCCTCCTCTGTTAATTTATCACATTATAGGAACGTTTTATAAAGAACGTTCTTTCATTTTAAATCTCTAACGTCTTTTGCTGCACTGAGAACGTTCCTCCTTTGTTGTAATTGGTGGAATGTTTGATAGAAGAACGTTCCAGAATGATAACAAGAAGATAAAATGTTCCACCTTTTTTGTACCAAGAACTTATGTCTCATTAACATCTTGAAAATATTTTACAAATGCTGCTTTGAGAACATTGCTCCTTTATTATCACTGGTGACATGTTTGATAGAAGAACGTTCTATCAGTTTTCCCTCAACAAATACGCTAAATGTTCCAGCTTCAATACATCAGATTAGAGGAACGTCAAAGAACAGACTTCTGTCCACATCCTGAGCTGCAGATGAAGCTGCTGCAGGTTGAATGTTTGATGGGATCCACTTTGTTCTTCTGTTCTGTTCTTCTTTGTTCCACTGGACTCATCTTCACTAATAAATAAATCAAACTAGAAATGTTTTTATCAGCGTGTTTCTGGTCTGTGGCACTGATAAATAAAACTGTGGAACCTCCAGCAGGATGAGGAAGCTGTGAGGAATGAAGTCACATCTACTGGATGGTTAGACTGGTTTTGACCCCGTCCAGCCTCCGTAGCTCCCAGACTGGTCCGTGTTTCTGGGTCACAGCCAGCGTGTCGTTCTCTACATGTATGTTAGAGCAGCTTCAGGGCTGATGGATTAATCCTCTCTGACGTCCCCCCAGTCATCATGTGATCGGATCAATACGTCTGATCACATCACTGTCTGTTCTCATGGACTTCACATTTCAGCAGAAAAACACCGAGAGCTCAGACTGATGGTTGGCCTTTTTATCTCTTTAACCGTCAACCACATTCTGCTAATAATTCATAATAATAATCAGAAAAACCTTCAGTAATGTAAATATATCAAGAGTTAGGAAACCCATCATCTAATATTAGAAAAACCTTTTAGGAGGACAAATGATCATGAACTAGTTTATTTTTGTGGTTGGGTTACATTAAAATCATCATCATGTTAAAATACATAACTGGAAAGCTGGAAACATGTTAATAATAATAAACCTGATTGTAATAACCGTACTGAGTTCATTCATGCTCCCCAGAGGATAAAAAGTCATAATTGTAGTGTTTTTTTCCAGTTAACTTCACATTTTGAGGGTTTATCCACAAAAAACAAACAGTTTTATGAGTTTAAATCAGAGCAGGAAGCTCAAACAAATCTTTAATTGAAAGAAATGAGTCGTTTTTTTTAGTTTTCAAATTAAAAGCCTCATAAGTTTCCAGCATCATAAAGTATTTTTTAAATCCTGAACCATCAGCCACAGAGTTCAGATTATTTAGTTCAGTGCTATTAACTTGTGATTTATTGAATCAGTACAAACCTGATAAATATATCAAGAGTTTGGACACCTTTCATCAATCAGTGCAAGTTTCTGTTGTTAATTTACAGAATCAGGAAGCTGGAAGCACGTTAATATGAATAAACCTGACCTCCATAAAAGAAAATGAAGCACATTCATGCTCCCCAGAGGATAAAAACATGGAATTTAGTTATGACTTCATCATTCTGGAGGTTAATTAACATTTTTATGAGTTTAAATATAGCAGGAAACTCCCATCTTTAATCGTAAGAAATGAGATGTTCTTTGGATTTCAAATTAAAAGCCTCCCATGTTTCCAGCATCAGAAGCTATTTTTAAACGTGGAGCAGCGGCTGTCGGAGCCCAGAGGTCAGAGGTGGTGAATAAATAACCTGAATAATTGTGTGTGTAAATGAGGAATCAGTGTTTGAAAGCAGCTGCTGTGAAGTCTGTGATCCTGTTAAATCCTGCAGATTACGAGCTGCTGCTGCTGCTGCTGCTGATGATGATGACGATGGAGACTCTCTGGTTGTGTTTCTGTGGAGCTCTAAAAATACCCACGGTCCGAGCGTGAAACGGCTCAGGACTGTCGCTGGTGGGCACATTGTGTGACCGTCCTCCTGGTTCCTGAAATAAACGAGCCATATGCTGCTCCTGAACACCTCCAGCCCTGCAGGACGACTTCCTGTTCCCTGGAAGACCCGCTGTAGGTCAGTGTGGTGCTGATGTAACGCCAGCTCAGTAATGTGGGCTAATCCTGATCTTCTCCTGGCCAGGTGAGGACGCCGCTGGAAGACCTGGATCAGCCACACTCAGGTTCTTGACCCTGGAGATTCTCCAGAAGGTCTGATTCTATCGTGTTACATAAACCTGATCACTTTTACTGGGTTTTCAGAGACAGAGGGAAAATGCTGATGAATAAAATGTTCAAATCCGTCCTACAGCCATCTGCAGATCTTCCACTTTTGGTTTGGTTTCAGTAGAGTGGGTTATTTTTATCTTTAAAAGTTACAGAGCCCAGAAAAAACACCAGAAGTTTATGCTTTAATGGTTTTCAACAAAGAATCGAAAAGAAAACATATTCCTGCTGATCTAAGAAGCTGCAGGAGAAACCAACTGGACTTCTCTAGTGGGTTCTTCAAGATGTTTCGCCTCTAGTCTTGGACGCTGACTCCTCTCACCTCTCATCCAAGATGAGAGGTGAAACATCTTCAAGAACCTACCAGAGAAGTCCGGTTGGTTTCTACTGAAGCTCCTGTGATCACCATGACCTGGATGACTGAGAATCTCCACAGACAGATTCCTACTCAGTACTGTAGGTTAACTAAAAACATAAAATGTAAAACAAGTGTCAGTATTCAGTAGATGAACCTTCAGGTCCATTGTGGATCCTGTTGGTCTCCATTAGGCTGAACATCAGAAGTTTCTCCTTCTTCTTTATAAGCCATTGCACTCTGTTGGTTCTTCAGGGATTCTGATCCACAGAACCTTTCAAGTCCAGGCCCAGTTCTCAGCTGGATGGAGGTCTGGACTCTGACTCCTCCAGAACTTCCACCTTGTGTCTTCAAACCATTTCTGAGGATCTTTGTCGGTTTGCTTCGACTCATTGTCTGGATGAAAACTGATCTTCTCCACGTCTCATCATCAGGTTGTCCTCCAGGACTTCATGTACCCTCTACCTTTACCAGCCTTCCAGGACTTGCTGCTGAGGAACATCATGATGCTGCCTCCACCATGCTTCTCAGTGGGGATGGTGTCTTTATGATGATGTTCAGTGTTTGGTGTCAATCAAACACAACATCTAGTCTGATGGACATAAAGCTCCATCCTGGTCTCCTCAGACCAAAGAACCTTCTTCCAGGTGTCTTCAGAGTCTCCACATGTCTTCTGGTGAACTCTAGTCCAGATTTAATTGGAGCTTTTTCCATCAGAGTCTTTCTCTTTGTCTCCATAAAGCTTTGACTGGTGAAGAACAGACAGCAGTTGTTGGATGAACAGTCTGAAGCTGGAACTCCTTCAGAGGAGTCATAGAGTCTTGGTGGCCTCCCTCTCTAGTCTCTCAGGTCTTGAGGACGTCCTGCTCTAGTCACATTTATTCATGTTCCATCTTCCTTCCATTTCTTAATGATGGATTTAACTGAACTCCAGGAGATCTTCAGGAACTTTAAAGCTGCTGTCCGGAGTTTGAATCGCAGATTCTCCCAAAACACTGGTGGTCCCACCCTCCGTCCCTCTGATTTTGCCCCTTTATTTGTGCACGTGTGCAGTACATGAGAGGAGTGCCCGGAGTGCTGCAGCATCTTGCCTGTTTTGCTGTTTTCCACTCTTCTACATTTAGTACATTTAGTAAATAATAAAGGAATTGCGTTAGAATGCTGTATTGAGTCTAACTTGTCCTAATACCAAAATAACATGAATCTGCTAGGACGAACGAGTAAAGTTTCAATATGTGATTACACTCGTGTATCCCTCTGGATGACGTTGTTTATCAAACTTAGTGCATTTACGCGTGTATATGTGTTACATTGTTTATTTATTTCTATCCAGAGTTCAGAATTGCATGACTCCTCTGACGAAGAGTATGTCCCAGACGCCCCAACATCTTCCTCCAGAGGTCGGGCATCTAAACGAAGCCGTCAGGCGGGCTATGGAGGCCGTGGTCGGGGAGCGACGCGAGCACCCCGAGCCAAAAAACGTCCTGCAGCCTCTTGGCCTGACAAGCCGTGGGATTGGTAACTTTTCTGGAAGTTGCTGAGCCCTGATGCTCTCTCCTCCACAAGCAAAACAAATGTGCGCGCGGTTGCGTAGTGCGTAGCTCGCCCACCTCTGCATGGGCTTGCTTGCTGTGCGCGTAACCGTTGATTGACAGCATGACAAAGCTGAAACTCGAACTTGATTGGTCGGCAGCGACCGGCGCTTTTTGGAATAACATGGGGGTCTATGAGAGGAAGGCGGAGCTCAGGAATAAATTTTCATATCGCGTTATACTAACTTTATATTATAGTATCGAACTAGACTAACACATTTAAGCTTTGTTAAAAAATGATACATAAATTGAAAACAAACGGAAACTCCGGACAGCAGCTTTAAATGGTCTTGTATCATCTCCAGATTTTTCTCCCATTAAAACTTCCATGATTGAACTGACAGAACTCCTAACCAGATACTGATGTGTGAGATCTGTAGACTTCCTGTTGAAACCTCTGGGTTGAAGTTTCATTGCTGATGTGATTTAACCTCGTTTTAACTGGACTGAAGCTTTAGATGAAACCATCACTGACTAAATGAACGTCCTGCCACCGTTTGGTTCATTAAAACGCTGCTTCTCTCCACAGACCTCAGATCTGAGTGTGAACCTGACCTTCAGTCTAAAATGAGTCCAGCTGAGTGTCTGGGAGCGTCTTAATGAGTCTGTCCTGCTAACGTCTGTCAAAATGCACATTGAGAATGAGTGAGGATGGGAAGTGGAGCCTGTGGGCTGAAGATGCTGCTCACTGAGGGACAAGATGTGACTGGCCTGCTATTAATAGCTCTCTGGGAGATAATTCCTGCCTTGTTATCTTAGCAGCCTCGCCAAAGGCTTACTCTGCTGAGGCTGAGTTGTATAACCAGGCTTTCTTTTATTATCTCTCTTGTCTTAAGGCTCTGCTCCACATTCAGCTTCTCTCTGCAGGAAGCCATTGGGCCACAGATCAGGGCCAAAAGGCCAACAGATAAAAGCTGGAATCAGCCACGCAGAGCTGCAAACATCCCTGTTCTGATGCAATTAGCTTATCGTGTGTCAGAGTAGATGTTTTCTGTACATTCAGGCTGCAGATTCAAAGTCATTAAGACGTCTGAGAGGAACAATAACAACACAGACCTTGAACCCCACCAGCGTCTGAGGATCTAAGGTTTAGAGGCAGAGCTGTCTGATCCACCTTCTGGAGGTTCAAAGTTTATTGTTTCCAGAATGTTCTAACACTCCACTGTAACGCTGTGTCTGGGTTGTGGGTTAGACCACTGACACTAAAATCTAGACCAGAAAATATTACTGAAACTATAGAAAACCTTTTTTTTCCTCAGAGACTACAGAAAGTGGGTGAGATCACTCTGCTTCTAACCCTTACTGTCCAAGATGCTTAAAAATGACCCAAAGTGATTCAAAATGTGTCTAAAATGACTTGAAATGATCCAAAATTGCAGAAAATTTGTCCAGAATTACACAAAAGTTGTCAGAAATGACAAAAATCTTCCCAAAATCATTTTAAAAATGGACCAGAATGACTTAAATCTGTTCAGAATGAACTGAAAATGATGTAAAATGACTGAAAACTTACAGAATGACATGAGGAGGTTAGAAGCAGAGTGGACTGATCCACTGTCTGTAGCTTTGGAGAAAAATGTGTTCAAAGTTTCATGTTTTCCAGAACGGTCTAACACTCCACTGTAACGCTGAGTCTGGGTTATACAAACATTCACTCCTACGCACAGTTTAGAATCACCAGTTATCCTCAGCATGTTTATGGACTGTGGGAGGAAGCTGGAGAACACGGAGAACCCAGCAGGAGAACACGGAGAACCCGGCAGGAGAACACGGAGAACCCGGCAGGAGAACACGGAGAACCCGGCAGGAGAACACGGAGAACCCGGCAGGAGAACAAGGAGAACCCGGCAGGAGAACGTGGAGAACCCGGCAGAAGAACAAGGAGAACCCGGCAGGAGAACGTGGAGAACCCGGCAGGAGAACGTGGAGAACCCGGCAGGAGAACAAGGAGAACCCGGCAGGAGAACGTGGAGAACCCGGCAGGAGAACGTGGAGAACCCGGCAGGAGAACGTGGAGAACCCAGCAGGAGAACGTGGAGAACCCAGCAGGAGAACAAGGAGAACCCGGCAGGAGAACAAGGAGAACCCGGCAGGAGAACGTGGAGAACCCGGCAGGAGAACAAGGAGAACCCGGCAGGAGAACGTGGAGAACCCGGCAGGAGAACAAGGAGAACCCGGCAGGAGAACGTGGAGAACCCAACAGGAGAACCTGGAGAACCCAGCAGGAGAACACGGAGAACCCGGCAGGAGAACATGGAGAACCCAGCAGGAGAACGTGGAGAACCCGGCAGGAGAACATGGAGAACCCAGCAGGAGAACGTGGAGAACCCAGCAGGAAAACAAGGAGAACCCGGCAGGAGAACGTGGAGAACCCGGCAGGAGAACGTGGAGAACCCGGCAGGAGAACGTGGAGAACCCGGCAGGAGAACATGGAGAACCCAGCAGGAGAACGTGGAGAACCCAGCAGGAAAACAAGGAGAACCCGGCAGGAGAACGTGGAGAACCCGGCAGGAGAACGTGGAGAACCCGGCAGGAGAACAAGGAGAACCCGGCAGGAGAACGTGGAAAACCCAGCAGGAGAACGTGGAGAACCCAACAGGAGAACCTGGAGAACCCAGCAGTAGAACCTGGAGAACCCAGCAGGAGAACGTGAAAAACCCAGCAGGAGAACGTGAAAAACCCAGCAGGAGAACATGGAGACTCGATGAGGAAAGATCCCATGAAGGAGGGGGTTTGTGGCGACGGTACTAACCACTGATCACTGTGCTGCCTCTTTTATATCTGAATCATTTTTACCAGTTCAATAGCGAGCAAATGCAGCAAAACTTCATTCTCATTGGATGTCGTGTGTTAAAGCCGTCTGCTGTCCATCCTTCACTGAGAAGTTCCAGTTCAACCCTTTCTGCTTTCGGTCTTATTTAATCTGAGGAGGCAAAAAAAAACAATGAAAGGTAAAACTAGATTTCCTGTGTCCAGACTTCACGGACTCCCTGCATTCTGTTCTGTAAATCTGTGTCCATCTGCAGGAGGAAGTCCAGTTTTTACTCTTTCCACATCTGTGACTGCATGTTGCTTCTTTAGACCTTTAACCCTCGTGTCGTCCTGTGGGTCAAACTGACCCATTTTAAAGTTTGAAAATGTGGAAAAAAAGTATAGATTTTCATAGTAAAACTTCTGGTGTCCACATTTTCAACATTTTTGGAAATCTTTGAACATTTTTGGTGGAAAAAAGACAAGTTAAAACAAATGTTTCTTCATGAACATTCAGGAAAAAAATCAACCAAAATCCAGTGAATTTCTCTGGATTTTGGTTGATTTTTATGTGAAGGTTCTTAAAGAAAATATTCGAAGTTTTACTGATATATCTGGAATCATTTTAAATATTTTTAGGATTTTCAGAAAAAATTTTCTCATCTTTTGAAAATATTTACAAGAATTTTCTTGCCACATTTGGGGGATTTTTTTTTTTTTAAATAAAAGTTTTAAGGGAAACTTTGAAGGAATTATTGGAATTTTCTTCCTGAAGGTTTTGCAAATTTTCAGAAATTTGGAGAATATTTTTGCTGTTTTTTTGGCTTTTTTTCAGGTAAGGAAACAATATTTTTTGGTGCTCATAAATGAGGACAACAGGAGGGGTAAAGCTTTTATCTCTGCTGTGTGGACGCTGCTGGAATAAAGCATTTATTATCTGATCTTTCTTCATCTCTAAAACTTTCCAACTTTCTCGGATGTTTGTCAGGTTGGATCCACTGAACAAAGTCCTCCCTGTTTATGTTTGTGTCCCTGAACGCATTAGCAGCACTTCAATCTGGACTCCGTCACTGTGTGTTAATCCTGGTAGTTTCTACGTCACTAATTGGAGTGATCTGGAGTCCAGAGGAGTGAATGCTGGGTAAATCCGTCCTCTGACTGCAGGATTCGGTACATTTCCACCGCTGGCCCTTTAACTGCAGCTCAAACTGTGAATGAAGCTCAGCCATTCATAAAAATAGGCCTCTGCTGCGCGCTGATTGGCCGAACGGAGCCTCATGCATAAGTCATGAGCTCCGTATCCTGATTGGCCCGCCGGATTTGACGGACAGAGCGGCTCCACCAACCGGAGCGCGTCTCCCAGCGCCGCCGCAGCCCGGAGGAAAACCGGAGCGGGCCGAGAACGGAGTGTCAGTGGAGTAGTGAGAGTCTGAGGAGGCAGCACCGCTCCGCGCTCCGTGGATATTTCTACACGCTATTGACACGCAGAGGACGTTTCCACGCAGCCACCAGGTGAGCCGCTGCTGCTGCTTTCGGTCAGAAGTAGATTTTAACGGAATGTTCCCAGTGCTCCGAACGCCATCTTATTTAAACACATTTACTTTGGCAACCATTTTAAACCGTTAAAGGGACGCTGCGCTGGGAGTGGGGACGCGTTTCTGTGTCCTGCGTGGACGTGGGCTGCCTGGATCAGCGCGGTCCGGAGGCTGTTTGTGTTTTTATGAATGGACGCGTCGCTTTTTTCTCACCTCGGATCGAGTTTCACTTCATTGAGAAAAACAAGGGAGGGTGGGGGAGGGGCGGGAGGAGGGGGAGGGGGTGTCGGGTGATCTGCCCCCCACCCTCCTACCCCTCCTGCCCCCCACAACAAACCAGCACCGGATAAAAGTTGAACCGTGAACGTTTTGTTGACGCAGCGAGAAAAGTTGATCCAAGTTCGACTTTTTTTTTTTTTTTTGGTTCCTGAAGCTGTTTGCTGCGTTTAGGGTCCGTGGCGCACTTTGAATTCTTATTTCTCCTCAGTTTAATCACAGCAATCGCGCTGCTGCGGTTTGTCATGACTGCTAGTGGTGAAGATAACAAACTTTATGGCACGGTTGGTGCCTAAAATGCGCCTTTTTGCGCCTTTTACGCACCAACTGTGCCATAAAGTTTGTTGTTATGACACACGCGGATCTGATGTAATTGAGACGTGATAAGATGCAACAAACAGCTGCTGAGCGGAAACATTCAGCAGCTTGTGTTGATTCTCCCGCTGGCAGCTCTTGTGCTTGCGCGCAGTTCATGCGTAAAATGGAGCACAAGGTCAGCCGGACACGAGAGATGAACATTTACTGGGTCAAAAAGTTCAGTAGGAGGTCGTTTTTTATAATAAACTCACTCGTGCTCTGTTTTAACTCGCACATACCTGCTGTTTAACCGGGTTTAAGCTCCGATCTGTGCGCTCAACTCATGCGTAAAATGCACCAGAAGCTGCTCCACGTAGAAAAAACGAAGCAGAGAAACAGGATATTATTAAATTAAAGCGGGATTAGGAGATAATTGTTGGTAAAAAGGTTTGTTAATGATAGTAAGGTCACCTTTAGCTGGTATTTAAACACCTTTTATTAGTTTTTTCCACTCTGTGCCGGAGTTTGTCTCGTCTTTGGTGCGTTTAGGGACCGTGTCGCACTTCTTTTTTCCTCTGAGTTTAATCACAGCTCTGGATCTGTGGTTTGAAATGTGCGGAGCTTCTATTCTATCTCGTGTATCTTTGTTTATAGAGAATAATGATAAGGCTGTTGGTGCGTAAAAGGCGCTGGAAGGTTGACAGAATCAGAGGAAACGAGCCGTGGTTGGTTTAAATATGTTTTCTAGTCATCCAGTCAATTTTGTTCCACATTTAAATCCCTCCGCTCCTCCTGTTTGCATTAACTTACCAGCTGTGTGTGATTAATTAACTTTATTACCAGTTTGAAGTGTTTGAATGCCCCACAGGGAGCAGAAGTTGGTCAGCAGGTTGTTAGTCTTTATATTTAAAGACATAAGTCCGGCTGTTTGCTTCTTTTCCTTCCGTTTTCAGTGTTTTTGCTGCGTTCAGGGACCGTGCTGCTCTCTGTAGTTGTAGTTTTCCTGCTTTAAATGCGTCACAAGCTGCTGCTCAGAACAGAGAAGAGATGAGGCTGTTTTCATTTAAAGCCACTTTTAGTTGATATTTTAACCAGTTTAGTGATTTTCAGGTGATTTCATGTCATTTCTCTGATGTTTTAGAGGAATAAATCCTGCTGGCCTCCTAACAGCAGCTCAGTAAAGCCACTTTAAAGTTTCCTGGAGTGTTTTCCTCGCCTCTAATTATCGTCCGTCATCCATTAACAGACAGAGCGTGAGTCATTATTGTTTAAAGTTCACACCGTCAGTAATCTGCTCCCTGATTGGCCCGTCAGATCCTGCAGAGTGGGAAACATCAAGTCTCTGCTAACATCTCAGAGCTGATTGTAATGAAGAGCAGCAGATGGCCGGTGAGAGGAGCTTACATAACGCTTCAGTCAGAGTCAGTGGGTTAAAGAGAGGAAGACACGTTCTCCTCTTTACTGGAGGAAACGCTCAGCTGTTTGGCAGATTAGATGCTGGAAAGTGTCCTGTTTGGTCCAAAGAGCTTCAGTTTAGAGTCACAGAGGAGGAAAGAAAGCAGAAAATATTCACATTTAACCCTCCTGTTGTCCTCATTTACGGCACCCAAAAATATTGTTCCATCGTCTGGAAAAAAAATCCAAAAATTCAGCAAATAATTCCCCAAATATTCTGTAAGGAAACTCCCTAAAAGTTTCCCTTAAAAGTTTTATTTAAAAAAAATCTCCAAATTTGGCAAAAAAATAAAAGAAATATATAAATTGTAAATACTTCCAAAAAATGAGTAAAAATCTTCCCAAAAAATCCTAAAAATATTTAAACTGGTATGTCAATAAAACTTCTAATATTTTCTTTCAAAATATGGATTTTGGTTGATTTTTTTTAATGTTCCTGAAGAAACATTTTTAACATTTCCTTTTTCCACCAAAAAATGTCCAAAAATTTCACAAAAATGTTGAAAATGTGGAAGTTTTCACCGATAAAATGTATTTTTTTCCCACATTTTCAGACTTTCAAATGGGTCAACACGAGCGTTAAGGAGCATTGTTTACAGCTTCTTTCTCTCACAGTAAACATCATTTTTGTTGTTTTTTAGAACCTTTTTCTCAGATAACTCGTCTTTGAAGCTGATAAATGTGTGCAGCTCTGGGAAACGTCGCATCAGTTTTCTGACTTCTGTTGAGTTTTTATCAGCAGGTTTCAGTAAAGATTCACATTTGAGGCTGAAACTATCGATTATGTTTGTTGATTATTCTTTGCTCAGCTGATCAGTCTGTGAAGTACCAGGAATTAAGAAAAAACGTCTGGTTTGATCCAAAGATCTGCAGCTTTCTGTCACAGGGAGCTGAGGTTAAATGTAGACTTTGGTTAATCAATATATCAATCGATAATCAGAACGGATGTCTGTTAATAAACGTCTGTGGTTATCTGTTGCCATAGCGACCGTTTACATCATCTGGTTCTGAAGTCCAGTTTTAAATAGATTTTATTCTTTAACAGCAGCTAAAACCAACACAGTCTGTCATTTTTTAAGTTAATTACAGAAATACTGTTTACTATCTACCAATTATTTTCATCATCAGTTACTTTAAAACATTCATTTATTAGTTGTTCACCTGGAAAATGTCAGAAAATAGTTTAAAAATGTCGTCAAACGTCTGGTTTAGTCCAAAAAGCTGCAGTTTTCTGTCACAGAGGAGGAAAATAAACAGAAAATCTTCACATTAAAGGAGCTGTAAGAACAGAATTGAGACTAATTTAATCCTTTCTAAGTGAAAACAGCTCGACCTGCTGAACATTCTTCATTTGTGTTGTTGATGAAATCTCACCATTTTAAGCAAAGATTTGGTTATTTTTCCTGATAAAACTCTTCGTCACACAGGATCACTGTTAGATCATCTTAAAGTTTAACACCGGATCATTTTTTCTGTTTTTACCGTTTCTTTTTCTAATAATTAACATCATTTTGGTAATTTTTAGAAAAAGTTTTTCTCAGATTACCTCTGATAAATGTCTGCAGTTCTGTATGGCCTGAATACTTGAATAAATGGGATGAAATATCCTCAGATTTGGTTATTTTTCCTGATAAAACCGTTTGTCACACAGGATCAGCTCAAGGATCATCTGAAAGCTGAAAATCTGATCATTTTTTCAGTTTTTGCACTTTCTTTCTGTAGTAATTGGTGTAATTTTGGTCATTTTTAAATCGTTTTCTCAGATAAGGTCTGATAAATGTGTGCAGCTCTGGTAAACGTCGGTTCTTGTGGTTGTAGAGCAGTTTTTTCACTTCTTTTCTGATGAAATATTCAGATTCTTAGCTAATATTTTATCATTGTTTTTCCTGACTGGACTGTTTGTTACCATCAGAAGCTGAGAACCTGATTATGTTTTTATCGTTTCTTCCTCTAATAACTGATGTGTTTGTTTTTCTAACACTGAGTCAGACCTCGTCCTCTAACGCTGTGCTCCTCCTCAGTGCTCCGGGGTTTCCTCCCAGCCCATCCTCCCCTCCCCACAAACATGGACGGATTCTACGACCAGCAGGTCCCCTTCATGGTCCCGCCCAGCGTAAGTCCTCTCAGCGTCCTCCTGCTCTGTTGGATGTTCTGCTCTTCTCTCCTCACCCTCTCTTCTCCATCTTCCTGCAGAACAAGTCCCAGCTGGACCAAGCTCCTCTGAGGCCTCTGAAGAGGAAGTTTGTGGACACGGAGCTGGCCCAGGACACCGAAGGTAAGAAACCACACGTTTGAATCCTGCTCCTCCAGAACTCCTCCAGATCTTCACCTGCTCCTCTTTTTGTTCTGTTTGTTCCAGAGCTCTTCCAGGACCTCAGTCAGCTGCAGGAGATCTGGATCGCTGAAGGTCAGTCACAGATCTTCCTCGTTTTCATTTTAAAGTCCAGAGAGGAGAGAACTCCGTCAGAACGATGGAAACCAGAGAAACACAAAATCACATTCATGAATTATTCCCTTTGTAATTCTAAACATCTGGAAGAACATCTGGAGTGTCTCCTTTTTCCTATTTTGTGTCTCAGCTGTTTTATTTTCTCTCATTTTCTTCATTTTTTTTTGGTATTTTTTGCTTCCTGTTTCTCTTTTTGCGTCTCATTTTTCCTTTTTTCCAGTTTCTTTGCTTTTGTGTTTTCTAATTGTTTTGTTTTTCCTATTTTGTGTCCAGTTTTTCCTAATTTTTGTCTTTATTAATGCCTTGTTTTTCTCACTTAAGCAGTTTCTTTGGTTTGTCTTTAATTTTTCTCATTGTTTTTAGTTTTTCTGATGTTGTATCTCAGTTTTTTTAAAATATTGTCTCATTTTTCTTGTTTGTCTGTTTTATGTCGTGTTTTTCTCTCTTTTTTTGATCTTGACTTGTTTTTTCGAGCACTTTCTTTGCTTTTCTGTTCAGTTTTTCTGATTTATCTCCCGTCAGTCAGAACGACAGAAGGCAAAGACAGTTTTAAACCTCTGAAATGTCTGTTTTCCTCTTTAGTTTTTTATTTTGTGTGTCACTTTTATTTTATTTCATCTAATTTTTTATTATTTTTTTGTATTCTTTAATGACTTATTTTTCTCATTTTTCCTGATTATCTTTTCTGATTTTAACCAGTTTCTTTGGTTTTGTGTTTGGTTTCTCTAATTGTTTAGTTTTTCCTCATTTTGTCTCTTTTGTTTTTTGATTTTATTTCTTGTTTTTTTTCTTTTTGTGTTTTTGTTCCTGTTCATTTTTTTATTTCGTGTCCAGAACATATTCTGCATAAAAAAGACAAAAAAATTTAAAAACTGAAACACAAAATAATAAAAAATAAAATAAAACAATTAGAAATTAGAACCAAATAAACTGGTTAAAATGAGAAAAATAAACCAGGAAAAATGAGTCACAAAAAAGATTTTAAAAAAATAGGACTTAAAATACACAAAACAAAATTAAGAAAAATTAGACACAGAAAAGGAAAAACAAAACAATTAGAAGACAAAACCAAAGAAACTGGAAAAAAAACAGGAAAAAGGTCAAAACGAGTCATGATCAGAAAAATGAGAGAAACATGATATAAAAAGACCAAAAATAGGAGAAATGAGACAAATTAGTTGATTCCAGCTTTTTTTTTAACTTTGCAAAATCAAGAATTGTAGAAATTTTCATCTTTTTTCAGCTGGATTTACGAGTCTTTAAAAAGTTAAAGATTAAACCCTAAAAATCTTTAAATTCTGCTTTCCTTGAATATAATCGATAAAAGCCTAACAGCAGTGATCATTAAAAGTTATTTTTAGGGTTTAATCTTTAATATTTGAACGACTCTGGTAAATCCAGCTGAAACAATCAGAGAAAAAAAACATCTGGAATCAAATAATTTGTGGCTGAAACGAGTCGACATCCTGCAGGTGTTCCACTTTTTCATCTCTCTGGTTGAAGTTCAGACAAACTCTGAATTTTTATCTTCTGGGTTTCGGTCTCAGATGAGTCACTCTGAGCTTCTTAGCTGCAGCAGAAACTGCAGAATTTTTATTATTTTACAGAATGTTGAATATCATTCTGACCAGTTTTAAACTATGAGACATGTGGAAGAAAGTCTGATGAATTTTCACATCTTTGAGCTCAGATTTGATTCTTTTCCAGACAGGATCAGTGCAAAAACCGCCTGGAAGCTGAATACTTTAAGATTTTTTAAATTTATTTGAGTTTTTCTCATTATTTTTAGTCTGTCTACATATAATAATTGTCGGTTTGGGACTGAGGAGGTTAAATGTGTAAAATGAACAAGAAGGAACGTTTCTAAAAAGTTTAACAGGTTTACACATTAACTGATGAGAACAACCAGTTTCTGCATTTAGAGCAAAGTTCTGACCTGACAAACAGCTGACGGCTTTCTGTCTGTCCTCCCATGTTTTCTGATTGTTCTCAGTCTAATATTTCATTCCTCCCGTGTTTTCTGATTGTTCTTAGTTCAGTATTTCTCCGTTTGTCCACAGCTCAGGTTCCCGACGACGAACAGTTTGTTCCAGATTTCCAGTCGGACAGCTGTGAGTATCTCCAGATTCTGTTTTTATCAGCAGGTTTCAGAGAAAATTCACCAAAAAAAACCAAAGATCTGCAGTTTAAAGGAGGAAAGAAAGCAGAAAATATTCACATTAAAGGAGCTGAAATCACAGAATGTAGACATTTCTCGTTTCTGTACTTGTATAATTTTGATGAAATCTCCTGATTTTAAACTCAGATTTTATTATTTTTCCTGATCAGTCTCTACGTCACACAGGATCAGTGTTACGATCATCTGAAAGTATAAAGCCTGATCCTTTTTTCTGTTTTCACACTTTCTTGCTCAAATAATTGACATAATTTTGTTGATTTTTTAAAGCATTTTCTAAGATAATGTCTGATAAATGTGTGCAGCTCTGGTAAATGTGGGTTCTTCTGGTTCCGGATCAGTTTTCTGACTTCTGTTGGTTTTTATCAGCAGGTTTCAGTGCTTATTATTGCTCATTACAGGAAACAGTTCAGTTTGTGTGGACTTTTCTCAGACTCTGACTGTGGTCTTTGTGTCGGCCTCCTCCTCCATTCTGAGTGTAATCAGCCGGTCGGCATCACATGAGCCCAGCCTCTAATCTCATTTCACACTTTGCTGCTCTCAGGCTGCTGCTGCTCAACATTTAACCCCAAATCAGACCCGAAAAACTTCAGTTTAAAGTAATAGAGGAGGAAAGAAACCCTAAAAACTTCAGTTTACAGTCATAGAGGAGGAAAGAAACCCTAAAAACTTCAGTCTACAGTCATAGATGATCAAAGAAACCCTAAAAACTTCAGTTTACAGTCATAGAGGAGGAAAGAAACCCTAAAAACTTCAGTTTACAGTCATAGAGGAGGAAAGAAACCCTAAAAACTTCAGTTTACAGTCATAGAGGAGGAAAGAAACCCTAAAAACTTCAGTTTACAGTCATAGATGATCAAAGAAACCCTAAAAACTTCAGTCTACAGTCATAGAGGAGGAAAGAAACCCTAAAAACTTCAGTTTACAGTCATAGAGGAGGAAAGAAACCCTAAAAACTTCAGTTTACAGTCATAGATGATCAAAGAAACCCTAAAAACTTCAGTTTACAGTCATAGAGGAGGAAAGAAACCCTAAAAACTTCAGTTTGCAGTCATAGATGATCAAAGAAACCCTAAAAACTTCAGTTTACAGTCATAGATGATCAAAGAAACCCTAAAAACTTCAGTTTACAGTCATAGATGATCAAAGAAACCCTAAAAACTTCAGTCTACAGTCATAGAGGAGGAAAGAAACCCTAAAAACTTCAGTTTACAGTCATAGAGGAGGAAAGAAACCCTAAAAACTTCAGTCTACAGTCATAGAGGAGGAAAGAAACCCTAAAAACTTCAGTTTACAGTCATAGATGATCAAAGAAACCCTAAAAACTTCAGTTTACAATCATAGATGATCAAAGAAACCCTAAAAACTTCAGTTTACAGTCATAGAGGAGGAAAGAAACCCTAAAAACTTCAGTTTACAGTCATAGAGGAGGAAAGAAACCCTAAAAACTTCAGTCTACAGTCATAGAGGAGGAAAGAAACCCTAAAAACTTCAGTTTACAGTCATAGATGATCAAAGAAACCCTAAAAACTTCAGTCTACAGTCATAGAGGAGGAAAGAAACCCTAAAAACTTCAGTTTACAGTCATAGAGGAGGAAAGAAACCCTAAAAACTTCAGTTTACAGTCATAGAGGAGGACAGAAACCCTAAAAACTTCAGTTTACAGTCATAGATGATCAAAGAAACCCTAAAAACTTCAGTTTACAGTCATAGATGATCAAAGAAACCCTAAAAACTTCAGTTTACAGTCATAGAGGAGGAAAGAAACCCTAAAAACTTCAGTCTACAGTCATAGAGGAGGAAAGAAACCCTAAAAACTTCAGTTTACAGTCATAGAGGAGGAAAGAAACCCTAAAAACTTCAGTTTACAGTCATAGATGATCAAAGAAACCCTAAAAACTTCAGTTTACAGTCATAGAGGAGGAAAGAAACCCTAAAAACTTCAGTTTACAGTCATAGATGATCAAAGAAACCCTAAAAACTTCAGTCTACAGTCATAGAGGAGGAAAGAAACCCTAAAAACTTCAGTTTACAGTCATAGAGGAGGAAAGAAACCCTAAAAACTTCAGTTTACAGTCATAGATGATCAAAGAAACCCTAAAAACTTCAGTTTACAGTCATAGAGGAGGAAAGAAACCCTAAAAACTTCAGTCTACAGTCATAGAGGAGGAAAGAAACCCTAAAAACTTCAGTTTACAGTCATAGAGGAGGAAAGAAACCCTAAAAACTTCAGTTTACAGTCATAGAGGAGGACAGAAACCCTAAAAACTTCAGTTTACAGTCATAGATGATCAAAGAAACCCTAAAAACTTCAGTTTACAGTCATAGATGATCAAAGAAACCCTAAAAACTTCAGTTTACAGTCATAGATGATCAAAGAAACCCTAAAAACTTCAGTTTACAATCATAGATGATCAAAGAAACCCTAAAAACTTCAGTTTACAGTCATAGAGGAGGAAAGAAACCCTAAAAACTTCAGTTTACAGTCATAGATGATCAAAGAAACCCTAAAAACTTCAGTTTACAGTCATAGAGGAGGAAAGAAACCCTAAAAACTTCAGTTTACAGTCATAGATGATCAAAGAAACCCTAAAAACTTCAGTTTACAGTCATAGATGATCAAAGAAACCCTAAAAACTTCAGTCTACAGTCATAGATGATCAAAGAAACCCTAAAAACTTCAGTTTACAGTCATAGAGGAGGACAGAAAGAGTTTTTAAGGCCTGATTTGTCCAAACTTCAGTTAAAAACCAACTAAACCTTCATTTTTTAACTTAGTTGCAGACAGTTTTATATCTAACAACTTTGTCTGTTAGTTTCTTGGTTGTGAAGCGTTTCTGCTCTCTTGCTGTTCTGAGGAGGTTTCTGAGCGGTTTTAAGTCGATGTTTGGACTGCAGGTCTGGTTTCCTTCATGTTCGGTTGGGTTGACCTTCTGCTGCAGGACGGTGGAGGAACCCTACTGAGATGTTTCTGTGGTAGAAAAAGACTTTGGATCCATCAGGAAACATTCTCTGGTCAGCTGCTGGTTTCATTTAGTGAACCATCTGACGTCCAGCTGGCCGATTCTACACTTTTAAACATTTTTCTTCCATCTCTGAGGAGCTACGTTGAGATAAACTCGGTGCTCCATGAAGATAAATCCTGGATCCTGTTGTTGAGTCAGCATCAGATCAGTTTGCTCTCCTCTGATGGAAACCTTCAGATCAGAACTTTGTGCTGCTGATTTCTGGTTCTGGCCTCAGAGACTCATGTCTGTGATTTCTCTGATCCTCAGCAGACGTCTGATTTATCCAGTTAAACTTTATTTAAACCATCAGTCTGTTGACAAGCAGCTCCTCATCTTCATTCTGGACTGTTTCAGATGAAGTTCAAGACTTTCTGAACATTTTTAAAGTGGTTTTGTTTTCAATTAAGGAGTTCTAACGTCAGATTTACTCAGTTTGATGATATTAGTCGAGTTGGGAACCACGTTGGAGAAGTTCTTTTTGTTTCCCCACATTCTGTGAGCCTTTTAACATCACGGTTAATTAGAAATGAATGTTCCTTTAACTGTTCAGAGCTTCGACTGATGGCTCTTTTTGCCCCCAGGTCTTTGTTTTCTGCTCATTTTGACGTTAAAGTTAGACGGACGTCTGTTTCCTTCAGCAGATCTTCCTCCTGGAGTCTTGGAGATGGTTGGGTTTCTCTGAGCAGGTTTCTGGTTTGGTTTGTTCCAGTTGGACCAGAACCTCTGACCCTCTTCTGGTTGGTTGGTTGGATCCTCCTCAGGAGACCAGATGCTAATCTCCCATTAGTTCCATTAGCCTCTCCGTGCACGCTGGGCAGCTCACGTGCACACTGGCCGGTCCATCAGCTGATTTACTGCTCGGATCCAGTTTCGGCTCTAATGTGGCGCCTCGGAAGCGGCGTCTAATGGTTTCAGAAGATCATTAGATTACTGAGATTCATGGTTCTGAGAGCATCAGAAAGTCTGTCAGGCCGCGGTCAAAAGATCAGCTGATCCTCTGAGATGTTTCTTCTTCTGTTTCTCCTCAGTAATGTTTCATGGCCCGCCGCCCTCCAAGATCAAGCGAGAGCTTCCTCCCTCCAAAGATCTGTCTCCCTGCCGTCAGGACCGAAGTCCCATGAACTACGGAGAGAAGTGCCTTTACAGCTACAGGTAGCAGCTCAGACCAGAGCCCACAGGTCCAGATTCAGGAGGCTTCATGAAGTCTCCTCAAGCTTCATGAAGTCTCCTCAAGCTTCATGAAGTCTCCTCAAGCTTCATGAAGTCTCCTCAAGCTTCATGAAGCTTGTACAGACTTCATGAAGCTTGAGGAGGCTTCAAGACTCTTGATTTCCACCATAACCTCCCACTGAACTGGTGAAAATGTGTCCATGTTCCGCCCAAGTAGTACTTTCTGTCATACAGATTGTTACTGATAGTTTTAGAGGTTGATTCTATCCTAGTAGTATTTTATAACTAAATAACACCAGATACTACTTCTGTCCAGGTACTGATAGTTTTAGTCATCTCTTCAGATCAGATGGTTCTTTCTAGTCAACAAGTTCTGATTTCCAAGGTTCCTTTCATTCTAATGGTTCTTTAAATTCCATCCAAAATACGACCAGATACTTTCAGTTTTAGTAGAATAGGCTGCACAAACAGTGCTTTCCAGCCAACAAGTTGTGTTTTTAATGATTTATTCGACCCAAACACTACTTCCTGTGTGAGCATTGTTAGTGTTGAAGCTTATTCCACCTTAGCAGTACCTTCTAACCATGAAGTTATCGTTTTAAAGTTTTATTCCACTGAAAGTATGACTTTGTGACTGAGTACATGTAGTTTTAAAGGTTTAATAGTGTTTTCTAACCAGAAGGTTTCAGTGTTAAGTTTTTTTCCACTCAAAAGGTACTTCCTAATAAAGGAGTTCTAGTTTTAACAGTACAGTCCAATCAAAGTATCACTAGTCTTATTCCCCCATAAATGCCTTAACTAGAACTTACTGTAGATCAAACCCTGTAATCAGCATAATCAGGTGATAGTGTTTCTATTTATTAATTTAATATCTAATAATCAATAACTGGGTGTTTCTGTCCTCAGTGCCTGCGACAGGAAGCCCGGCTCCGGGTTCAAGCCATTAACTCCGCCCTCCACGCCGGTCTCCCCCTGTGTTGCCGCGGTAACGCACCCTCTGAGTGAGCAGACTCCACCGCCACACCCCCATGTAGCCAATCAGAGTGCGGGTCCGCGCCAGGTGCACATTCAGCAGCCAATCACAGCGAGCGGTGGCCAGAGCCAGCAGAACCTCCAGCAGAACCTCCAGCAGGTCCACAGCCCGCCATTCGCCGTGCCCGGCCCCCCCGCCAGCCAGGATGGAGGCAGCTTCACACCTGAGCACAGGTGAGCTGCTGACCTGTACCTGTTTATGAGGAGGTAATGGATGTTTAGTGGTTTCACAGGTTCTGCTTTTGATAGATGGAGTCATTCTGGTGATTTTTAAAACTTAAAGGAACTTTAAGAATTTGGCTGATTTTCCTGAAAGAACCTCACATGATTCCTTCTAGAACCATTCACAATTTGAAAATCACATAATTTTTTTGTGGTTTTCAGTCTCTGCTTCTGGATTTTTTTTTTATTTTATTTTGTGATTTCAATTTGATTTGGAAATTATTTTTAAAAACTGTTTGAAGAGACGTTTTTAAGGAAATGATCCGATGATTTTTTTTTCAGTTGTTTTTTGTTTTTTTTTCAGAATTCCGTTCAAGCAAAGGGTTTATTTCTGTCTTTCTGTGTAATTTTTGGTTTGATTTGGAAATGATTTTAAAGAAATATTCAGATTTTAAATTCAGATTTGATCAATTCTCCAGATGGAACCAGACATCTGACACGATTAGTTCAGAATCTGGTTTATTTTTTCCATATTTTCTGATTTTTTTTCCAGTTTCTATAGTTTCTCTCCCTGTTAAATAGTTTTCTTTTGAAGACGCTCTCTCCCTGATCAGTAGTTCCTTCTGGTTCCAGATGTTTCACGTCTTTCCCGTTCTCCTCCAGGTTCCAGAGGCAGATGTCAGAACCTTGCCTTCCCTTCCCGCCCTCCGATGCTCCGGTCCGTCCCCACTTCCTGCCCCCCAGCGGCAGCCTGTCCCGGGACGGACGGCCCCCGTACCACCGGCAGATGTCGGAGCCTCTGGTTGGACCTGCTCAGGGCTTCAAGCAGGAGCTGGTGGACCCTCGGTACAGCGAGCAGGGCGTCCCGGCCATGGGCCCCCTGGGTCCAGTCGGCCCCCCGGGTCCAGCGGGCCCCCAGCGCCAGGCCACCTTCCCTCCCATGAGCATCAAGCAGGAGCCCAGAGACTTCTGCTTCGACTCCGGTGAGCCTCAGGAGGAATGTCTGTGTTTGTTCTGACGCCTCGCTGTGATTCTAACGCTGGCAGAACAACTCAGAGCTCAGAAAAGAGGGTCTGTAAGGCAGATACAGGTCATAGAGGACGGTGGTCAGACTGTTCAATGGTAGAGGTCAACTTTATCTCATTTTAGAGCAACTTTATCTCATGTAGGGCAACTTTAACTCATTTCAGAGCAACTTCAACCAATATAGAGCAACTTTAGTTAATATAGAGCAACTTTAATACAGAACAGCTTTAATACAGAGCAACTTTAACTAATATAGAGCAACTTTATCTCATTTTAGAGCAACTTTAATGACTATAGAGCAACTTTAACTCATTACAGAGCAACTTTGGCTAATACAGAGCAACTTTGGCTAATACAGAGCAACTTTAACTAATATAGAGCAACTTTAGCTAATACAGAGCAACTTTAATTCATGTGTCTACCATTGTAAAATTCAGGGTCAATTAAAAATGTCTTTATGTTTGAAAGAAAAGCAGCTGGTCCCTATTTCACATGAAGACCAGAATGTGTGTGTGCTGCTGTTTTGTTTGCTAAACCAAATGTTGTGCTTTTCATGTCGAAGCTTTATGAAAAGAGAGAATCTATAGGTTTTACTTTAGTTCAACACTCATCTATCATTTTAACTGAAGATAAAACTGTCAGGAAAATCTACATGCAGAAAACAGACACAATACTGCTCAAAAGGTTGAGGTCACTTAGAAAAGTCCGTATTTTCTCCATAGGGGTGCAGAGGAACATTTCCAGCAACCATCACTCCTGTGTTCTAATGCTACATTGTGTTAGCTAACGGTGCTGAAAGGCTAACTCTAGACTTTTCATGGGTAGTGTATGAACTGAGGCCTGCTAACCTTCAGAGCTGCTGTCGGTTTAAATCCGCTCTGATCCTCCGCCCACTCTCCAGCTGTTCTCCAGCTGTTCTCCAGCTTCCATGTCCTTTTTCCTCCAGTTCTCTGTTTTCTCTTCTGGTTCTGGGATTCCTTCTGCTCAGTGACGTAATGATAAATCCTCTTAGCTTCTTACGGCCATTAAACTCCGACGTCAGCGAAGAGGAACGATGTGACGTCTGAACGTTTGGAGAACGTTAGCTTATCAGAAGAAACTCAACTTTCAGATGATTTCACTCTAGAGACAGAATTTGGTTAAAATTTTGGCAAATTTGCATGATTTTTACTTATTTTTTAAATGATTTTCAGGAATATTCTGACGATGTGTGAAGATCATCTGAACATGGAGCGAATATTTTCTTTAGAGTCATTTCAAGACATTAAACATGTCAGTTATTCAGTGAGTTGTTTGGGTCTCATATTAACATAATAAGGAGGATCATGAAACTTCAGGAAGCTTCTGGAGGCTTCAGGAGGCTTCAGATTGAGGAGGAATCTGGGCTTTAACTCAGAGGTGGAGGGTTTCACACGAACACAACCAACATTTGGACAGAAAACACAGCTCAGACTTTTTATAAATCTGAACCTGAGTCGGTCTCTGGGTGTTTTAGTTTCTACAGACTCATTTTTCTTCACTGTGGTTCATTTTAAAGTCCTGCAGCTCTGAGGAACCAGAACAGCATGAATGATGGAATTTTGAAAAGAGAAGAAGAGATTTAAAAAAAGACACTCTTTCCTTATTTAAGGATAAACTTTATTGATCCCACAGTGGGGAAAGTTCACTGTTACTTACTCCGTTATTTATTCTACGTACAAAACTCTGAGAATCCTGGAACCAACACTGGGTTTAAAGATGGCTCTAGTTAATTTTAAATATGCTGATGTATTTTACATTTTAAATTCATCTCCTCTCTACACCGCCTGCAGTTCAACTGAACACTCCCTGAATTCTCATCACATGACTGCTGGTCTGAGCCGAGTCATTCTTTACTTCCTGGTTGTGTCAGGAAGTTTTTTCAGAATCTTTTTTGTGTTTTTGGTGTATTTTTAAAGAAGATGTAGAATAAAACGATTTTGATGAAATATCACAATCTTAAGCTCAAATTTGTCATTTTTTTCTGACATGACAGCATCACACATTTGACAACTGTCTGAAAGCTGAAACTTTGTAGATTTTTTCTGTTTTTTTCTGGTTTCTTTTTCTGATAAATGGTGTAATTGTGGTGATTTTTTTTTAAGGACAGTGTCGGTGAACTGAGCTCAGGCTAATCTAAGCTCAGAAAACCTTCAGTCCAGATGTTTCTGTCAGAAGATGAATTTATCCTCTGTCTGTCTGCTCTGCTTCCAGAAGTGCCTAACTGTCAGTCATCCTTTGGCCGGGGGCGGAGCTTCTACCACAACAGCCATGACAGTAAGTCACCTTTACCTGGTCCAGGTTCACCTTCAGGTCTGACAGGGATTCAGGTTTTAGCTCCAGACTCAGAGCAGCTGAGGAGGAGAATCTATCATCAGTGAGACGCTGCAGCAGAACAAAACATGAATCCGTTAGTTTGTATTACCTGTGCAACCATTAGGAGGCGCTGTGGTTCTGTTGGCTGAAACAAACGAGTAGAAGAAGACAGAAACCAGCAGTTTGGGAAAACTGCTAAAAACGATAGTTAAGAAGAAGAAACCAAACGCTTAGAGGAGAACTTTCAGGATCTGTTTTTAATCAAATTTTAATGATGTTTCTCGTCTCGAATAAACTAAAACGGTTTGCGTCGACCGTTTTTTTTCTATTTCTGAAATTAAAAAAATATCAAAGTTCCCAAAACAGACTAAAATAGCCATACAATATAGACTGTTTTTTTTTAAGAGGTTAAGACATTTGCTAATTAATTTCCTAAATAAGGAAGCTTTGGATATTTTTTTATTCCTTAATAAATAAATTCATTTAAAAACAATATTTTGTGTTTATTTTGGTTACATTGGTCTGATATTTACATTACTTTGATGATCTGAAACATTAATGGGGGAAAATATGAAAGAAAATAAGAATTTGTGAAGAAGGAGGCAGATAGTTTTTATTACAATGATGTAGGTTAAAGAGAACGTGTGATTAGCACTTCTTCTTCTTCTAGTTTAACCTCTGTGTCGTCCTGCGGCACAAAATTGAGCCGTTTGAAAATGTGCGGAAAAAAATCACAGTGAACTTTGTGATGTCCACATTTTCAACATTTTTGGGAAATTTTTGAACATTTTTTGGTGGAAATAAAAGAAATTTTTCTAAAGAACATTCAGAAAAAATCAACCAAAATCCAGTGAATTTGAATATTTTTTGTGAATGTTCTTAAAGAAAATATTAGAAGTTTTACATATATATATATATATATATATATATATATATATATATATATATACATACATACATACATATAATCACTTTAGATATTTTAGGATTTTTTGGAAGATTTTTACTCATTTTTAAAAAATATTTCCAAGAATTTTCATGCCACATTCCGGGAATTTTTATTAAAGAAAATTTTTAAGGAATTATTGGAATTTTCTTCCTGAAAGTTTTGCAAATTTTCAGAAATTTGGGGAATTTTTTTGTTGAATTTTTGGATTTTTTTCAAACGGGAAACAGTATTTTTTGGTGCTGGTAAATGAGGACAACAGGAGGGTTAAACAGAACGTTTGGTTAACGGTTCTTCTTCTTGTTCTTCAGGTTTCTCCTTCGACAGAGAAGCTCAGCTCTACTTTGACGACACGTGTGTGGTTCCTGAGAGGCTAGAAGGTGACATTTAAAGAATAATAATAATAATAATAATGAGGTTCCAGCTGTGGTCTTCTGCTGATGACCAGAGGCTGATCCATTGTTTTCTTCCCTCTCAGCTAAAGTGAAACAGGAAGTGACGGTTTACCGGGACGGACCTCCCTACCAGCGCCGTGGCTCCCTGCAGCTCTGGCAGTTCCTGGTCACCCTGCTAGACGACCCGGCTAACGGACACTTCATCGCCTGGACGGGCCGCGGGATGGAGTTCAAGCTGATCGAACCCGAGGAGGTGGGTCCCCTCAGACCAGATCTTTGTTCCGTTATTCTGGGATGCAGGTTCTGACCCGGTTCTGTCTCCAGGTGGCCCGTCGCTGGGGAATCCAGAAGAACCGACCGGCCATGAACTACGACAAGCTGAGCCGCTCGCTGCGCTACTACTACGAGAAGGGCATCATGCAGAAGGTAAAGGCACGTCACTTTATACCTCTACCTGTTCTACCAAACGCTACCTGTTCTACCTGTTCTACCTGTTCTACCAAACGCTACCTGTTCTTCCTGTTCTTTCTGTTCTACCTGTTCTACCAAACGCTACCTGTTCTACCTGTTCTACCAAACGCTACCTGTTCTTCCTGTTCTTTCTGTTCTACCTGTTCTACCAAACGCTACCTGTTCTACCTGTTCTACCTGTTCTACCTGTTCTACCTGTTCTACCTGTTCGTCCTGTTCTACCTGTTCTACCAAACGCTACCTGTTCTACCTGTTCTTCCTGTTCTACCTGTTCTTCCTGTTCTACCTGTTCTTCCTGTTCTACCTAACGCTACCTGTTCTAGCTGTTCTTCCTGTTCTACCTAACGCTTCCTGTTCTACCTGTTCTACCTGTTCTACCTGTTCTACCTGTTCTACCTGTTCTTCCTGTTCTTCCTGTTCTACCTGTTCTACCTGTTCCACCTGTTCTACCTGTTCTTCCTGTTCTACCTAACGCTTCCTGTTCTACCTGTTCTTCCTGTTCTTCCTGTTCTACCTGTTCTTCCTGTTCTACCTAACGCTACCTGTTCTTCCTGTTCTACCTGTTCTACCTGTTCTACCTGTTCTTCCTGTTCTTCCTGTTCTACCTGTTCTACCTGTTCCACCTGTTCTACCTGTTCTTCCTGTTCTACCTGTTCTACCTAACGCTTCCTGTTCTACCTGTTCTACCTAATGCTTCCTGTTCTACCTGTTCTTCCTGTTCTTCCTGTTCTACCTAACGCTTCCTGTTCTTCCTGTTCTTCCTGTTCTTCCTGTTCTACCTGTTCTTCCTGTTCTTCCTGTTCTACCTAACGCTTCCTGTTCTACCTGTTCTTCCTGTTCTTCCTGTTCTACCTAACGCTTCCTGTTCTTCCTGTTCTTCCTGTTCTTCCTGTTCTACCTGTTCTACCTGTTCTACCTGTTCTACCTGTTCTTCCTGTTCTACCTAACGCTTCCTGTTCTACCTGTTCTTCCTGTTCTTCCTGTTCTACCTGTTCTTCCTGTTCTTCCTGTTCTACCTGTTCTACCTGTTCTACCTGTTCTACCTGTTCTTCCTGTTCTACCTAACGCTTCCTGTTCTACCTGTTCTACCTGTTCTTCCTGTTCTACCTGTTCTACCTGTTCTACCTGTTCTTCCTGTTCTTCCTGTTCTACCTGTTCTACCTGTTCTACCTGTTCTTCCTGTTCTACCTGTTCTACCTGTTCTACCTGTTCTACCTGTTCTTCCTGTTCTACCTAACGCTTCCTGTTCTACCTGTTCTACCTGTTCTACCTGTTCTTCCTGTTCTTCCTGTTCTTCCTGTTCTACTTGTTCTACCTGTTCTTCCTGTTCTACCTAACGCTTCCTGTTCTACCTGTTCTACCTGTTCTTCCTGTTCTACCTGTTCTTCCTGTTCTTCCTGTTCTTCCTGTTCTACCTGTTCTTCCTGTTCTTCCTGTTCTTCCTGTTCTACCTGTTCTTCCTGTTCTACCTGTTCTTCCTGTTCTACCTGTTCTACTTGTTTTACCTGTTCTTCCTGTTCTACCTGTTCTACCTAACGCTTCCTGTTCTACCTGTTCTTCCTGTTCTACCTAACGCTTCCTGTTCTTCCTGTTCTACCTGTTCTACCTGTTCTTCCTGTTCTACCTAACGCTTCCTGTTCTTCCTGTTCTTCCTGTTCTACCTAACGCTTCCTGTTCTTCCTGTTCTACCTGTTCTACCTGTTCTACTTGTTCTACCTGTTCTACCTGTTCTACCTAACGCTTCCTGTTCTACCTGTTCTACCTGTTCTACCTGTTCTTCCTGTTCTTCCTGTTCTACCTGTTCTTCCTGTTCTACCTGTTCTACTTGTTTTACCTGTTCTTCCTGTTCTACCTGTTCTACCTAACACTTCCTGTTCTACCTGTTCTTCCTGTTCTTCCTGTTCTACCTGCGTCCTGGCTCAGAAAGCCCTTTCCTATTAACAACAGCATAAATATGAACTTTATTTTAAATTAGTCTGATTTTAAAACAGTGATTTTACAGTGAAACTTTTTTTTAAAAAATTATTCATATTTATAAAAATACAGATTTAATGTGAACAGTATTGACACTTTGGGCCAGTTTTGACCAGTTTGCAGCCAACATGCAAATGATTATTTTTCACTTCATCATAAGTTAAAATGGGGAAAATCTATTAAATAACAGTTAAAATAATTATTTACCATTTTTTAAATCATTTGTCTTATAAATAACAGCAGAAGTATGAAATTTATCTAATATTGTTCTGCTTTAAAAACTGTTAAATAGTGTGATTTAACAGTCAAAGGATTTAAAAAAGCATTCAAATTTATAAAAATACTGATTTTTCGATGTCAACATTTATAGTTTTGGTTCATTTGGGTTTTTTTCAGTTAAAATGTAAGTTGATAGTTTTTTTAAATTATTTTACTGACTACAGAACAAGTAAAATAACATTTAAGAAATTATTTACCGTTTTAAATCCTTTTTCATATAAATTACAGCAAAAATCTGAAAAGTTGTATTTTCTTCTGATTTAAAAACACAACATGTTAAATGGTTAAAATGCTTTTTGTTAAATTAATGTACATTTGCAAATTAGTTGCAATTTCATAAATAGATACATATTTTAATTTAATAGACTAAATAAACTTCTAAAACAATTATAATAGTAACAAATAAAACTCCAGTTCTGGTGAAACGTTTCAACAGGATGCATTACTTTTTTATATTTCTGATTTATTTTTTATATTATTCAGTCTTAGACCACTTTTAGTCAACATGTAAATTAATACTTTATCTATTTTCTGTAATTGAACAAAACCCATTGTTGAAATATAAATTCATTATAAATGTAAATTCTGCAGGTTAAGAATAATCTGTGTTTTAAACAAATCCACAGTTTGACTCTGGTTCTGGTCAAACACTTCAACAGGATACATTACTTTCTGATATTGATCATTTTTTTTATTTTGTTATTTACAGTTTAAACCAGTTTTACAGTCAGCATGTAAACTAATACTTTATTTTCTCTAATTTAACAAAACAGTGAAAATCTGTAAATAACTGCTGTTAAATATGAATTAAGAATAATTAGAGACTGGACTGTTTGTGTGTTAACCACAGTTTGGTTCTGGTTCTGACTCAGTAAAAGTCTGGCTCTGTTAGTTTTCAGTCTTTCCGTGAGTAAACGTTTGTTGTTTGTTTGTTTATTCCAGGTTGCCGGGGAGCGGTACGTCTATAAGTTCGTGTGTGACCCGGAGGCTCTGTTCTCCATGGCGTTCCCCGACAACCAGCGGCCCAACCTGAAGGCTGACCCGGATGGCCTGCCGGGTCCGGACAGTCTGCCGGGTCCGGACGACGACACGGTGCCGCTGACCCACTACGACGATGGCGCCCCCTACCTGCTGGAGGGCGGAGAGCTGTGCGGCGCCGGGCTGCCGTTCCCAGACGGATATGGATACTGAGACCGACTCTCCAGAACTTTAAACCCAGAACTGGAGCCACTCAGTTCTGATCCTGGAAACCCAAAAACTCTGTCGTCTCCACGGTGACAAAGGAGAGAAAGAAAAGGACTGGAGCGATGACGCTGTTGCCATGGAGACACAATGAAGCCACGCCCACCTCTGTCCGGTGCTGGTTCTGGTTCTGAGACAATCTGCTTTTCGTAAACAATCGTTAGACCCTGAATGCAGCACGGTTCTGTTGCCTTTGTTCTCTCTGTTCTCCTAAAGATCCGTAAAAAGGGCTTTAAATTCGCATCAACACACAGATTGACCAGAACCGCTCGACCCGCTTGGTTTTCTGTAGATAGAACTTTTTTAAAGCTGGTTCTGGACCCAGACCTCTCAGGGTTCTGGGGCGTCACTGTTCTTCAGGCTCTGTGTAAATGTTCTGTAATGTTCTGCTCATGTTCCGGGTGGATTTGCTTCCTTTAGAGTCGATGCAGCGGAACCGGTCTGGTCCGGATCCTACAAAGTACAACCCAGACGAGGTTCTGTAGATCCTGCAGAGTCTGGTTCTGATTCAGACCTGGTTCTGTAGATCCTACAGACTCTGGTTCTGATTCAGACAAGGTTCTGGTTCTGACCCAGACTGCTTCTGTTCTCTGCTCTGTGTTTTTTTTTGTATCTCTGTGATGCTCCAGTTTGGCCGGAGCATCGGGACACTGCATGAACCACCAGAACCGTGTCGGATCGGACTCTTTGCATGGTTCCCTCACATATCGCTTTCTGTGGACCGACCAGAACTTTGTGATTTTCTTTGGTTGTTGTGTTTGTTTTGTTTCTGAAGATAAAGTCTATTTTTGCTATGAGGCTGGTTCTGTTCTGTAAGGTTCTGCCTCTGGTTCTGATGGATCCGGTCTGTACAGGCTTTGGTTCCCCTCCTGTGTTTCTACTGCTGACTTCTTGTGTACTGGGTCCAATAAACGGTCCTGAACGCTCCACCGGCTGCAGCTTCATCATTTCAGTCACCAGGTTCTGCTGAGGTTCTACTGAGGTTCTGGCAGATCTTTAAAGTGGTTCCAGTCAGAGCAGCAGAACCAAAAACAACAAGCAGCAAAATCAAACTGTAAAACCAGAACATTTAATCTGATTTAAATTCAGTAGAACTCTGATGCAACAGACATATTAAAAATGGTTTTATGAATGGTGTCAGTCCTGGTTCTGCCAGATCAGGACTTCCTGCTGGAAAACTGGGCTGGACCTTCTGGAACAGTCCTAAACTGGTTCAGGTCCTGTTTAGTTCTGATTGGCAGCTATGAATCCATGAGCTGTGGTGTCCCTCAGGGGTCCGTTGTGGGTCCTCTTCTGTTCAGGTTGTATTTTCTGCCTTTGTGTGAAATAATCCAGAAACGAAACATTAATTATCACAGTTATGCAGACAACACACAACTTTATGTGTCTCTGTCACCAGACAACTGCAGCCCAGCAGACTCACTGCTCTGGAGCAAATAAACACCTGGATGAGAGAGCACTATCTACAATTAAATGAAGATAAAACTGACATTATTGTGAGGGTTGGCATTTGTTACCGGCCTCACGGCTGGAAAACAGGTTAAGTGGTTGGTAAGGAACAGAGACAGTGAAACTGTTAATGCTTTTCACCGAGTCCTCTCAGCTCTGAAAGGAAACGGGGCATGCGCACAAAACCTTCAGACGGTGGACTACACTGCCACCTGCTGACCCAATACTGTTTCTGTTTACTTTCTATCTACAATATAAATCACACAACTTGGGTGTCAGAAAATAATAAATAAAACAAACACAGACATTCATGCTGACTAATCAAATACTTATCAAAAAATACTACAACCAAACAATTGTGACCATACATTTGTAGGCGTCACACATTCGTAAACATTTTGAGACTCGAGCTCTTCACACCACCGACCAAATCTGTAACCTTGGACTGGTTAAAGACTGACATCTGACTTTTAACAGCTGCGTCAAAGCGGTCACCAAAGCAACTTTTTGCCAACTCAAAAACCTCAACGGAATTAAAAGTTTTGTTTCCCAGAAGGTAGTGTCTACGGATACGGGCCCGTATCCATAGCCCACAGTCTCGCGAGTCAAGAAGCTGCTAACCACTGCAAACTGTTGAAAGGTAAGCTAAGGTTAGGGTTAGTGTTAGGGTCAGGTTTAGGGTCCGTACCTGTCGTACCGATGCTACGGGTCCGTACAGCTAGCGTCTACCGGGAGTCACGTGACCAGATCTTGCGTATCTGATTGGCAAATGGCAAGTGCCGTATCCGTAGTCCACAGGCTACGGGTACGGGTCCGTACCTCTAGCAACAACCTTCCCAGAAAGAACAGGAGGAACTCAGCCATGTGTTCATCTCCAGTAGACTGGATTAAAGTGATGGTATTTAACAGAACTTCAGCTCATCGAGAATGTCAACTGATCTCCACCTGGTGGTGAGTTGATCTGATGGAAGACTGGAGGACAGACCTGGTAGACCCAAACCTGTAGTGAGGGTGAACTGAGAACATCTGATGGGGGTTCTTGTCTGTGGGGTTTTCAACTCGCTCCTCCAGAAGAGTTTCTCCTGCATATACGTACAGATATATACAATATATGGGTCAGTTAACAATAAAAGTCTGAAGCAGGTCAGAAATGATCAGAAGAAGTTTTTATTTGGAATAACTGGGGTCTACTTCGTGCAGTGGAGGGATACGTCGGCTTCTCAGGCGTCTGAATCTACGACCGGATCCATGGAGGAACTGATTTAAATCTGATCTCGGTGTTGTTTAAACAGCAGCTGTTTGCAGCAAATAGTTCAATATCTACAGTAAATAAATTAATGTAGTTATTCTGACAGATATTTGGAATTATTTAAAGAATAAATCTGTATATTACGTATGACGACTCATTTTCACTGTGATGAGATCAAGTAAAGTACCAGAATCGTACAAAATGAACAGTAATTAGTTCTTTTACAATGTGTGACTAAAATTACATGATTTAGATAAAGAATATAATAAGTCACACTTTTACATTGTAGTTTACAGGTTATTAACACACCTGACGTACGTCAGCGGGGTTACTGCATTCGCTTCGGCATGTGGCTGGCTGGGAAAGTATGTATGTATGTGTGTGTGTATGTCCGGTCAGATACCTCTGCAAGTGCTGAAGTCAGGATAATCAAACTTGGCACTGATGATCAGTCTAAGGTCCCCTGCTCAGTTGTGGAGTTACAGGTCAGCAGATCAAGTAGGAAGGGATATACATAGGATGATCAAAATTGATACAGAGTATCATGCATGGGCGTGGTTCTGCCCTCTACTGGGGGCTCGTCCAGTTTAACACTGTCGTAGTTACATTAAATGTAATTATTCTGGCACACAGTGTTTTCATTTGTCCTCTTTGGAGAATCAATACATGAACAGAGTTCTGGAGGAAAGTTCCACAAACATGAAGCACATGACCACAGTCGACTAGTGATTTTAAACCTTCAGATCCCTACAGAACCTCCAGAAGCTCCAGAACATCCAGAACCTACAGGACCTTCAGAACCTTCAGGACCTCCAGAAGTTCTAGAAGCTCCACAGCTTCAACGTCTGACAGAAATATGAGTCGGTACCAGGAAGAGCATTCAAATCCTTCACAGCAACACAATGTTTAATTACCATGGAGAGACTGAACCCTGGTGTAGTAATTAGCACTTTCGCCTTTCAGCGAGAAGATCCTGGTTCGAATCCCGGGGTGAACATGGGATCTTTCTGCATGGAGTTTGCATGTTCTCCCTGTGCATGCGTGGGTTTACTCCGGGTACTCCGGCTTCCTCCCACAGTCCAAAAACATGCTGAGGTTAATTGGCGTGAATGTGAGTGTGATTGTGTGTCTGTATATGTAGCCCTGTGACAGACTGGTGACCTGTCCAGGGTGTCCCCTGCCTTCACCAGAGTCAGCTGGGATAGACTCCAGCACCCCCCATGACCCTAGTGAGGATAAAGCGGTGTATAGAGACTGAACCCTATTACATAACACACACACACAGTTTCTATTTCAGAGTTTCTATTGAGCGTTAAGCGTCGCTGCCCCCTACAGGAGGTCAGAGGAAAACATCCAAACTAAAGCAGACAGAAACCACACATCCTCAGACAGATGAGGCTTTTTTTTCCAGCACCGACTGTTTTAAAATCCCAAAAACATCAATTATGAACCTGAATCTGTCATTAAAATTGATTTCAAATTGTCACGTGGTTCCTGAATTAAGTGTCTTTTCCAAATAAAAGAAGAAATTTACACAATACACTGATGTAGGAAAATATATATAATTATTATGATAATAAATACATAGTTTTTCTATAATTATTTCTACTTACACTGTAAAAACCGTTTTTAAATGTATTTTTGAACAATTTAATGTTGTACATTAAATTTATTTCCCATGTTAAATAACAAAAAAATAACTTGTATTTTAACCATTAAAAACAGGCCAAACTGTAAATTAAATGCACATAAAATGTGTATTTTAACAAATATGAATTAGTTTTATGTTTTACAAAAAAATGTCTATTGAAGTTACAGTTTTCTGACTGTATTTTAAACGCTAAATATATCCATCCATCCATTTCAGTCCCTCTTCCCATCAACACTTTCCAGCTCTTCCTGGAGGATCCTGAGGTGTTCTCAGGCCAGATGAGATATATAATCCCTCCAGAGGTGTCTAGGTCTGCCTTGGGGTCTCGTCCCAGGAGGACGTGGTCAGAAAACATCCACAGGAAGTCACCCTGGAGGATCTGACTCAGATGTCCAAACCACCTCCACTGGTTCCTTTAGAGGTGAAGGATCAGCAGCTCTACTCTGAGCTCCCTCCAGATGTCTGATCTTCTCCTCCTATCTCTGAGGCTGAGCTCAGACACCCTACAGAGGAAGCTCATTTCAGACACTTGTATCCATGATCTCATTCTTTGGGTCTCTACCCAGAGCTCATGACCACAGGTGAGGGTTGGAACGTAGATGGATGGTAAATGGAGATCTTCTCCTTGAGGCTCAGCTCCTTCTTCACCATGATGGTTCGAGAGAGGACCTCTTTCTGCTGTCGCTGCTACACAGACTGCCCTAGTGGAGGTTTGAGGTGGAATATTCCTTTTAACCAGCCCCTCAGGTCTGTTTGAAGATTTTGGATGGAATACTCGGTTAAACCAACATTTTAGGTGCATGTCCAGGGATTTAAGGTGGAATATTCCTTTAAACCAACCTAAATTTCATGTTTTGATCATTATCCAGTGAGAAACCTCAATAAAGACGTTTGAGATTTATGCTGCGGTTATTTGTTTAGTCCAGACTGAATGACAGAAATCCAATTCATTTCAATTCAATTCAATTTTATTTATATAGCGTCAATTACAGTCAACTCGTCTCAAGACGCTTTACAGAACCCATATGCCTGACCCCCACAGCAAGCCCAAAGGAGACACTGGCAAGGAAAAACACCCTTTTAACAGGGAAGAAACCTCGAGCAGAACCCGGCTCTATATAGGGGGGACCCATCTGCCTGCTGGCCGGGGGGGTTGAGAAGGACAGAAGAGGGCAAGGGGGAGGGATGGGAGAAGAGGGAGGGGTGGGAAAGCAAGGAAAACACAACACACATTTGGATACATGCATGACAGGATATGTGACACAGACAAAGTATAAGCTAACATTGAAAACTGACTCATAGTTTACTCTGATGATGTACGGCTCTGACATTAAACATACTCCATATATAGCTAGCAGTAAAATTCAAACAGTATGTAAGTTAGCATAACAAGTATAGTGAAGGCAATGCAGAGTTGACTGGTGGAAAAAGGGAGTTGGAAGCAGAGGGCTGGAGGAAGGTCAGCAGCAGCATCCCACAGTGGACATGATGGAGACTGGACCAGCTGGTGGAACATCAACCACAGATCTGAAGCATCCAGCTCTGGGACCAGGGACACTCGGAGAAATAGCACAGGGGGAAACAGAGTGAATGTACTGCAATAACGGTATACATATTAAATGTAAAGGTAGATAGAGAAGGGCTCAGTGCGTCAAGAAAAGTCCCCCAGCAGCCTATAGGCCTATAGCAGCATGACTAGAGGCAGAACGAAGGGACGTCCAAGAAGGAGTCAGCTGTGCAATGAAGACACAAGCCGAACCCCTGTGGGTCACCCAGTCAGCCCCAACTATAAGATTTGTCAAAAAGGAACGTTTTAAGCCTGGTCTTAAAAATAGAGAGGGTGTCTGCCTCCCGAACCCAAACTGGGAGCAGGTTCCACAGGAGAGGAGCTGATAACTGAAGGCTCTGCCTCCCATTCTACTTTTAGAAATTCTAGGAACAACAAGTAAGCCTGCAGCTTGAGAGCGAAGAGTTCTACTAGGATAATATGGTACTATCAGATCTTTAAGATATGATGGAGATTGGTTACTAAGAGCTTTATATGTCAGAAGAAGGATTTTAAATTCTATTCTGGATTTAACAGGAAGCCAGTGAAGAGAAGCAAGTATAGGGGAAATATGATCTCTTTTGCTAACTCCTGTCAGTACTCTCGCAGCAGCGTTTTGGATCAACTGTAGATGTTTGAGAGAACTATTTGGACAACCCGATAATAAGGAATTGCAATAGTCAAGCCTGGAAGTAACAAAAGCATGAACTAATTTTTCTGCATCACTCTGAGACAGAATGTTCCTGATTTTTACAATATTACGCAGGTGAAAAAAGGAAGTCCTACAGACTTGCTTTATGTGTGAGTTAAAGGACATGTCCTGGTCAAAAATAACTCCAAGATTCCTCACAGTAGTACTGGAGGCCAATGTGATGCCATCCAGAGTAACTATTTGCTTTGAAAGCGAGTTTCTAAGATGTTTGGGGCCAAATACAATGACTTCAGTTTTGTCTGAATTTAGCAGTAGGAAGTTAAAAGTCATCCAGGTTTTAATGTCCTTAAGACAATCTTGCAGTCTAGCTAACTGATCAGTTTCATCTGGCTTCATAGATAAATACAATTGTGTGTCATCTGCATAACAATGGAAGTTAATACAATGCTTCCTAATAATATTGCCTAAAGGAAGCATGTATAATGTGAAAAGTATCGGTCCTAAGACAGAACCCCGAGGAACTCCATGATTAACTTTAGTATGCTCAGAAGAGTTATTGTTGACATGCACAAATTGGAACCTATCTGATAAGTAGGATTTAAACCAGTCCAGTGCTGTCCCTTTAATGCCAATTAAATGTTCTCGACGCTGTAATAAAATGTTGTGGTCGATTGTGTCAAACCCTGCACTAAGATCTAACAAAACAAGTATAGAGACTAGTCCATTATCTGATGCTATGAGAAGGTCATTAGTAACTTTCACTAGAGCTGTTTCTGTGCTATGATGCACTCTGAAGCCTGACTGAAACATTTCAAACAAATTATTCCTTTGTAAGTGTTCACATAATTGATTTGCAACTGTTCTTTCCAGAATTTTAGAGAGAAATGGTAGGTTGGATATCGGTCTATAGTTAGCTAACACATCTGGATCTAAAGTGGGCTTTTTAAGCAAAGGTTTGATGACAGCAACCTTAAAAGCCTGTGGTACTTAGCCTGTTACTAGAGAGAGATTAATCAGATCTAACATTGAAGAATTAATTAAAGGTAAAATCTCCTTGAAGAGTCTAGTTGGGATAGGATCTAAAAGACATGTTGATGGTTTGGATGTAGAAACTGTTGAAATTAGTTCAGAGAGACATATAGGAGTGAAGAATTCACAACTGTACATGATTGAAAGCAATTAAATCAAAGGAAAAAATAAAGCTTTTAAAAAGAAAATTAAACATTAAATATAATTAAATTATATTAAACAGACAAAATATTTAATTAGATAATTAAACAGAAGATACAAAACATGTAATTAGGAAATTAAAAATATTAAACATTAAAGATAAAATATTTTAGATAATTAAACATTTAAAAAATACAAAACATTTAATTAGATTATTAAACCTTTAAAAAGACAAAACATTTAATTACAAAATTAAATGTTTAATTGGAAAATTAAATCTTAAAGACAATAAAACTCTAAATAGGAATTAAACAGAAAATACAACAAAGCATTTAAAAATAAAATTAAACATTAAAAGGTGGTAAAACATTTAAAAAGAAAAACCTTAAAGATTTAATCTAAAAATTAAACATTGGGAAAGAAAAGGAAATTTTTCAAACAAGCCGATAAAACATTTGAAAAAACAATTAAACATTAAAAAGACCAAACATTTCAAAATCAAATCAGACATTATAAAATAATAAAAGATGAGAAAAGAGCAAAACTAAAGATTTAAGAAGAATCAAACTAAAGACAAAACATTTGAAAAGACACCAGTTAGACTTTAGAAGATCAAATTAAACAGAAGAGACGATAAAACGATGAAAAAGAGCAAAAACAGATAAAGGTCTTAAAGCGTTTTCTAGTCTGAAATGAAAACATCACGTTGTTTCTTCAAACATTTCCTCTTTCTGTGTTCTTGGTTTGACTGTGGACAGATTTACTAAGAGCTCATTTCAGAAAACTGCTTTCCAGATAAAGTCTACTAGTAGTTGAAGGCATCGATCAAACTAATGTTACCTTCTGATCTCCACAAACTTTACTGTTCAGTGAAGACAATCAAAGTTTGTTCAGGATTTCTGAAGAACCCACAGGTGAAGGTCTGAGAAGAACTCAGATGGATGGTCTAAATGTGAACTCAAGACTCATGGTCACAAGTTTTAAGGCTTCTGTTCACCACAAAGTTCAAACTAACACAGAAGTACTGAGAAACTTTTAAAACTTCAGTCCTCAGACTGTCTGAAGGTTCAAACTAACAGAGAACTACTCAGGAACTTAGAAGATATCAGTCCTTGGACTGTCTGAAAGTTAAATCTAACAGAGATCTACTGTGGGACTTAGAAAATTTCATCCCTCAGACTGAAAGCTCAGGTCCTGAGGACTGGGGAGGTCTGGAGGCTTTGGAAAGTCTTGGAACTGAGGGTTCAACCCTCCAGTACAAAGGCATTAGGTGGACAGCAGAGTAAGAATTTCATTGTACAGGGAAACATGTTTCCATACTGTGCACATGACAATAAACACTTTGAATCTTGAATCTCAAAGGCTGAAGTCCAACCTCCTGAGAAAAACGGTCGAGACGAAACTCGAGTTAAAAAAAACTGGAAAACAACAAAAAATCGATGATAAATACGCAAAACAAGAAGAATTACTATCTGAGTGAGTAGCTCTACCTGGCTCCTAATCGACCGTCAAAGCAGCCCATTTCTTGCCAATCACAAAATTTGCCAGCTCCATTTCTTACCAATTAAAACGGCGCTGTCCGTTCCGCCTTCCATTTCTTACCAATCATGAAGCCTGGCCCCCCTTTCGCTTGGTTCGACCAATCACATGGCTGTTGCTACCTGTTTCTGTCGCAAGCTGGGGAAGCGAAGACGGTCAGTATACCGGCATCTTCACGGTGAGTAAATCAAAAGTCATTTTGTTTATTCGTAGTTTCTTTACGCAAATCTCCGATATTAAACTCGTCAAATTGTAATGTAATTGATTTCAAGTGTTTGCCTGTGCTTCCCTACAGTTAGCTAAGGACCGGAGGGCGACTTTACAACTTAAACATAGCGTAACGTTATTGTAATTTATCGCAGACGTTTTCTGACTCATTTATTATTAGCAAATGTCGGGTATCAAATTGCCTAATGTTAATTTCCCTGTGGCCTTACAGTGTTGACCACTTTGCAATCTTAAATTATAAGGATGTACTGTAAACATTAGCTAAGAAATAATAAAAGAAAACCAAAAAAACATGAGCTTAGAAACTGTACAGTAACGATGTTGGTAGCCATTTAATGATATGTAATAATAATGTTACAGATAACCCATTCAACGTATGACATATTCCCCAAATTTTAGATTTAAATTCTAAACCTCAGATGTCAAAACCAAAGCGGCACCGTGCTGTGGGGGATGAGGAGTGGCTGTCCCGGCTGAGGAGGTTCACCTCTGATGCTGGGAATAGGCCATCTCCCAAACAAAAAAAGTATCATAAGGTATAGCTTTGTGACAGTATCATCAATTAATGTCATGTATTGTAGTTTTTAATTTGTATATTGAGTTGTTACAGACTGCAGCATGGAGGGCAGATGTCTCTGTTTGGTGGACCACAGGTTTGCTCATGTGGATTTCACACTAAGAAGGTAAACTAAATTGGGATACTTTAATGATTAAGCTAAACAAAGATGATAATATACACTGTGAAGTTTAACTTATATTCATGAGAACGGGTTTTGTTGTTGTTGTTGTTTTTTATTATCATCTGGTTCATCAGTGTTTGCAGCGTTTCCTGCCAGTGGTGCTGCCGGCTCTGTTGGTCAGGTTGTGAAGCTAAAACTCAGCCTTGAAATGGTATGAAGCATTATGTGTAATGACAGATCAAACCAAAGCCCACAATCTGCGACCCCTATACATCATGTCCCACACTAGGTTTTATGTTCATGTATACTGCTTTGACCTTCGTTTAATTTCTGACATTTTATCTTGATCTAGTTTGCCAAACCACGATTTGGTGGCTCACTGAGCTCAGCAGTGAAGCCAAACCTCAGTGTTGCCCGAAAACCCACTCAGGTATAATTCCAAATATAATCATTTTCTGCTATTGTTTGTTTGTTCCAATTTCTATGAATCTCATAGTGGTTTCCCTTCACTTGATCATCGCAATTCCATCTCTCCAGGGACATAAATGGTGATAGATATGATAAAAAACAATGTTGAGAAACTAAAATCACATTTGTTTGATTATTCTTGTTTCTCTTTTTATGTAATACTGTATTGTACATGTCATTTCTCTTTTCTTTCAGCTTCTTTCGTCTGACAGTGTGAATATGGACACTCTGACTATCCCTGCATCCACGTCACCAGTAATCAGGACCGTCTCCCCTCTCTCTCTCTCCCTCCTTCCTCTTTGACCCCTGTGACCATCACCAAACGTCCCAGCACTGAAATTTCCCCAAGTCCTCCTGTCTCTGTAAGTTTATATTAATTCTTGATTCCTATAGTAGAGGCTTTTATTTTCTTATGTCTCACTACACTGTTCACTCATGCCACCTCTTTCACATCACTTCCTCTCCTCCACCCCTTTACATGAACAATAATTCACTTTCTAAAGTACTGAAACTGATTTGTACTTTCTTGCTCCCCCTCTTTCTCTTTTTGTGTTTGTCTGTTCCACTTTAAATTGGGATGAAATTGTCTCACCTGTGCCAGCAGTGCCTTTGCCTCCACTCAGTAATCCACCTACAACCAGTCAACACTAGGGATGGGTATCGTTAGGATTTTTATGAATCCGATTCCGATTCCGGTTCTGCTTATCGATTCCGGTGCCAAACGATTCCTTAATACGATTGCAAAATAGTAAAAAAAAATAGAAGGTCAATAGTTTATTTAACTAAAGTAACTTTATTCCTTTACCTTTAGGAAAATTGTAAACAAAAATAAAATGTGCTCGAATACTAAACCTTATTGCATGCACTGTAAAACAATAAATGTCGAGAAATAAAGTGCATTCAGTAAATAAATAATAGCTGCTTACTATTAGTAGACACCCTGAGAAATAAACTGTGAAATAAAAACTAAAGTGCATCCCGTGGTGCACTGTACATTTTGCACACAAGTCAAGCCATGTCTTAGCAGCAATGAGGTTAACATGAGAAATAAAAAATAAAGTGCATCTGTGGTGCACATTCTGCACACAAGACGAAATACTGTGTTTTTGCCACAGGATTTAGGATGGAAATATTCGACGTTACATTATTTAACTTACCTGAATGACGGAGACTCGACGACCGAGGAAGGATGTAGTCCTTTCACTACAAACTTGGTTACTGCACAGTGACACTCATCAGCTTTCTCTTTTGTCAGCCTCCTTTTCCCCAACATGAACGGTGTCTCTTTTGGGGGTGCTGGCAAGGTGCTAACGCTGCTTGTAGCAACATTAGCACTGGCTGTGTCGGTCTGCAGAAGCTCAAACACTGTACAGTCTTTCAGCTCGATGCCATGGAGTCGTAAATGTTTAGTCAAATGTGACGTGCAGCCTGTCTTACAGCTAATAAGCTTATGACATATGTTGCACTTTCCTTTTTCATCTCTTTGTCTTTCAAAATGAAGCCACACTTTAGAGCGTTTCCCGTGGTCCATAGTTAGCAAAGTTTCTCCGGTGTTGTTTTGTTTTCCTTTACGTGACTACATTCATGCTATCAGCGGTATCAGCGTGAATGTGTGACGTAGTCACATAACAGACAGGTCTCCCAGATCCCTCTCACTGAGGTTTCCTGGCAGACACGCAGCCATTGTAAAAAAGGTTATAAGTCCGTCCAACAACCGAAAAGCAGAACCGAAAGTAAATATTTTTTATGGGTACCAGGTACCCGGCGTTTTTGATTCGGTTCCTACTTAGAACCGAATTTCGATATCCAACCCTAGTCAACACTGGCTGCTGGAAAAACTTTAAAAAAACTCTTCCTGTCCAAGATCAGCAGTGGATTGCTGCTGCATTATGGAGGAACCAGCGCCTCCGTGACGACCTCAAACTGTGGTATGAAGCACCAAATCCATCTTTAATCTACCACCAGGTCCCCACTCTGGAGCGCTTTTTCTGCCACCGGCTTCTTTTGTGGATGCCATACCACCTCTGGAGGGTTAGAGTGTTCTGCCCCAGATGCAGTGGGCAGCTCACAGGAGGGAGTGTTCACAAAAGAGCACGTCAGGTGCTGGACATTGACAGGAACTACATAATGATCACAGAGACATTGAGGTGCAGTAACGCTGAATGCAAGACATCCTACCTGTCTTCTACCAGTGCTGGACTGGATCAGCTGGACTTTCCTCATCGGTCGGAGTTCAGGATCATAATGACACGCAAGTGAGCTGCTGTCATCACATTTGATCTATGCACATATTTGATTTATCCCAAATTCTTTTCAAATTCTATTCACACACAAAGTTTGTGTAATCACTAATCTGCTGTAGGAAGATTTTATTGGATATTACCGTATTTTCACGACCAAAAGGCGCACTGTACCAAAAGGCGCAGTCTCAGTTATGTGTGCCATTACTGTATTTAACACACACCTGATTATATGGCGAGGGTTTTATATACAATCCACGCCCACACTTCCCCCTTTAACGTTCTCATGGTGTCCTCTACTACATCGGCCTTACAACAACAACAACACACACACAAGCATACAAGTGTGCGTATTTAAAAATAGAGCGGGAGCAAAACTGAGTTTGGTTGTGCTTTATTTAAGTATTGATTACAAAGTACTAACATTTTTTTAATCATCAATAGTCGCGGGCATGGTAAAACACAGATAAAACAAGCATACAAGTGTGCGTATTTAAAAATAGAGCCGGAGCAAAACTGAGTTTGGTATTCACATTTTTTTTTACCGGTAATCGTCATCAATCAAACCCATGGAAGTCCTCATCCTCTGTTTCTGAATTGAACAGCTGCGCTAAACCTCCATCAAACATGCCAGGTTCACTTTCTTCACTGTCAGAGTCACTTTCCGTGCCGTGCGGCGCCTCGGAAATGATGCCGGCTTTTGCGAAAGCTCGAACAACAGTGCCAGCAGACACGTTAGCCCAAGCATCTACAATCCATTGGCAAACTGTGGCGTAACTCGCCCGGCGCTGCCTTCCACTCTTAGTGAAACTGTGGTCTCCATCGGTCATCCATCGCTCCCACGCCGCTCGCAGCCTTACTTTAAACGGCCGGTTCACACCGATGTCCAGCGGTTGGAGTTCCTTTGTCAGGCCTCCCGGAATGACAGCAAGCTCAGAGTTCATTTGCTTCACTTGTTTTTTCACATCGGCTGTGAGATGGGCACGCATAGAGTCACAGATCAACAGCGATGGTGATGCGTGGAAAAAACCACCTGGTCTACGTCCGCCTTACAACAACAACACACAGGACGCACTGCACCATAGGGCGCGCCGCACAATTTGAAGAAAATCTAAGACTTTTATGTGCGCCTTATGGTCGTGAAAATACGGTAGTCATAGTGGATATTAGTCAAACACATATATTTAACTGTTATATTTTATATCACTTCAGTGTTTCCCCTCCTATATGACCGATGAGGCGGGCTGCCTCGCTGGTATAGGCCACCGCCTCACTACAATTTTGCCAAAATTGGCGCCTCACTGGTCCGCGCCCAAAAAACAAAACACAGAAAGCACCAAGCCACCGGAGCTGTCATTTTTAACTGCGCGGGTCCGCCGGCTGCTCTCCCCCGGTCTCCCCCGCTAGCTGGTTGGCTAACACCTGCCGACGCTCATCTGCCCGGGACAAACCGCACCCCCCCCGCCTCACAGCCATTTCAACCCAGGGGAAACACTGTCACTTTGTTCAAGCACTTTGGGCTGCATTTTGTGCATGAAAGGTGCTCTATAAATAAAGTTTATTAATTATTATTATTATTATATGCAGGTACACTATTGTGTACCTGCATATGTGTGAGGCATTAACATAAGGGATTTTAATGATCACTGTCAATGTCCATTGATTAGTTTTTCTGTTTCTGTGCCTGTAGGTATGCATGTGACATTCGTGTCATACGACTGATGAGAGAAAGAACATTAAAGACCCACCGAGGAAGATCTTTATGCTTGTAACAAAGTTTCATATTAATGTGGATGAATCTTCGTTATTTACACTTATTAATGCCCCCATTTTCGATTCATGAATCATTTTGGTTTTGTAAATATTTGTGTTTTATTAATTTTTTGTCGACTCGTCTAGAATTTCCTGTGAGAGACGGAGCGATTTACAGCAAATACGGTGCGCGTGCGCTGACGGAGTGTAGCAGAGCGGAGCTAGTTGTTTTTAGCAGTAGCAAAGCGGAGAGTTGGTTGAGAAGACGGCACACATGGAGCGCAAAAGGAAGCGAACGGAGCAAAGTCTGCAAGCAAAAAGGTTGTCAGATCGACAACGAAGCAAAAGAAAAGTCCATCTTGGACAGGCATTTCAGAGGTGGAGAGAATTCTGGGAGCAAAAAGGAATCAAAACAGATGCCGAGCTGGCCGTGCTTCTCATAGACAGGTACGTAACTTTAGCTCTTTGTAAGTTTGATACAATTCTTTTGTCTTTTGTGTGTGTTGCTTGCGATGTGTGGTTAGTAGACTATGGGATTAGTTTGACTGCGACTGGTTTAGTTGACTAACTTTGTGGCAAAAACACTGTGTGTGTATTGGCTACATCGTATCGTTTACGACGGTTTGCGACAGTGCGCGCCGAGGCTCACGGGAAATGTAGCGTTGCCAAAGCAACGCTACATTTCCGCTAAAATCTTCCTCGGTGGGTCTTTAAGCAACAGCTCTACCCGCCTAGCAAAACAACTGAAAGAAAGCCAAAGTGAGGAGTGGCTTCAGCGCCTAGCCAGGTACTTTGGTGAGTGTGCACACTTCATGGATCGGCCAAGCCTCATCCTCGTCACCTGTCAGGAGCCTCCAGAGCCTGTAGCCGTGCCAACAAACAGGTGGCTTATGACCGTATATGCCAAAGACATAATCAGCAGGATGGACCACATAAAGGCCACAATAACCTTGGTCTTTGGGTCCATTTTAAAAATGGACTCGACCAACAAGGTACATTTTTCAAGCTGCATAACACTATCATTCATTCAAATACAATATAACATTTGTAGAAATGTTACAAGATTAACGCACAGCAGCTTTTTTTAAAAAAATGTGAGTTCGCCAAAGTTTTGTGTTGGATGTTACCATAGATCACAAAGAAGCTGGCGGGGGCAGCGAAAGGCACAGCACTGTGGCTGACATCGGTGAGCAATGAGCTGGGACAGATTTTGATCAGTGTGCTGACTGCACAGGAAGGACCTGGCCTAGATGTCATGGTGGCAGATCTTATCAGAAGGTACAGCCAAGCTGAAATGCCTTCTCCAAAGCTGTTATATGTAGACACTGGCTGCTGCATAGAGGGCGCTGGAGTGACCAAACTGCAGCAAAGACGTGGTGGATGGCCAAACCTAATTATCCGTCTGGATATATTTCACTTTATGCGGCGACTGGCAGCTGGCTGCACAACTGACGCCCATCCACTCTACCCCATTTTTATGGCACGACTATCGGTCTGCCTTTTCGAGTGGGATCTGAGGATGTTGCCCTTCTACGGTGGTCCAAGCGGGTGCACCTGCAGCAGGAGGGTGTGCCTGGCATTACAGATCAGGAGAGGAGACCACCATCAACCTGCTTCAACTCCTCATGGATGAGTTGATGGGGGACAAGGGGAAGGATCTGCTAGGTGTTCCACTCCTGGACAGGGTCAGAATGGAGCACATCTGGTGTGTTCAAAAGAGGCATTTTAAGTGCATTCAGGATGTGCCAGGTGTGGCGCTCTACACAGAGACTGGTACTATGACCACCAAAGAAGGCATCGTGCTGAAGAACTACAGGTGTGCCAGAGGTTTGACATCACTGGAGTCATTTCACTTGCACTTGAACAGGTTTATTCCAGGTAAATTTTAATAATAATATACTATGTAATTGTGACTACACAAATCCCTTGTTGACATAGTACAACTTTATTTTCAGGTACAAAGGCCAACAGTCTGAACTTCCAGCTTTTTCTGCTGGAAGGTCTCAACAGATGGAATCAAGACCGGACTGCGTAATCTCTGGACACCAAGCCATCTAACCTGTTCAGCTACTCTGGCGACATTGTCCAGAGTGTCAATACCAATAGTCTGAAGGTGCTTAATCGGAAGTATGTTCCATCTTTCCGTCCCCCACCCCAGTACACAGGTGCGTTCAGAAGTAATGTGTAACTTGCCATTCACACACTCTTCATTTACATAAACTATATATTTATTTGTGCTCTTTCATAACAATTTGTATCATTTTGTTTCTTTCACCTCCCAGGAGAGCTTATTGGTATTGATTATTTGTATAAGCAGACTGGACAGGCCATTCAGGACATAAACCCAGAATCAGAGGAGACAGATGAGCTGTTGGAAGATCTGAGCATTGAGGAGGAGCATGACGATGAAGGGTTTGTGAACCAGGATCTGGAGCCAACTATTGGGATCCTTACAGTCTCAGCAGCAGTTTCAGACCAGCCTGTTGCTGTGCCTCCATGCTGCCTACAGCTGCAGCCTCCTCTGAAACACAGCTTGTACACACGTGGACAAAATTGTTGGTACCCCTCAGTTAAAGAAGGAAAAACCCACAATTCTCACTGAAATCACTTGAAACTCACAAAAGTAACAATAAATAAAAATTTATTGAAAATTAAATAATCAAAATCAGCCATCACTTTTGAATTGTTGATTAACATAATTATTTAAAAAAACAAACTAATGAAATAGGGCTGGACAAAAATGATGGTACCCATAACTTAATATTTTGTTGCACAACCTTTTGAGGCAATCACTGCAATTAAACGATTTCTGTATTTGTCAATGAGCGTTCTGCAGCTGTCAACAGGTATTTTGGCCCACTCCTCATGAGCAAACAGCTCCAGTTGTCTCAGGTTTGATGGGTGTCTTCTCCAAATGGCATGTTTCAGCTCCTTCCACATATGTTCAATGGGATTCAGATCTGGGCTCATAGAAGGCCACTTTAGAATAGTCCAACGCTTTTCTCTCAGCCATTCTTGGGTGTTTTTGGCTGTGTGTTTTGGATCGTTGTCCTGTTGGAAGACCCATGACCTGCGACTGAGACCAAGCTTTCTGACACTAGGCAGCACATTTCTCTCCAGAATGCCTTGATAGTCTTCAGATTTCATCGTACCTTGCACACTTTCAAGACACCCTGTGCCAGATGCAGCAAAGCAGCCCCAAAACATTACTGAGCCTCCTCCATGTTTCACCGTAGGGACAGTGTTCTTTTCTTCGTATGCTTGGTTTTTGAGTCTATGAACATAGAGTTGATGTGCCTTACCAAAAAGCTCCAGTTTGGTCTCATCTGTCCAAAGGACATTCTCCCAGAAGCTTTGTGGCTTGTCAACATGCATTTTTGCAAATTCCAGTCTGGCTTTTTTATGAGTTTTTTTCAGCAGTGGTGTCCTCCTTGGTCGTCTCCCATGAAGTCCACTTTGGCTCAAACAACGACGAATGGTGCGATCTGACACTGATGTACCTTGGCCTTGGAGTTCACCTTTAATTTCTTTGGAGGTTGCTCTGGGCTCTTTGGATACAATTCCAACGATCCGTCTCTTCAATTTGTCATCAATTTTCCTCTTGCGGCCACGTCCAGGGAGGTTGGCTACTGTCCCGTGGGTCTTGAACTTCTGAATAAAATGAGCCACTGTTGTCACAGGAACTTCAAGCTGTTTAGAGATGGTCTTATAGCCTTTACCTTTAAGATGTTTGTCTATCATTTTTTTTCGGATGTCCTGGGACAATTCTCTCCTTCGCTTTCTGTTGTCCATGTTCAGTGTGGTACACACCTTTTCACCAAACAGCAGGATGACTACTTGTCTCCCTTTAAATAGGCAGACTGACTGATTATGAGTTTGGAAACACCTGTGATGTCAATTAAATGACACACCTGAGTTAATCATGTCACTCTGGTCAAATAGTTTTCAATCTTTTATAGAGGTACCACCAGGCCTGTTTCATTAGTTTGTTTTTTTAAATAATTATGTTAATCAACAATTCAAAAGTGATGGCTGTTTTTGATTATTTAATTTTCAATAAATTTTTATTTATTGTTACTTTTGTGAGTTTCAAGTGATTTCAGTGAGAATTGTGGGTTTTTCCTTCTTTAACTGAGGGGTACCAACAATTTTGTCCACGTGTGTAAGTTGTCTTAAATAAAAAGCTGGCAAGTTGCTATACTATGACGTGTTTAGAGCTACATGCTGTACTGTGACGTGTTTAGAGCTACATGCTGTACTGTGACGTGTTTAGAGCGACATGCTATACTGTGACGTGTTTAGAGCGACATGCTATACGAGCCCAATCTCACGGGGATTCGTGAAACTGTCACGTAAGTTTTAGTTTCGGTTTCGTGCGCACCAACACGATTTCGTCATGTTTTTCGTGCCGCTCACCACGAAATGCGCACCAATGTATTTTAAACGGCGGACTTTTCGTGCCACTCAGAACGTATTTCAAAAGAATGTGTATATTATATTTTTAATGTAAAACCGTGGCGAATCCAACGCTATATTTTGCATGACATCGTCCCTAAACATAACCCTAACCATAACCCTAACCATAACCTAACCATAACCCGGTGGTACACTTACCAATTTGCATAGGAATTTCAAGAATGTCCGGCGGCCGGCGGCCGCAAACGCGATCACACAAGCAGTATACGCCGATGGACAGCTTAGATCGTCATGAATCCGCCGGTATAAACCACTTTCAGATGTGATTACCACAGCGAAAAACATTTCGTGGTGAGCGGCACGAAAAACATGACGAAATCGTGTTGGTGCGCACGAAACCGAAACTAAAAGTTACGTGACAGTTTCACGAATCCCCGTGAGACCGGATTGGCTATACTGTGACGTGTTTAGAGCTACATGCTATACTGTGACGTGTTTAGAGCGACATGCTATACTGTGACGTGTTTAGAGCTACATGCTGTACTGTGACGTGTTTAGAGCTACATGCTGTACTGTGACGTGTTTAGAGCTACATGCTGTACTGTGACGTGTTTAGAGCTACATGCTGTACTGTGACGTGTTTAGAGCTACATGCTGTACTGTGACGTGTTTATAGCTACATGCTGTACTGTGACGTGTTTATAGCGACATGCTATACTGTGACGTGTTTAGAGCTACATGCTATACTGTGACGTGTTTAGAGCTACATGCTATACTGTGACGTGTTTAGAGCGACATGCTATACTGTGACGTGTTTAGAGCGACATGCTATACTGTGACGTGTTTAGAGCTACATGCTATACTGTGACGTGTTTAGAGCGACATGCTATACTGTGACGCGTTTAGAGCTACATGCTGTACTGTGACGCGTTTAGAGCTACATGCTGTACTGTGACGCGTTTAGAGCTACATGCTGTACTGTGACGTGTTTAGAGCTACATGCTGTACTGTGACGTGTTTAGAGCTACATGCTGTACTGTGACGTGTTTAGAGCGACATGCTATACTGTGACGTGTTTATAGCTACATGCTATACTGTGACGTGTTTAGAGCGACATGCTATACTGTGACGTGTTTAGAGCTACATGCTATACTGTGACGTGTTTAGAGCTACATGCTATACTGTGACGTGTTTAGAGCGACATCCTATACTGTGACGTGTTTAGAGCTACATGCTATACTGTGACGCGTTTAGAGCTACATGCTATACTGTGACGCGTTTAGAGCTACATGCTATACTGTGACGTGTTTAGAGCTACATGCTGTACTGTGACGTGTTTAGAGCTACATGCTGTACTGTGACGTGTTTAGAGCTACATGCTGTACTGTGACGTGTTTATAGCTACATGCTGTACTGTGACGTGTTTATAGCGACATGCTATACTGTGACGTGTTTAGAGCTACATGCTATACTGTGACGTGTTTAGAGCTACATGCTATACTGTGACGTGTTTAGAGCTACATGCTATACTGTGACGTGTTTAGAGCGACATGCTATACTGTGACGTGTTTAGAGCGACATGCTATACTGTGACGTGTTTAGAGCGACATGCTATACTGTGACGTGTTTAGAGCGACATGCTATAATGTGACGAGTTTAGAGCGACATGCTATACTGTGACGTGTTTAGAGCTACATGCTGTACTGTGACGTGTTTAGAGCTACATGCTATACTGTGACGTGTTTAGAGCGACATGCTATACTGTGACGCGTTTAGAGCTACATGTTATACTGTGACGCGTTTAGAGCGACATGCTATACTGTGACGCGTTTAGAGCTACATGCTATACTGTGACGCGTTTAGAGCTACATGCTATACTGTGACGCGTTTATAGCGACATGCTATACTGTGACGTGTTTAGAGCTACATGCTATACTATGACGTGTTTAGAGCTACATGCTATACTATGACGCGTTTAAAGCTACATGCTATACTATGACGCGTTTAGAGCTACATGCTATACTATAAAGACTTTTTTAATTGACATATTACTATGACATTTTTTTTGTTTTAGGTTTTTTGTTGTTTTTTAGCAACATATAAGAATTTGAACAGTTGTAAAAATTACTATATTTTTCCTTGTGCAATGAACTATTATTCTGTAGCATTTTTTAGACCACATATTATACTCTGATATCTTCTTGAATAACATACTATTTTGACAATAAACTGCACTATGACATTTACTGAACCACATATCATACATGACAATTTTAGGCAACATCCTATCATTCTGTGCTTTTGAACCACATAATAATCTGTTTTTGTTTTTTTTTGCTAACATATGAACTACAGGCCATCCGATGCTATTCTTGAAAAGTAAACTATACTTTGACATTTTCTGAACTCCATCCTATACTATGGTGTTATACACAGAGTGCTTTGGTTACATGTTGATTTATAGTCTACATTTTTTCTGTTTTGTTTTCTGACAGGATTACCACAGACTGACCGTGAACACCGCTGACACCCACCTGAGGGAGACGCTGCCTCAGATCTCCAGGCTGCTTGGTCGTGGTCTTTCTGCTCCAGAACATCTTCATCCACTACGTCTTCTTCTGAAGAGGCCCTCAGATGCTGCAATCTCTGAACTTAAGGAGGAACTGCTGCTTTCACTCTGTAACCAGACGGCGGTTATTTTAAAGACCCAGCTCCTGGAGGTTTTGTGTGAAAATTTAACATCCATCAAAACAGAACTGCAGACAGTTAAATGTGAGCTGTCGGTCAGTATTTCTAACATCAGTCTGACCCGGGTGTCCTAAAGCTCACTGTGGGTGAAACAGAAGCTTCAGTCTCCACAGCAGCGATGACATCGTCACACTCCAAAGCAGAGCACCTGTCTGCTGAACTTTAAAAGTGGACTGTAAAGGTGAAGAATGTGATCAGAAAGAAGTCATTTTCTTTTCTCTTTTCTCTCTGGTTGACTTGATGCTGTCAGATGCAGATGTTGCAGCTGATTCTGATCTTTCAGGAGAAAAAGCTGCTTTTCCTTCACAGACTTTTCAGGAAATTATTCTCTCAGGTTTTCTCTGCTGTTTATACTTTTATTATCTGTGATTGTTTCATTATTGTAAAATAAAGCTGGAGGCATAAAGACTCATTTAGTTCTTTTATTCCTGAAATCTTTGACGTAGCAGAACTAAACTTCCATTTTCCTTCTTGTACTTCTGATACTAGAACTTAACGTGTCCTCAACATGGATCATCTGGTTTTAATGAATCAGCAGCAACATCACAACAACAAATGAGAACATTTTCAACAAATTCATGAAACTGATGTCATTTAAAACTATCAGAGTCTGTTTTAGTGTCAAATTAAAGCTGATTACTGACAACTAGAACATTAACGTTACTGTTTTAATCACATTTAAGTTTCCTGAACGTTACATTTACGTCAACCAGCCACAGATTTATGAACTTAATGACCCACATTACAGGAACACAACACACTTTAGCTGCTGACAGGAAACAACACAAACATCGTTAGCTTGATGCTACATTTAGCTGCTAATCAGGACTCATTCTGTGTCTCATATTTGTCATTTTGTGTCTCATTTTTGTCGTTTTATATCTTGTTTTTGTCATTTTGTGTCTTGTTTTACCATTTTGTCTCATTTTTGTCATTTTATGACTCGTTTTGCCATTTTGTCTCATTTTTGTCATTTTGTGTCACATTTCTGTTGTTTTGTGTCTCATTTTTGTCGTTTTCTGTCATTTTTGTCATTTTGTGTCTTGTTTTCACCATTTTGTCTTCTTTTTGTCATTCTGTGTCTCACTTTTGTCATTTTGTGTCTCATTTCTGTCATTTTGTGTCTAATTTCTTTCATTTTGTGTCTCACTTTTGTCATTTTGTGTCTTGTTTTTGTCATTTTGTGTCTAATTTTTGTCATTTCATGTCACATTTCTGTCATTTTGTGTCTCGTTTTGTGTCTTTGTGTCTTGTTTTTAGTTTAATTAATTTTTAAATTCTGGTGATGTTCAATGACATTAAGACAGTGAATGAAATAACTGTTCATGTACTTTTTTGCGTTTTAGCAGGATTTAGTGTTTCTTACAGCCTGTGTTGGTTTTCTGTTCTCCATCTTCACCTCATTCTTCATATGTTTGATTTTAGTATTTCTGTAGAGTTTCATAACAGCTGCTGGACCAAATGTTCCCGTTTTGAAGCTGAATTCTTCTCAGCCTGCAGCTTTTCTTTCTTTCTGCCGGTCGTGGGCGCCGTGTGGGAGTCGAGGACTGAAGCTGTTGTCATTTTTCACCCTGAATTATCCCAGCAGGACGATTAAAGGCGCTCAGCTGAAGAGCACATCAAAAAATCTACCATTATCAGGTTGGATTTGAGGCGTCCTGGCGGCACAACGGAGCAGAATTAAACTCTGCCTGACGTCTGACTTATGTAATCTACTTTTTCAGAGCGCAGCACCGAGGCCGGATTTAAACACAGAAAACCACCTGTTGACCCACTTTCAACCAATCAGAGTTCCAGGAGTTTGGTTCAGATCTCACTGATGTGCAGCTTCATCAGAATGTCCTCAATAAATTCATGCAGAAAAGGAAAAACATCCTGCATGAAAAATCACCAGAAAACAGATAATAACATGTCAGTTTTTCTGTTATTATTTCTGCCTTTAAAATAAATAAATAACTGTATATTTTGAACACTTTACTGTTTATACAGATCTTCCTGACACGTTAAATTACCAACAAATTAAAATAGATTTATTTTAACACATTAACCATAAAAACAGGGAAAACTGTAAATAAGGTCCACATAGGAAAATGGGTGTTTTGATAAATAGTTAATAAATGATTTTGTTTACAAATTGCACATTTTCACTGTATTTAAAAAAGCAAAAGAAAAATGTATAAATTTACAAATACTTACCTGGAAGACAAATCAAGCAAATTAACAATATATTATTTTTAAAAATATACTAATATTTGCCATTATTTGAAAGAACATCTTTGTAAATCAATGATTTAATTATGAATTCAAACAATTACATAATTTGTTCTTTTACTATATTTGTCCGTAGAATTGCACATTTCTTTATTTTACAAATATTTTCCATTATTTAAAAGAAAGATTGTGTAAAATCAAATTAAATAATTTTAAACTGTTCAACTGTTAGCGCTTCTATTAGATATAATTTCTAGAAAAGTTAAAAAAATAAAGTCTACATCAAAAATGTGTGTTTTTATAAATGCTAATTCTTTTCCAGTATTTGACCATAAATGACTCTATTTTTGCTGTATTTAAATCAGCAAAATATTTTACAGATATTCGTCATTTCATTGTTACTTTACATATTTAGCTATGGCATTTGACCATAAATGTTTTTTTCATGTGTAATATTGTAGTCTAACTTTAATATTTAAACTAGCTGGGTAAATCTGCATAATTAATAATATGGTATATATATTGCATATTTGATAACATTTTTAAAATGTGAAGATCAAAACTATTAACTCAAAGAACAAACAAAAAAGACAAAAAATGTAAATGAGGGCTATTATTAAAAAATTCTATTATATAAAATTTAAACTTAGAAAACTTATCGAGGCCTATTTAAAATAACAAACTATTCTTGAGAAAAAACACACAAAAAAAACACAAAACAACAACAACAAATGGTTATTCAAGAAAATACAATTTTAAGCTGAGGGCAATATTTTTGGTTTAATAAATCTATGCTATATTTTATTATAAATCCACTAAAATAAGGCAGGATGACTTTATTGTGTTTTCTACTATTTTTTTCCGCTGAACGCTGAATTCAGACTGATGGAAGACACCAAACACATCGGGATCCAAAACCAGGATTTAGATCTGGGATTTTTAAATTAAAAAACACAAACAAAAAATCTATGATCTGGGGCTATTTTTGGATTTATGAAAAAAATAGTGAAAAAATATTTGTTTTAATAAATGAATACATATATAGAGGAAACCGACCTAGATGCAGCCGTTTGTCTCTAAAACTTCCTGACTTAATTTCATCAGAAGGTAATCTTTATGAGTAAGAACCTTATTGTGCATTTTCTTCCATTAAACCTTCGGATTTGGGTTTATTTACAGTTTATTGCTCCGATAGAAGAACCTAAAATAAAAGCTTCTGTCTTCAGTTCAGTGACTAGAGGCTTGAAGGACCAAATAGGATCATTAACCTGATTAATCAGCTGCTAACAGTTGGAGCTAAACGAGCTAAACTTGTTACGCTAAGCTAAACTAGCTAACAGCGCCGCTAGTCATTTAGCTTATTTTTAGCTAGAACAACTTAAAAACGACGTAGAAGGTTGAAAACTGTTAACCGGGTTAGTTGCTAACTATCCCCTCTGGTCCTTGCTGTCATATTAGTGGCGCTAACGGCCGGTTTCATCTGGTTTCTAGCCGGTATGGTGCCGTGTTTTCTGGCTAACCCGGTGTTGCGCTCCGCCTCCAACTCACCGTGGCTCGGGTTGTGGCCTTCCCGGGTGTCCGTTCCCGGCCTTTCTGACTCGGACAGAGAGTACGTGGGAGCCACGCTAACGCTGCCGGTGGTTCCGTGTTTTTACAATCCGGCGCCAGAGCCTCAAAGTCAGAGTAAGTTCCCTTAACCCGCCGGTTAACAGGTCATCCATGTCTTAACCCTGATGTCTTTATTAGTGTTAAATATCTGACTGTTAACAGGTTAAATAATGTCTTTATTAGTGATAAATATCTGACTGTTAACAGGTTAAATAATGTCTTTATTAGTGATAAATATCTGACTGTTAACAGGTTAAATAATGTCTTTATTAGTGTTAAATATCTGACTGTTAACAGGTTAAATAATGTCTTTATTAGTGTTAAATATCTGACTGTTAACAGGTTAAATAATGTCTTTATTAGTGTTAAATATCTGACTGTTAACAGGTTAAATAATGTCTTTATTAGTGATAAATATCTGACTGTTAACAGGTTAAATAATGTCTTTATTAGTGTTAAATATCTGACTGTTAGCAGGTTAAATAATGTCTTTATTAGTGATAAATATCTGACTGTTAACAGGATAAATAATGTCTTTATTAGTGATAAATATCTGACTGTTAGCAGGTTAAATAATGTCTTTATTAGTGTTAAATATCTGACTGTTAACAGGTTAAATAATGTCTTTATTAGTGATAAATATCTGACTGTTAACAGGTTAAATAATGTCTTTATTAGTGTTAAATATCTGACTGTTAACAGGTTAAATAATGTCTTTATTAGTGTTAAATATCTGACTGTTAACAGGTTAAATAATGTCTTTATTAGTGTTAAATATCTGACTGTTAACAGGTTAAATAATGTCTTTATTAGTGTTAAATATCTGACTGTTAACAGGTTAAATAATGTCTTTATTAGTGATAAATATCTGACTGTTAACAGGTTAAATAATGCCTTTTTTAGTGTTAAATATCTGACTGTTAGCAGGTTAAATATCTGACTGTTAACAGGTTAAATAATGTCTTTATTAGTGTTAAATATCTGACTGTTAACAGGTTAAATAATGTCTTTATTAGTGTTAAATATCTGACTGTTAACAGGTTAAATAATGCCTTTATTAGTGTTAAATATCTGACTGTTAACAGGTTAAATAATGTCTTTATTAGTGTTAAATATCTGACTGTTAACAGGTTAAATAATGTCTTTATTAGTGATAAATATCTGACTGTTAACAGGTTAAATAATGCCTTTATTAGTGTTAAATATCTGACTGTTAACAGGTTAAATAATGCCTTTATTAGTGTTAAATATCTGACTGTTAACAGGTTAAATAATGCCTTTATTAGTGTTAAATATCTGACTGTTAACAGGTTAAATAATGTCTTTATTAGTGATAAATATCTGACTGTTAACAGGTTAAATAATGCCTTTTTTAGTGTTAAATATCTGACTGTTAGCAGGTTAAATATCTGACTGTTAACAGGTTAAATAATGTCTTTATTAGTGTTAAATATCTGACTGTTAACAGGTTAAATAATGTCTTTATTAGTGTTAAATATCTGACTGTTAACAGGTTAAATAATGTCTTTATTAGTGTTAAATATCTGACTGTTAACAGGTTAAATAATGTCTTTATTAGTGTTAAATATCTGACTGTTAACAGGTTAAATAATGTCTTTATTAGTGTTAAATATCTGACTGTTAACAGGTTAAATAATGTCTTTATTAGTGTTAAATATCTGACTGTTAGCAGGTTAAATAATGCCTTTATTAGTGTTAAATATCTGACTGTTAACAGGTTAAATAATGTCTTTATTAGTGTTAAATATCTGACTGTTAACAGGTTAAATAATGTCTTTTTTAGTGTTAAATATCTGACTGTTAACAGGTTAAATAATGTCTTTATTAGTGTTAAATATCTGACTGTTAACAGGTTAAATAATGTCTTTATTAGTGATAAATATCTGACTGTTAACAGGTTAAATAATGCCTTTATTAGTGTTAAATATCTGACTGTTAACAGGTTAAATAATGCCTTTATTAGTGTTAAATATCTGACTGTTAACAGGTTAAATAATGCCTTTATTAGTGTTAAATATCTGACTGTTAACAGGTTAAATAATGTCTTTATTAGTGATAAATATCTGACTGTTAACAGGTTAAATAATGCCTTTTTTAGTGTTAAATATCTGACTGTTAGCAGGTTAAATATCTGACTGTTAACAGGTTAAATAATGTCTTTATTAGTGTTAAATATCTGACTGTTAACAGGTTAAATAATGTCTTTATTAGTGTTAAATATCTGACTGTTAACAGGTTAAATAATGTCTTTATTAGTGTTAAATATCTGACTGTTAACAGGTTAAATAATGTCTTTATTAGTGTTAAATATCTGACTGTTAGCAGGTTAAATAATGCCTTTATTAGTGTTAAATATCTGACTGTTAACAGGTTAAATAATGTCTTTATTAGTGTTAAATATCTGACTGTTAACAGGTTAAATAATGTCTTTATTAGTGATAAATATCTGACTGTTAACAGGTTAAATAATGCCTTTATTAGTGTTAAATATCTGACTGTTAACAGGTTAAATAATGTCTTTATTAGTGTTAAATATCTGACTGTTAACAGGATAAATAATGTCTTTATTAGTGATAAATATCTGACTGTTAACAGGTTAAATAATGTCTTTATTAGTGATAAATATCTGACTGTTAACAGGTTAAATAATGTCTTTATTAGTGTTAAATATCTGACTGTTAACAGGTTAAATAATGTCTTTATTAGTGATAAATATCTGACTGTTAACAGGTTAAATAATGCCTTTATTAGTGATAAATATCTGACTGTTAACAGGTTAAATAATGTCTTTATTAGTGTTAAATATCTGACTGTTAACAGGTTAAATAATGCCTTTATTAGTGTTAAATATCTGACTGTTAACAGGTTAAATAATGTCTTTATTAGTGTTAAATATCTGACTGTTAACAGGTTAAATAATGTCTTTATTAGTGTTAAATATCTGACTGTTAACAGGTTAAATAATGTCTTTATTAGTGTTAAATATCTGACTGTTAACAGGTTAAATAATGCCTTTATTAGTGTTAAATATCTGACTGTTAACAGGTTAAATAATGTCTTTATTAGTGTTAAATATCTGACTGTTAACAGGTTAAATAATGTCTTTATTAGTGTTAAATATCTGACTGTTAACAGGTTAAATAATGCCTTTATTAGTGTTAAATATCTGACTGTTAACAGGTTAAATAATGCCTTTATTAGTGTTAAATATCTGACTGTTAACAGGTTAAATAATGCCTTTATTAGTGTTAAATATCTGACTGTTAACAGGTTAAATAATGCCTTTATTAGTGTTAAATATCTGACTGTTAACAGGTTAAATAATGTCTTTATTAGTGTTAAATATCTGACTGTTAACAGGTTAAATAATGCCTTTATTAGTGTTAAATATCTGACTGTTAACAGGTTAAATAATGCCTTTATTAGTGTTAAATATCTGACTGTTAACAGGTTAAATAATGCCTTTATTAGTGTTAAATATCTGACTGTTAACAGGTTAAATAATGTCTTTATTAATGATCCACACTGAGCTGCAGATTGATTTATTGATGTTCATCCACCAGAGGAGAGCAGGAGGTTCATCCTGGACAGGTGAGCATCTGCAGATGAATCCTCTCAGTTTAAACCTGATTGATGGTCTTATTGAAAGTGTGAAGGACATATTGTGTGTTTCAGGTCAGTGTTTGACTTGGTGGAAACCCACATGTACCTGTCCCTGACCGATTCCAGGCTGCTCAACTGGTACCTGAGTTTATCTCCAGAGGACAGACGGATTGTCCAAGGTGGGCTTCACTCATAACCCAAACGCCTCATCTCTGAGAAACGTTCACTTCATTAGAGTCAGAAACGGGTTTACTGTCAGCTACAGTTGCATACAAAATGATTCTACCCCTATCAGGTCGTATCTTCAGCTCCTACGAGGTCGTGTCTTCAGCTCCTATGAGGCCCTATCTTCAGCTCCTATGAGGCCGTATCTTCAGGTCCTATGAGGCCGTATCTTCAGCTCCTATGAAGCCGTATCTTCAGCAGCCTTTAGCTTCAATGACCTGCTGTAGACAGAGGTATCGTCTCTAACAAGCTTCTGGCAGCTCCTTGGGAATTTTAGACCATTCCTCGTGGACGATGGTCTCCAGCTCAGTGATGTTCTCAGGTCTACGTGCTGCAGCAGCTTTCTTCAGATCCACCACAGGTTCTCCACTGGGTTTAAGTCTGGCGGTTGTGATGTCCACTCTAGAACCTCCCAGGTTTCTTCTCTAACCAGCCTTTGTTGGTTCTGATGTGTGTTTGGGGTCATTGTCTTGCTGGAATGCCCAAATATGCCCAAGCTTCAATTTTTCATGGACTGAGTGACGTTCTTGTCCAGAATATCCTGGTACTTCTTCAATACCTTGGAGATTCCTGGTTCCATCAGAAGCAGAACACCCCCACATCATCCCAGATCCACCACCATGCTTCACAGTAGACAGGATGTTCTTCTCCTCGTCTTTCCCCCCAGACATTCCTCTGATTCATAGGACCAAAGAGCTCTAGTTTGGTCTCATCGGTCCATAGAACCGTCTCCCAGAACTTCTGTGGCTTTAATAGGTTGATTCTAGCAGACTGGAGACCATTGTTATTGTGGTGTGTCTTCAGAAGCGGTGTCCATCTAGAGGATCTGGCATTAAGCATTCAGCATGGAATGTGTCCACAGAAACATCAGTTCCTCTTCCAGCCAGATCTTCCTGCAGGTCCCTGGCAGTAAGCTGAGGGTTCTGGTCCATCTGTCTCCAGGAATCTTGATATTCTTGCCGACAGTTTCTTTTTTCCACCATCCAGCGTAGCCACAGTACCGGTGGCTTTGAACTTACCAATGATGCTTCCAACAGAGTCTCTGGGAACATTTCCTTTCTGGTGCTAAGCAGCTATCTCCTCTCTAAACTTCAGGACATCTCTCTGGTCTGAACCATGGTGCTGCTAGAACCCATTTTATAGACATGAGTATTACTGAATGTTCAGCATGTGTCAGCGTTGGATTCTCCTCTAAATGTGTTCATACAGGTGGATGGCTTAGAGTTGGACTGCAGGTATCTGGATTCACCAGCATTGTTTATAGGCGGTTAAATCACTCTGCAACCTGCTTTTTGGACCAAAGTTTAAATTTTGGATGGATTATGAATGAAATCTTGATTTTTTGCTTTGGTTTTATATTTCAATAAACTAACTTTTCACCTCTGATAGGATTTAGTTGGATTGTTGCTGATTTTTCCAGAATGTCAGGAGTATGAAGAGGGTTGAATCATTTGGCATGCACCTGTAGCTTCTCACCTGTGAGGAGTTCAACCAGGTGTTCTGGTGCACAACAGGAAGAAGGTGTTGGAGGAGGACAGCTTGGACATTATTTTCTGATGTTTAACACATGTCATCCTTTGTGGCCCATTAATAAATAATACAGGTGGAACACATTCAGTATTCCCACATGTTGAAATAAATTTTGCTCACAGTTTGGTGGTGTTTGTCTTTGTAGCTGAAGGAGGCTTTCGTCAGTTCCTGTGCAGACATCCAGCCTTAGAGATGTCCAAACATCACGTTTATGTGAAATGTAAGTCTAAATAGTCAAAATAAAGTCATGTGAAGGTAAAGGAACAAACTGCGTAATTATGTAAATTCATAATTAAATCGGTAATTTACATAATTGTTCTTTCAAGTAATGGCAGATAGTTGGAAAATCACTATTTATTGCTTTTTTAAAATATAGTAAAATGATTTATTTATTGACAGACAGCAGTGGAGGCAGCAGACCCGTCCAGCCGACCACACAGTACGTCTCTGAGAAAACAATGAATTCACACATTGGAGGAGTTTAAGGTTTCATTGTTTTACAGTCATTTCTTGTTTTGTTCTCAGATCAGTGAAGTCAGGAGCAAAGACGACCAGATGTGGTAAAAATCTCAAAAAGGCACATACCAGGCTAAAATCATTGTTCAGGTTTTAGAGTCTCACATGTTTCTCTAGACCAGGGGTGTCCAACATGAGGCCCGTGGTCCAAAAGTGGTCCTCCAGAGGGTCCAATCCGGTCCTCAAAGTGTAAAAATTACAGAGAAGACATTAACTGCAGATTGTAAATTAGTAAAACTATAAATTTAAAATCATTTCTAGAACATGACAAGTTGTTTGGATCAGAAAGTAAAATACTAGATTGTTGTTTGTTCATTTGTCTCATTTTTTTTATTTTGGATCTAATCTCTGAAATATTTTGTCTTGTTTTTGTCTTTTTTGTTGGACTTTTGTAGTTTCTCATGTTTTTGTTGTTTTGGTTCCTTTTTTCTCGCTTGGGTTTTTGTGTATTGTTTTGTCTATTTTTTGTAATATTTTGTCTTGTTGTTTTTTGTCCTTTTTTTCTGACTTTTGTCATTTGTTTCTTGTTTTGTTATTTTGTTTCTTGTTTTTGTAATTTTTTTTCTTTTTTTTTGTCATTTGTCCATTTAGGTGAACCTATAAACCATCACTTGTTGTGAACTGAAATTCATTTTGTTCCCCTTGTCAGAACCAGCTCACACACATCTGGAGCTGGAGATGTTTCCCAGGGATTTAACTCTGCTGGGCTGCAGGAACACCACTGGAGAACATCTCTGTGACGAGTTCTGCAACAGCAAAGGGCCGCTCCACCTTCAGGAGAGCTTCCCTCAGACCTCCAGCAGTCCCGTCACAGAGAGGACCAGCCTTCAGAAAGAAGTGAGGAGTCACACCAGTGTAGTCCAGGATGGACATGTACTGTCGTGTTTTTATCTGGAGGATGACTTCTGATTTGTCTCCAGCTGAGCAGCAGAGCAGTGGTGTGCAGCGATCCAGCGGTCCTGGCTGGATTAACTGTGGACCTGGACAGATGCAGCCAGAGACCAGAGACCAGCAGCCACATTTTAGCTGCGCGAGACCAGAATGTTCCATGTTCTGAAGACAGACCATCACAGTGAGTCATCCGTGTTCCAGTTGACACGCTACAGCCATGAACAGAAGCTGACATCCACTGTAAAGTCCACGTTTCCTATCAGTCTGAGTTTCTAATGACTCCTAGAACTCTGAATTTTTGATGGAATCCCTGAAACACACAAATCTTTGTGACCAAAGCAATCCTTCTTCTTCTTCTTTTCCTTTCAGCTTTTCCCTTCAGGGGTCGCCACAGTGAATCAATTGCCTCCATCTAACCCTGTCTGCTGCATCCTCTTCTCTCACACCAACTACCTTCATGTCCTCTTTAACCACATCCATAAACCTCCTCTTTGGTCTTCCTCTAGGCCTCCTGCCTGGCAGTGGGAAACTCAGCATCCTTCTACCAATAGATTCACTCTCTCTCCTCTGGACATGTCTGAACCATCTCAGTCTGGCCTCCCTGACTTTATCTCCAAAGCCTCTAACATGTGCTGTCCCTCTGATGTCCTCATTCCTGATCCTATCCATCCTGGTCACTCCCAAAGAGAACCTCAGCATCTTCAGTTCTGCTACCTCCAGCTCTGCCTCCTGTCTTTTCCTCAGGGACACTGTCTCCAGACCAAACAACATGGCTGGTCTCACCACAGTTTTGTAAACCTTTCCTTTCATTTTAGCTGAAACTCTTCTATCACACATCACACCTGACACTTTTCTCCAGCCGTTCCAGCCTGCCTGTACACGCTTCTTCATCTCTTTTCCACACTCTCCATTGCTCTGGACTGTTGACCCTAAGTCCTTAAAATCCTCCACCTTCTTGATCTCTTCTCCCTGTAACCTCACTCTTCCACTTGGGTCCCTCTCATTCACACACAGATACTCCGTCTTGCTGCGGCTAACCTTCATTCCTCTCCTTTCCAGGGCAAACCTCCACGCCTCTAGCTTCTCCTCCACCTGTTCCCTGCTCTCACTACAGATCACAATGTCATCTGCAAACATCATAGTCCATGGAGACTCCTGTCTAACCTCGTCTGTCATCCTGTCCATCACCATAGCAAACAAGAAGGGGCTCAGAGCTGATCCCTGATGTAGTCCCACCTCCACCTTGAACTCCTCTGTTACTCCTACAGCACACCTCACCACTGTCTTACAGTCCTCATACATGTCCTGCACCACTCTAACATACTTCTCTGCCACTCCAGACTTCCTCATACAAAACCACAGTTCCTCTCTGGGCACCCTGTCAGAAGCTTTCTCCAGATCTACAAAGACACAATGCAGCTCCTTCTGACCTTCTCTGTACTTCTCTATCAACATCCTCAAAGCAAATATTGCATCTGTTGTACTCTTTCTTGGCATGAAACCATACTGCTGCTCACAGATGTTCACCTCTGCCCTTAGTCTAGCTTCAACTACTCTTTCCCATAGCTTCATCGTGTGGCTCATCAGCTTTATTCCTCTGTAGTTGCCACAACTCTGCACATCTCCCTTGTTCTTAAAGATGGGCACCAGCACACTTCTCCTCCATTCCTCGGGCATCTTCTCACTATCTAAGATCCTGTTGAACAACCCAGTCAGAAACTCTACTGCTACCTCTCCGAGACACTTCCATACCTCCACAGGTATATCATCAGAACCAAGTGCCTTTCCACTCTTCATCCTCTTCAATGACCTCCTCACTTCATCCTTACTAATCTTTGATACTTCCTGATCCACTACCGTCACCTCTTCTACTCTTCGTTCTCTCTCATTTTCCTCTTTCATCAACTCTTCAAAGTACTCTTTCCATCTTCCCATCACACTATTGGCACCTGTCAACACACTTCCATCCTTATCCTTTATCACCCTAACCTGCTGAACGTCCTTCCCATCTCTATCTCTCTGCCTTGCCAACCTGTACAGATCAGTCTCTCCCTCCTTACTGTCCAACCTAGCATACAAGTCATCATAAGCCCCTTGTTTGGCCTTTGCCACCTCTACTTTCACCTTACGCTGCATCTCCCTGTACTCCTGTCTACTCTCTTCAGTTCTCTCAGTGTCCCACTTCTTCTTAGCTAACCTCTTTCTCTGGATCCACTCCTGCACCTCCTCATTCCACCACCAAGTCTCCTTATCTCCTTTCCTTCCAGATGACACACCAAGTACTCTCCGACCTGTCTCCCTGATCACATTTGCTGTAGTTGTCCAGTCATCTGGAAGCACCTCCTGACCATCCAAAGCCTATCTCAACTCTTTCCTGAAAGTCATACAACACTTTTCCTTTTTCAGCTTCCACCATTTGGTCCTCTGCTCTGCCTTTGCCCTCTTCATCTTCTTCACCACCAGGGTCATCCTACACACCACCATCCTATGCTGTCTGGCTACACTCTCACCTACCACTACTTTGCAGTCACTGATCTCCTTCAGATTACACCGTCTACACAAGATGTAGTCTACCTGTGTGCTCCTCCCTCCACTCTTATAGGTCACCCTATGTTCCTGCCTCTTCTGGAAGAAAGTATTCACTACAGTCATTTCCATCCTTTTTGCAAAGTCAACCACCATCTGTCCTTCTGCGTTCCTCTCCTGGATACCAAACCTGCCCATGACCTCCTCATCATCTCTGTTTCCTGCACCAACATGTCCATTGAAGTCTGCACCAATGACAACTCTGTCACTTCTAGGGATGCTCTGCATCACTTCATCAAGGTCCAACCAGAATTTCTCCTTCTCCTCCAGCTCACATCCTACCTGTGGAGCATACCCACTAACAACATTGAACATCACACCTTCGATTTCTAGCTTCAGGCTCATCACTCGATCTGACACTCTTTTTACCTCCAGGACATTCCTAACAAACTCCTCCTTCAAGATAACTCTTACTCCATTTCTCTTCCTATCTACACCATGATAGAACAACTTGAACCCTGCTCCTAAACTTCTAGCTTTACTACCTTTCCACCTGGTCTCCTGGACACACAGTATGTCCACCTTCCTCCTCTGCATCATGTCAACCAGCTCTCTACCTTTTCCTGTCATAGTTCCAACATTCAAAGTCCCTACTCTCAGTCCTAGACTCTTGGTGTTCCTCTTCTCTCTCTTCCTATGAACACACCTTCCTCCCCTCCTTCTTCGACCAACAGTCGTCCATTTTCCACCGGCACCCTGTAGGTCGACAGCACCGATGGCGGTCGTTGTTAACCCGGGCCTCGACCGATCCGGTATGGAAGTCATACATTTGATTCGCATGTTTGATTTGGCCAAAGTTTTACGTCGGATGCCCTTCCTGACACAACCCTCTGTATTTATCCGGGCTTGGGACCGGCACAATAAGACACTGGCTTGTGTCCCGTTGTGGTTACATTGACCAAAGCAATCCTACATTCAGTTTTTTTACACAGATATATCAGAGGTTTTCTGAGGCCAAAAAATACACAAACAGAATCTTGAATGATCAGTGTTGTTGATGTAGAAACTTGTGTTAATCTAATGTTCTTAGTTTCATGACCTCTTAACTTCTCCTGAGTGATTCCAGTCAACTACAGCTGATGACTGCTCTGATCCAGTTTAAATAGAACCAATAGATTCACTCATTAGACTCAAACACTTATCTATATCTGAAGTCAGGAACAAAAGTTTCTATACATTTTTAAAGGCAATTTAAATCATGTTGGTCTTGAGTTTCTCATGACTCTTAGAACTCTGAATTTTCTGTGATGGAATCATTGAAACATGAATCTTTGTCACTAGAGACAATGTATTTTGGTTCTTTCATAGATTTATTTAAGGTCTTCTGGGTCAAAAATTCACCTTTAGCAACGTGAATGATCAGTTTTGTTGATGTAGAGAGTTGTGTTGATCTGATGTTCTTAGTTTCATGACCTTAACTTTTCCTGAGTGATTCCAGTCGACTACAGCTGCTGACTGCTCTGATCCAGTTTCAATAGAACCATTAGACTCAAACTCTACAGGGGGAAAGACTGAGGAGCTCAGCAAAGATCTGAAGAAGAAAGTCATTGACTTGATTTTGATGCTTTCATAGATTTATTAAAGATTTTCTGGAAATATGACAAAATCTGCTGGATCATAAATATACAACCAGAAATATTAATATTTGGTTAATTTTTTTCCATTTCTGCCTTAGTTTGTTTCTTCTGGTTTCAAATTTCTGGTTTCTTTAACTCTTCTGGGCAGAATTGGTGCAGTACCATCAAGCATGAAGGTGGCAGTATCAATACACTATCAATGTCAGAAAGACGACACATTTAGTTGAACAGCACCAATTCTGGTTCAGTTCAACCAAGCTTGTTGTCTTTCTGACTCAGACTTGTTTCTCCATCAGTCCACAGGTTCTTGATGGGTCTACATCAGGACTTTGTGGAGATCAGTCTAGAACCTTCATTCTATCCTGATGGAACAATTTCTTTACCACGTCTGATGTGTGTTTGGACTCATTGTCTTGTTGAAACATCCAACTGTGTCCAAGATCAACCTTCTGCTGATGGTTTTAGGTTTTCCTGAAGAACGTGGAGGTGATCCTCTTCTTCATTATTCCATTTACTTTGTGTAAAGCTCCAGTTCCACAGAGCATGATACTGCCACCTTCATGCTTGCTGGTAGGTTTGGTGTTTTTGGGGATTAAAAAAAAGACCAAGACAGTCTGAAAACAGTTCTGACCAGTCATCTAAAACCAGGACCAAAATCAAACCTAAACGAGTCCAAAAAAACATTCATAACCAGTCAGAACACAGTCTGAGACCAGTCCTAAACCAAAACCAGTTTTAGAAACAGTTTGAAACCAGTTCTAAAAAATTCAAAATCTGGACCAAAACCAAACCTAAACTCCTCCTAAGAAAAGGTCAAAACTAGCCCAAGACCATCTGAAACCAGTGCTCATCCAGGACCAGATCCAGAGTAAAATAAATCCTAAACCAGCTTTAAATCACATCCAAAACCAGGAGAACCAAGACTGGAACCACACACAAACCAGTCCCAAGAAAGTCCAGAACCAGTCCAGCGTCTAGTCTGAAAGTAGTCCAGAAGCTCTTCTAGAAAGAGTCAGAGCTCTGTTGAACCTTGTATTCCTTTAGCTTTAACCAGTAACGACTTCATGAGCTTCTTTACACATAAAATAGTTCTGATTAGAGATAAAATTAATCTGGCCCTTCCTACAAATGTCACAGATGCTTTTGAATTGGCTGTTAGACCTGATGAATCTTTAGAATTCTTCACTCCTATATGTCTCTCTGAACTAATTTCAACAGTTTCTACATCCAAACCATCAACATGTCTTTTAGATCCTATCCCAACTAGACTCTTCAAGGAGATTTTACCTTTAATTAATTCTTCAATGTTAGATCTGATTAATCTCTCTCTAGTAACAGGCTAAGTACCACAGGCTTTTAAGGTCGCTGTCATCAAACCTTTGCTTAAAAAGCCCACTTTAGATCCAGATGTGTTAGCTAACTATAGACCGATATCCAACCTACCATTTCTCTCTAAAATTCTGGAAAGAACAGTTGCAAATCAATTATGTGAACACTTACAAAGGAATAATTTGTTTGAATGTTTCAGTCAGGCTTCAGAGTGCATCATAGCACAGAAACAGCTCTAGTGAAAGTTACTAATGACCTTCTCATAGCATCAGATAATGGACTAGTCTCTATACTTGTTTTGTTAGATCTTAGTGCAGCGTTTGACACAATCGACCACAACATTTTATTACAGCGTCGAGAACATTTAATTGGCATTAAAGGGACAGCACTGGACTGGTTTAAATCCTACTTATCAGATAGGTTCCAGTTTGTGCATGTCAACAATAACTCTTCTGAGCATACTAAAGTTAATCATGGAGTTCCTCAGGGTTCTGTCTTAGGACCGATACTTTTCACATTATACATGCTTCCTTTAGGCAATATTATTAGGAAGCATTGTATTAACTTCCATTGTTATGCAGATGACACACAATTGTATTTATCTATGAAGCCAGATGAAACTGATCAGTTAGCTAGACTGCAAGATTGTCTTAAGGACATTAAAACCTGGATGACTTTTAACTTCCTACTGCTAAATTCTGACAAAACTGAAGTCATTGTATTTGGCCCCAAACATCTTAGAAACTCGCTTTCAAAGCAAATAGTTACTCTGGATGGCATCACATTGGCCTCCAGTACTACTGTGAGGAATCTTGGAGTTATTTTTGACCAGGACATGTCCTTTAACTCACACATAAAGCAAGTCTGTAGGACTTCCTTTTTTCACCTGCGTAATATTGTAAAAATCAGGAACATTCTGTCTCAGAGTGATGCAGAAAAATTAGTTCATGCTTTTGTTACTTCCAGGCTTGACTATTGCAATTCCTTATTATCTGGTTGTCCAAATAGCTCTCTCAAACATCTACAGTTGATCCAAAACGCTGCTGCGAGAGTACTGACAGGAGTTAGCAAAAGAGATCATATTTCCCCTATACTTGCTTCTCTTCACTGGCTTCCTGTTAAATCCAGAATAGAATTTAAAATCCTTCTTCTGACATATAAAGCTCTTAATAACCAATCTCCATCATATCTTAAAGATCTGATAGTACCTTATTATCCTAGTAGAACTCTTGGCTCTCAAGCTGCAGGCTTACTTGTTGTTCCTAGAATTTCTAAAAGTAGAATGGGAGGCAGAGCCTTCAGTTATCAGCTCCTCTCCTGTGGAACCTGCTCCCAGTTTGGGTTCTGGAGGCAGACACCCTCTCTATTTTTAAGACCAGGCTTAAAACGTTCCTTTTTGACAAATCTTATAGTTGGGGCTGACTGGGTGACCCACAGGGGTTCGGCTTGTGTCTTCATTGTACAGCTGACTCCCTCTTGGACGTCCCTTCGTTCTGCCTCTAGTCATGCTGCTATAGGCCTATAGGCTGCTGGGGGACTTTTCTTGACGCACTGAGCCCTTCTCTATCTACCTTTACATTTAATATGTATACCGTTATTGCAGTACATTCACTCTGTTTCCCCCTGTGCTATTTCTCCGAGTGTCCCTGGTCCCAGAGCTGGATGCTTCAGATCTGTGGTTGATGTTCCACCAGCTGGTCCAGTCTCCATCATGTCCACTGTGGGATGCTGCTGCTGACCTTCCTCCAGCCCTCTGCTTCCAACTCCCTTTTTCCACCAGTCAACTCTGCATCGCCTTCACTATACTGTTATGCTAACTTACATACTGTTTGAATTTTACTGCTAGCTATATATGGAGTATGTTTAATGTCAGAGCCGTACATCATCAGAGTAAACTATGAGTCAGTTTTCAATGTTAGCTTATACTTTGTCTGTGTCACATATCCTGTCATACATGTATCCAAATGTGTGTTGTGTTTTCCTTGCTTTCCCACCCCTCCCTCTTCTCCCATCCCTCCCCCTTGCCCTCTTCTGTCCTTCTCAACCCCCCGGCCAGCAGGCAGATGGGTCCCCCCTATATAGAGCCGGGTTCTGCTCGAGGTTTCTTCCCTGTTAAAAGGGCGTTTTCTTGCCAGTGTCGCCTTTGGGCTTGCTCTGGGGGTCAGGCATTTGGGTTCTGTAAAGCGTCTTGAGACGAGTTGATTGTAATTGATGCTATATAAATAAAATTGAATTGAACTGAATTGAATTGAAAGCTCCAGATCATGATACTGCCACCTCCATTTTGGATGGTAGATTTGGTGTTTTTGGGGTTAAAGGTCTCAGACCTTCTCCATGGATCCTCTCAGCTCAGGGTGGCTCATCGTCTATTGATGCATTTTTGTCACCGAACAGCGATCTGACAGTAATGTTCAGAAGTTTTGTTAGACTTCTCTAGAGTCGATGCTTACAACACTGATGCCACAGATGAAAATATCTCACAGTGTTTCCTGTTACAGCTCCGACTGGCCAACAGTGAATGAAGAACCTTCAGAATACAGCGACGTGAACGTCAGCCAGACCAGCAGTAGTTCTGTGGGCTCAGAGAACGACCCCACAGAGGACAGGTGTCAGGACTACCTGCTGCAGAGGGACCAGTTCACTGATGAAGATCAGGCCAAGAACATCCACAGCATCATGGAGGACGATCAGAGCATCCTGATCTGTTCTCCTTCATGTCTGAAGTCTGATCCTCCTCAGGTCACCATGAACCCCTCAGAGTTTGCCTGCCGTCCTACCTGTGATGTTAGCGTTGGCACTGAGCTGCTGCTGAGGACTTCAATCTTCACCCAAACCGAAGACCCAGAAACAGCCGACAAAAACGTCATCACTGAAGTCCACATGTCCGACCTGGACTATGTGGCCGAGGTAAGACCAGAAACCCAACGTCTGAACCTGTAGAAGCTGCAGAAAAACCTTTAAACACTTTAATGTTTCAGGAATTCACCAAACTGAAGACAACTCAGAGGCAGAAAGAGAAGATAAAAAGGTGATGAATCAGATGATCAACTTGTTCAGCTGTTTTCATACTTCTGCAGCTCCACGACTGATTTCTGTCTGATTTCCAGAGGCGACTGTGACTGTACTGAGCGCGCTCAGAAAGCAGAGCTGAGCCTGTTGGCGCTGCAGTACAACATCTGCAAACATCACATCTGGAGATTCTTCTGGGAGGGAAAGCAGCTGAACTCAGTGTAATCCTCACATCTGATCTGTTTTCAGGATCTAACTCTGTCTGTAGAGTCCAGTCTGATTCTCGTCTCCCTGCAGGAACAAAGATCCTCCTAAAAACATCGCAGAGGTTCTGGACAAACTGGACTCTGACTACCAGGAGATGAAGCATCAGATCCTGGCTGGAGTTCCTCTGGAGCAGCTGAAGCCTCTTTCTGTGGACTCTGGGAAGATAATCTCAGGAAGTTACACACCTTTACAGGTAAACACACCTGAAAACCGAAACTACCGGTGTAAACGACCAGATCCACTTTGGTCAGAGGGTTAATCTGGCCTGTTGCACCTGGAATAGACGGTTTAATTGTTGACAAATTCACTTAGAGATGCTGCAGCCACTCCATGAAATATAATCTGAGTAAACGTTGAACATGGAACCAAAACTAAACCTAAACTAGCCCTCAAAAAAAGCCCAAGACAGTCTAAAACCAGTACAAAATCAAACCTAAACCACTCCAAAAAAAACATACAGTCCTAAAAAACTCAAAATCTGGACCAAAACCAAACCTAAACTATTTCAGTCCTAGACCCGCCCAAGACCAGCTGAAACCAGTCCTCATCCAGGACCAGATCCAGAGTAAAATTAATCCTAAACCAACTTTAAATCACATCCAGAACCAGGAGAACCAAGCCTGACCCTGTAAAGTTTAAATGTGACTTTAATTCCAGTTTTGTCCCACATCTTATGGTTGCAGCTAACCTGAAAGTCCCATCAGTTAGCTCTGTTGGGTAAATATGATGTTTTTGTTTGATTTCCTTCTTGATTTTGGACAGGACAGCATGTTGATGAACAATCAATCTTATAAAGTTTACACAAGGCTGCCATAAATAAGCCGGATTTAGCACAAAGCTAATTTACATCCCAAACATAAAAGAAAAATCTTCAGGTTTACAGACGTATCAGAACAATACAGAGTTTATATGGTATGCTGTGGCTCTTTAAGACGACCACGCCGCGAAAATGCTTCTTTAAGACGAAGGCTGTACTAGAACTTAAAGCTGCTATAAACACAATAATTAGAAAATGAGTTTGTTTAGCTGCTCTGTCCTGTAAAATATCCACCGTTTCCATGTTGTGTTTGATCTACAGACTGAACTTTATCACTTTAACTGGTCTGATAGAAGCGTGGATTCTTTCTGAGCTGCTGCTGGAGTTTCCTCTTTAACTCCACATTTTTTCTGTTTGATATGTAAACCTCTATCAGTATGTCATACGGTGCTGCATCATAGCGACATGCAGTTCCTCGAAAGTACAGTGAACTTTACAGAAACGGTCTCTTGGCTATAATTGTCGACTAATTGGTGAAATAGGATGAAGAAAACGTTCCAGAGATGTGATTTATTTGAACCCTCAGCGGTCAGAGTTGTCTAACTGTGTTGGTTCGTGTTTAGATGGTTGCTGGGGAGCCGGGAAGCGTTTCCTCTCGGTACGTTAACACTCAAACACAGTCAGGTTTATCAGCAGACCAGTCCCTCCACGCTAACGTTTCTCTGATCTCAGGACATCTGAAGAACCTCAGCAGCTTCATCCAGCAGCAGAACACAGCAGGCCTGATGATGGAAGCAGAACCATCAGCCAGGTGAGTTTAGCACCAAACACCTGGCTCCTGATTAATTACAGATATACTAACCAGCTGGACAGAACAGATCTTTACATTTCTGTCATATTCTGGTTTGTTCTTTAGTAATTATGTCACCGTCCATGTCTGTGATTGGTCAGCTGTAGCTTTGTGCTCAGAATCTCTGGTGGACGACATCCTGTCCTGATAACCTCCTTAAGTAGTGTTATTTCTGACAGTTTGGTCCATATTTGTGAAATACTTCTGTCACTGAAACAGGAAACGCCCTTTAAGATGCATTTTTACGTTGAATTTTTTGCACAAACTTACTTTTGTAATGTTGACTACAATCTCTTTAAAAAAATAATGATGTCACTTTTGATCCCCAAATTTTTCCATGTGGTTCCCTGCTAGATAATGAAAATAAACCTGGATATGATGTGATAACAAGATGAAAAACACAATTATTTTCTAATTTGTGTTTTAATTCTTAACCTAGCTGAGCAGATTTAGTGTCAGTGGTTAAACTGCTGTTTCTCCTTCATATCAACGGTTAATTGATTGTTGATTTTTGATGACAGCTGATTAAGAAACTTTAAAATTTGTTTCTCAGACTGAGAAGAAAATCATGAAAACAAGAAGAGCTGCTACCGTGATCCTGAAGGACGGACGTTTTCTGCAGAACAACAAGCAGGAAGGAAATGAGACGGGTGAGAAAAATCTGTTCTTTCATGTAGAGACGAGTTCTTTTTCTGACTTTATAAATACAAATGGTCCTCGGTTTACGACGTCCTCGACCTACGGCGTTTCATCGTTACGTCACGACCAGTTACGGGGAACTAGTTGGTGAGTGGAGTGCATGTGGAAACATCACCTCACTGATGGAGAAGGAACCTGAGCTGGAGGAGGTGGAGGTACCATCTAGATGTACACACGTGGACAAAATTGTTGGTACCCCTCAGTTAAAGAAGGAAAAACCCACAATTCTCACTGAAATCACTTGAAACTCACAAAAGTAACAATAAATAAAAATTTATTGAAAATTAAATAATCAAAATCAGCCATCACTTTTGAATTGTTGATTAACATAATTATTTAAAAAAACAAACTAATGAAACAGGCCTGGACAAAAATGATGGTACCTCTATAAAAGATTGAAAACTATTTGACCAGAGTGACATGATTAACTCAGGTGTGTCATTTAATTGACATCACAGGTGTTTCCAAACTCATAATCAGTCAGTCTGCCTATTTAAAGGGAGACAAGTAGTCACCCTGCTGTTTGGTGAAAAGGTGTGTACCACACTGAACATGGACAACAGAAAGTGAAGGAGAGAATTGTCCCAGGACATCCGAAAAAAAATGATAGACAAACATCTTAAAGGTAAAGGCTATAAGACCATCTCTAAACAGCTTGAAGTTCCTGTGACAACAGTGGCTCATATTATTCAGAAGTTCAAGACCCACGGGACAGTAGCCAACCTCCCTGGACGTGGCCGCAAGAGGAAAATTGATGACAAATTGAAGAGACGGATCGTTGGAATTGTATCCAAAGAGCCCAGAGCAACCTCCAAAGAAATTAAAGGTGAACTCCAAGGCCAAGGTACATCAGTGTCAGATCGCACCATTCGTCGTTGTTTGAGCCAAAGTGGAGTTCATGGGAGATGACCAAGGAGGACACCACTGCTGAAAAAAACTCATAAAAAAGCCAGACTGGAATTTGCAAAAATGCATGTTGACAAGCCACAAAGCTTCTGGGAGAATGTCCTTTGGACAGATGAGACCAAACTGGAGCTTTTTGGTAAGGCACATCAACTCTATGTTCATAGACTCAAAAACCAAGCATACGAAGAAAAGAACACTGTCCCTACGGTGAAACATGGAGGAGGCTCAGTAATGTTTTGGGGCTGCTTTGCTGCATCTGGCACAGGGTGTCTTGAAAGTGTGCAAGGTACGATGAAATCTGAAGACTATCAAGGCATTCTGGAGAGAAATGTGCTGCCTAGTGTCAGAAAGCTTGGTCTCAGTCGCAGGTCATGGGTCTTCCAACAGGACAACGATCCAAAACACACAGCCAAAAACACCCAAGAATGGCTGAGAGAAAAGCGTTGGACTATTCTAAAGTGGCCTTCTATGAGCCCAGATCTGAATCCCATTGAACATATGTGGAAGGAGCTGAAACATGCCATTTGGAGAAGACACCCATCAAACCTGAGACAACTGGAGCTGTTTGCTCATGAGGAGTGGGCCAAAATACCTGTTGACAGCTGCAGAACGCTCATTGACAAATACAGAAATCGTTTAATTGCAGTGATTGCCTCAAAAGGTTGTGCAACAAAATATTAAGTTATGGGTACCATCATTTTTGTCCAGCCCTATTTCATTAGTTTGTTTTTTTAAATAATTATGTTAATCAACAATTCAAAAGTGATGGCTGATTTTGATTATTTAATTTTCAATAAATTTTTATTTATTGTTACTTTTGTGAGTTTCAAGTGATTTCAGTGAGAATTGTGGGTTTTCCTTCTTTAACTGAGGGGTACCAACAATTTTGTCCACGTGTGTAGTTGGGCTCACCTCCACACCCAGCAAGGGTTCTGGATCCAGAATCCTGGAGAGGGGTTGGAGACTCTGCTTTTCCAGAGTTGCTGAGGGTGAGAGGCTCTGGGCAGGTGTGGAGATACTCATGATCCCCCGGCTGAGTTTGCTTTGTTGGAGTTCTCCTGGAGAACCAGAGGGTCTCCTCTCTGAGGATAAACTCTGACTGCTGTCTGTTCTTCTGCACCAACAGCAGCTCAGAGTATCCGGCCTTCTTGGAGTCTCTGGGTGGTTCCTGGAAGGGGGACCACCTGGAGACTCCAGAGTTCTCCTGGAGGACTTCATAGTCGTATCCTCAGACCTGCAGCCGGATGTTTTGGACGCTCAGGTGAAGACAGGAGCAGAGCTGTCAGCTGATCTCCACCTGGTGGTGAGTTGATCTGATGGAAGACTGGAGGACAGACCTGGTAAACACAAACCTGTGGTGAGGATGAACTGAGAACATCTGGAGGAGGCCCCTGTCTGTGGGGTTTTCAATCCCACCTCCAGAAGAGTTTCTCCTGCATCCTGGGGGAGGTTGGAGACCTGGGTCTGAATGGTCCATGTTCATAGCCTCCAGAACTAAAGGTCACTGGTACCTGCTGCAGCGGTAACCAAGAACCTGCTGGTGAACACTAGCTGAGGGAAGCCATCGGACTCCAAAAGGTTTTTCAGGCCTGGCTGGGTCGGAGGTGTCCTGAAGCAGGTGACGGGTACCGGTCAGCCAAAAGAGCTGCAGCTGTAGTAGAAGCTAAAACTCAGGTGTGGGAGAAGTTCAGAGAGGCTATGGAGAAGGACTTTTGGTTGGCCTCAAGGAGATTCTGGCAAAGTGTTCGATGCCTCAGGAAGAGGAGGCAGAGCTTTATCCAGGCTGTGTACAGTCAGGTGGAGAACTGTTGACCTGTACTGGGGACATTGTTGGGCGGTTCAAAGAGCACTTTGAGGAACTCCTGAACCCGGTGAACACGTCCTCTGCAGAGGAGGCAGAGCCTGAAGACTCCGGCTGATTAAATCCCAGTTCTGTGTTTTTGTTCAGCAGCTGCAGGTGAAGAGGTGAACAGAAGTGAGCTGTGGTTCGATGCTGAGGAGGACCTGGAGCTTCCTGAGGAGGACCTGGAGCTTCCTGAGGAGGACCTGGAGCTTCCTGAGGAGGACCTGGAGCTTCCTGAGGAGGACCTGGAGCTTCCTGAGGTCGGACAGAACCCAGCAGCAGAACCAGCTGATGGTAGGAAGTTCATGAAACATCTCAGCTGCTGATGTGGAGACTGGAATTAATTATAGTTTTTAAACAGAATCAGTCCCAGAGGAAGGTTCACTTCTGTGGGTCTCCAACCTACCCAGTGAGGTCACCAAGGTGAGTTTTAGACACCTCTGAAGGTTTTTAGTAAATGTTGAGCAGTGTGTTGTTGAGTGTGGGCCAGCAGGGGGCGCCACAGCCTTTAATAAACCTTGTCTCTGTCAGAACGACGTGATGCTGCTGTTGAAGGACTACGAGGCCTCAGAGGTCAAAATTGCTGTACTGAAGGACGATCAGAGGTGAGAATCTGCTCTAACTTTACCTCCACCGCTTAGATTCACGTGTTCAGCAGCTTTCCTACTGTCCTCGAACTCATCGTCTGTCAGGACGATTAATATGTCTGAAAAACACTTTGAAAAATGTCTGAGAAAATGGTGAAATAAATAAGAAAGTATTCAGCATTTAAAAAGGTTTTCATTAAATGAGAAAAAATGAATAAAACACCCAAAAAAGTAAAAAAAAAAATCAATAAATTGTCACCAAATTTTGTAGAGACTGAAAAAAATTATAAAATATCCCAGATATGCCAACATATGAATGTAGTCTCAGCAAATTTTAATAATTATTACTAAATTCTGATAAATATTTGAAAAACATGGAACAAAAAACATAAAATGCCCCAAAAATCCTGCAAACTATGAACAAAATCTCAAAAAATCTTAATTTATTCCAAAATTCTGAAAAATATTTGAAAAACACTGCAAAATACTCATAATGTCCCAGAAATGCCCAGAAGTATGAATAAAATGTCCAAAAATATCTAGATTTAAGATATTAATAAAATCTCACACAGATATATATATTTTAAATGCCACAAAAATATCTCCAAAATATTCATAAAAAGCCCATAAAAATGACAAAAGTCCCAAATATTTTAATAATGTCTGAGAAATTTACATGAAAATGTTTCAAAATTGTCTAAAAAAAATCAATAAATTGCCTTAAAAATTGTAAAAATCCCCTAAAAATAATAATGAAGTGTTTTAATTTATTCGTATAATATCAAAATAATAATAAAATACTCCAGCAGTAAACAGCTGCTGACACTGATGTTCACTATTATTGTTATTATTAATAATAATACCACTACTACTAATAATAATAATTCATCAGGAGTTATACTGTAATACTTGATCCACATATTCATGCTGTAATAGAGTACTTTTACTGAGCTCAGCCTCTCTTCCTGATTGGTCCTCCAGGGTTGCCATGGTGACGGTGAGCGGACCTCAGGCTGCTGAGGCTGCAGTGGAGGATCTGGATGGACGCCGGCTGAAGGACCACACTGTACATGTGGAGCACATCAGAGGGAACGAGAACCTCCAGGACCCCACCAGACCAGGACCCTCAGAGAACCTCCAGGACCCCACCAGACCAGGACCCTCAGAGAACCTCCAGAACCCCACCAGACCAGGACCCTCAGAGAACCTCCAGAACCCCACCAGACCAGGACCCTCAGAGAACCTCCAGAACCCCACCAGACCAGGACCCTCAGAGAACCTCCAGAACCCCACCAGACCAGGACCCTCAGAGAACCTCCAGGACCCCACCAGACCAGGACCCTCAGAGAACCTCCAGGACCCCACCAGACCAGGACCCTCAGAGAACCTCCAGAACCCCACCAGACCAGGACCATCAGAGAACCTCCAGAACCCCACCAGACCAGGACCCTCAGAGAACCGACCCAGCAGTCCTGGAAGAACGGTGAGGACACACAGTGCTGAATTAAGGTCAACTTAGTGTGGTTTTTAACAAGAATTTACAAAATTAAATATTTTCTTGTGTTAAAATGAAAGCAGATTTCTCCAAAATAATGTCAAGTAATTAAAAATAAAAAATCAGTGACTGCATTAGAATTCAGCTCCTTTAAAGAGACTCTGATGGAACTTGGACAGTTCTAGAAGTCCTTAATGGATGATCTGCGGTCTGTGGCTGTAGAATAAAGACTCCTGGATAGAACTACACCATGAAGACTAAAGAACCAAGAAACTCTGAGGAAAGCATCAGTCAGGACGATACAAGAACATTTAAAGTTCCTGAAGATCTCCTGGAGTCCAGTTAAATCCATCATGAAGAAATGGAAGGAAAATGGAGCATGAATAAATCTGACAAGAGCAGGACGTCCTCAAGACCTGAGAGACTAGAGAGGGAGGCCACCAAGACTCTATGACTCCTCTGAAGGAGTTACAAACTAGTATCACCGCCGTGCTTTATAATCACGATGCTGCCTCCGCCGTGCTTTATAATCCCGATGCTGCCTCCGCCGTGCTTTATAATCACGATGATGCCTCCGCCGTGCTTTATAATCACGATGATGCCTCCGCCGTGCTTTATAATCACGATGTTTCCTCCGCCGTGCTTTATAATCACGATGTTTCCTCCGCCGTGCTTTATAATCACGATGTTTCCTCCGCTGTGCTTTATAATCACGATGCTGCCTCCGCCGTGCTTTATAATCACGATGCTGCCTCCGCCGTGCTTTATAATCACGATGCTGCCTCCGCCGTGCTTTATAATCACGATGTTTCCTCCGCCGTGCTTTATAATCACGATGCTGCCTCGCCGTGCTTTATAATCACGATGTTTCCTCCGCCGTGCTTTATAATCACGATGTTTCCTCCGCCGTGCTTTATAATCACGATGATGCCTCCGCCGTGCTTTATAATCACGATGTTGCCTCCGCCGTGCTTTATAATCACGATGTTTCCTCCGCCGTGCTTTATAATCACGATGTTGCCTCCGCCGTGCTTTATAATCACGATGTTTCCTCCGCCGTGCTTTATAATCACGATGATGCCTCCGCTGTGCTTTATAATCACGATGTTGCCTCCGCCGTGCTTTATAATCACGATGATGCCTCCGCCGTGCTTTATAATCACGATGATGCCTCCGCCGTGCTTTATAATCACGATGATGCCTCCGCCGTGCTTTATAATCACGATGATGCCTCCGCCGTGCTTTATAATCACGATGTTTCCTCCGCCGTGCTTTATAATCACGATGATGCCTCCGCCGTGCTTTATAATCACGATGTTTCCTCCGCCGTGCTTTATAATCACGATGATGCCTCCGCCGTGCTTTATAATCACGATGTTTCCTCCGCCGTGCTTTATAATCACGATGCTGCCTCCGCCGTGCTTTATAATCACGATGTTGCCTCCGCCGTGCTTTATAATCACGATGATGCCTCCGCCGTGCTTTATAATCACGATGTTTCCTCCGCCGTGCTTTATAATCACGATGATGCCTCCGCCGTGCTTTATAATCACGATGCTGCCTCCGCCGTGCTTTATAATCACGATGTTTCCTCCGCCGTGCTTTATAATCACGATGCTGCCTCCGCCGTGCTTTATAATCACGATGTTGCCTCCGCCGTGCTTTATAATCACGATGATGCCTCCGCCGTGCTTTATAATCACGATGCTGCCTCCGCCGTGCTTTATAATCACGATGTTGCCTCCGCCGTGCTTTATAATCACGATGATGCCTCCGCCGTGCTTTATAATCACGATGCTGCCTCCGCCGTGCTTTATAATCACGATGTTGCCTCCGCCGTGCTTTATAATCACGATGCTGCCTCCGCCGTGCTTTATAATCACGATGCTGCCTCCGCCGTGCTTTATAATCACGATGATGCCTCCGCCGTGCACCGTACTTTATTTTATTTAGCTGAATTGCTGCTCTGTAACTCTAGTTTTTAGTCTTGTTCTTGGCTTTGACCTGAACCCTGGTATTGTGTTATATTTATATCCTGGATCATCAGCATGTTTTTGTGATTTACGTTTAATTATTTCCTCCTCAGCCTCTTATCTCCAGCAGCAGAAGCAGGATGGTGGTGTTCATCTCACCCACTGCTAGACGAACCTGTGTTCCTCAGCACTATGGCACCATGGGCGGCTTCGACACGCTGATGTCTGAGCTGCTGCAGCGCCACCCGGCGGTTGGCCAGCAGAAGATCATGGACGCTCTGGTAGAGCTGAGGAGGAAGCATGCAGGCGTCCTGACCGGCCTCCCCCTGCAGACCATCAGGGAGATGACCTCCCAGCTCCTGACCAGGCCACAGACCGCCTCACAGATCTGAGCTTCCGAAGGGTTGCTGTTACCATGGAAACGTTAGAAATGTTCTAAGCATCACAGCCACTCTAGTTATCCTTTGTACCAATGTTTCCCTCGGGGGTTATTGTCTGACTTCATCCAGGTAGCAGCAGATAGTTCAAAAGCCACAGTTGATCTTTTTATTTGGCTGCTTGGTCAAAGACAGAATTTAGTTTGACGTAGTTTTGGTCAATAATTATGTATGACAGAGCTTTTGTTTGTATTTTGTCCTGAGTCAATAAAAAGGACATTTGCAGCTTTTGTTGTTCTTTAATTATATAACGGAGAGCGTTTTCATGAAGTCAGTTTATAACATGAGTCAGGCTTAGTTCAGGTAGTCTGTCAGGGTGTTTGGATTCTGTCTGGCTGTCAGGCTCATTGTAAAGCTAACTATCAGGCTAACTGTAAAGCTAACTATCAGGCTAACTGTAAAGCTAACTATCAGGCTAATTATTAGCATACTTAGCAGGCTAATTATCAGAATGTCAGACTAAATCTAAGCTATTGTTTAACCAGAGTTCCTCCTTAAATAAGTCATAACTAACATAAATGAGACAGTGATGAATGAGATGTAGACGTGTGTACGTGTTCAGGTAGTATGATGTCAAACATGTCCTGACACATGAAATAAGTCTGTCTAAATAACTCTTAATAGTTGCAGAAATGTGATGACAGTATTATTACCTAATGATAATGTTAATATTAATCATAATATATCTAAAATAATTGCCCTAACCATCAGGCCTGGTTACACTACAAACTGCTTTTATTTACAAGTATTTCAGTTTCACACACTTTAACATCAGCAGACAGAAAGTTTAGTTTGGATTGATCCAGATAAAAGCAGACTAAGGTGAAAACTATTGAGGATTTAAGGATGAACACAGTTTCTGGAGCCGCTGTCTCCACATTCAACAGGTTTCATTAGAACACAAACCTCTCAGAGTACAAAGATAAAATAAATAAACCAGAAGTACAGACATTCCCAAAACAGGACACTCTATCAGAGCAATAAAAAACAAAAATATGCTAAATCAATCTGAATGCTACGAGGAATGAGTACTAACAGCTGTGACTATATATGATGACTGCATTATTTATTCAGTTAATATTGTTAGCAGGGACGGCTGGTATACACACGTGGACAAAATTGTTGGTACCCCTCAGTTAAAGAAGGAAAAACCCACAATTCTCACTGAAATCACTTGAAACTCACAAAAGTAACAATAAATGAAAATTTATTGAAAATTAATCAAAATCAGCCATCACTTTTGAATTGTTGATTAACATAATTATTTAAAAAAACAAACTAATGAAATAGGGCTGGACAAAAATGATGGTACCCATAACTTAATATTTTGTTGCACAACCTTTTGAGGCAATCACTGCAATTAAACGATTTCTGTATTTGTCAATGAGCGTTCTGCAGCTGTCAACAGGTATTTTGGCCCACTCCTCATGAGCAAACAGCTCCAGTTGTCTCAGGTTTGATGGGTGTCTTCTCCAAATGGCATGTTTCAGCTCCTTCCACATATGTTCAATGGGATTCAGATCTGGGCTCATAGAAGGCCACTTTAGAATAGTCCAACGCTTTTCTCTCAGCCATTCTTGGGTGTTTTTGGCTGTGTGTTTTGGATGGTTGTCCTGTTGGAAGACCCATGACCTGCGACTGAGACCAAGCTTTCTGACACTAGGCAGCACATTTCTCTCCAGAATGCCTTGATAGTCTTCAGATTTCATCGTACCTTGCACACTTTCAAGACACCCTGTGCCAGATGCAGCAAAGCAGCCCCAAAACATTACTGAGCCTCCTCCATGTTTCACCGTAGGGACAGTGTTCTTTTCTTCGTATGCTTGGTTTTTGAGTCTATGAACATAGAGTTGATGTGCCTTACCAAAAGCTCCAGTTTGGTCTCATCTGTCCAAAGGACATTCTCCCAGAAGCTTTGTGGCTTGTCAACATGCATTTTTGCAAATTCCAGTCTGGCTTTTTTATGAGTTTTTTTCAGCAGTGGTGTCCTCCTTGGTCGTCTCCCATGAAGTCCACTTTGGCTCAAACAACGACGAATGGTGCGATCTGACACTGATGTACCTTGGCCTTGGAGTTCACCTTTAATTTCTTTGGAGGTTGCTCTGGGCTCTTTGGATACAATTCCAACGATCCGTCTCTTCAATTTGTCATCAATTTTCCTCTTGCGGCCACGTCCAGGGAGGTTGGCTACTGTCCCGTGGGTCTTGAACTTCTGAATAATATGAGCCACTGTTGTCACAGGAACTTCAAGCTGTTTAGAGATGGTCTTATAGCCTTTACCTTTAAGATGTTTGTCTATCATTTTTTTTCGGATGTCCTGGGACAATTCTCTCCTTCGCTTTCTGTTGTCCATGTTCAGTGTGGTACACACCTTTTCACCAAACAGCAGGGTGACTACTTGTCTCCCTTTAAATAGGCAGAGTGACTGATTATGAGTTTGGAAACACCTGTGATGTCAATTAAATGACACACCTGAGTTAATCATGTCACTCTGGTCAAATAGTTTTCAATCTTTTATAGAGGTACCATCATTTTTGTCCAGGCCTGTTTCATTAGTTTGTTTTTTTAAATAATTATGTTAATCAACAATTCAAAAATGATGGCTGTTTTTGATTATTTAATTTTCAATAAATTTTTATTTATTGTTACTTTTGTGAGTTTCAAGTGATTTCAGTGAGAATTGTGGGTTTTTCCTTCTTTAACTGAGGGGTACCAACAATTTTGTCCACATGTGTAAATGGGCTAACAGGGCTAAGTCCTCCCAAGCTAACACAAAGAAGATGAGAAAACTATTTTAAAATAACTTACAACAGATTGTTTTAAGTTTAGGTGAAACCAAAGGTAGCAACAGCACCAATCAGTCAGAAGAAAAACAGAATATCTCTAAATGGGCTGATTTTTTACAGCCCCAGCAGATACAGTCTGCTTTCATTCATTTCATTCTTGTAAGTGATTGACAGGTGTCATGCCCCGCCTCCATGATTTACTGATCATTTATTTGGGCTAACTTCAGTCAGCCCACAGGCCACTGACTTTTGACCAATAACAGCGAGTTAATGCAGCGGTGCTGCTATTTGTGCCATAGGAGGGAGAAAAAGTTAAGTAACGGGCATTAGCTAGCCTAGCTGCGCTAGACCCAGCTCTTAAGACACAAGGGTCTAGGAACACTCGACAGGGAGGGAGGCGGGCTAAAAGGTTGTCTTTCAAATCACTCTGCAGCAGTTGGGTAGGTATACAACCAATCAGTGCAACAAATAGGCTGACGTAGTTCCTAGAGCACTGGATTGTGGCTAAGACTGTGTCTGAAATGGCCAACCCGGTCTCACGGGGATTCGTGAAACTGTCACGTAAATTTTTGTTTCGGTTTTGTGCGCACCAACACGATTTCGTCATGTTTTTCGTGCCGCTCACCACGAAATGTTTTTCGTGTTGCTCACAACGAAACCCGCTGCGGTAATCACATCTGAAAGTGGTTTATACCGGCGGATTCATGACGATCTAAGCTGTCCATCGGCGTATACTGCTTGTGTGATCGCGTTTGCGGCCATCGGACATTCTTTAAATTCCTATGCAAATTGGTAAGTGTACCACCGGGTTATGGTTAGGTTATGGTTAGGTTATGGTTAGGGTTATGGTTAGGGTTTTGGTTAGGGACGATGTCATGCAAAATATAGCGTTGGATTCGCCGCGGTTTTACATTAAAAATATAATATACACATTCTTTTGAAATACGTTCTGAGTGGCACGAAAAGTCCGCCGTTTAAAATACATTGGTGCGCATTTCGTGGTGAGCGGCACGAAAAACATGACGAAATCGTGTTGGTGCGCACGAAACCGAAACAAAAATTTACGTGACAGTTTCACGAATCCTCGTGAGATCGGGCTGAAATGGCATACTAACGTACTACTCATACTGTGTGACATCAAAATAAGTATGTAGTGCGTTCACATTAGATAGTATGGAAAGACTGAGCACGCAAGAAATACCCGGATGTATAGTATATCCGGAAAATTTTTAAGTATGCGCGGTGACCACACTAGTCATACTCAACCGCCCCATAATGCTTTGTGAGCTACCCACCGAAATGGAAGCCTCCGCGGGATATGTGGCCGGACCGCGGCGATTTTTATTTTATTTTATGTGGTTAAGTAGTCATCCTAATCACCCCACAGATTTGAGAAATAGGCGTTTTCTGACCGTTTTAAATTTGTCAGACGCCTCACAACGTGCTACTGAATGCTAGCAGCTAGTTGCAGCAGCTTGCTTTGCATACAGAACAAGTAGCAGCTACCTCCAGTAGCCTGCAGCTACAATTGAAACGATTCACATAATCAGGCTAATAACTGCATGAGGAGTGCCGGCTTGAAATTGCCGCATTAATTATGCGACTGTTTGTTAGCGTAAAATCGACCTGAAGCCGGCATTCAGCCGAGATATTTGATAGCCGTACTTCCGGTTTTTGTCGTCGGAGGTTTGAAATGCATTATGGGAAACGTAGTAGTATACTACAGTGTGAACGGTCGGCATTCTAATCATACTTATAGACCTTTTTCCGAAACGTCATCATCGAACGTCACCGCCGGTCACCGGCCCTAGCAACGCGATTCTGCCATTTTAAGAGGGGTATGCTTTGCCTTGACGACCATTACTTTCCCACGTTTCCCTCCCGATTTGAACGACCAAAAGCAGATATGCCCAAAACCTGCGCTGTTTTTGGCTGTAGTTCTCAGTCATGGAGCAACAAGAACATTTCCTTTTACAGGATTCCGACTGAAAAGGGCCAGAAAAGGACTTTATGGCTCACAGCATTGAGGCGGATTAACAATGATGGAACCACATGGAGCCCACAGTCAAAATGGTCCTATGTTTGCAGTCAGCATTTCATCAATGGTATGTTGTGTTTCATGAAATTATTACCCCTTAACTGATTTTCTGAAATTATTAATTAATAAGCAACCACTTGCGCTTCAGTGTCCCTCCCGCGGTACACTCTGAGATCTGCATAAGCAATTTGCTAAATGTCTGAAAACTGCAAACGCGATTATACAAACACTATACGCCTATGGAAAGCTTAGATTCTCATGAATCCGCCGGTATAAACCACTTTCAGATGTGATTACCACATTTGTCCGAAAAGCAACGAATATCCATCCATCCGTTCTCTATTCACGGCTTCAACGTACACAGCGCGACTCACATTTCCGGGTTCATTATTACACACAGATGAAAATATTCCACAAAAAAACGGCCATAATCCAACCTTGGACATCCAGACGAAACAAGCCAGTAACATATTTTGTCCAAAACATGTCTTGAAGTCGGTATATAATCCACGAATAGGTCGTTTTCAAGGAAATGCACCTCGCGATGCGCGTCCAATATTCCCTGTATTTCTCGTCATATTTTTGTTTACAAATAGAATATTAGCGATTTTTTTGTACTGAAAGTGGCTGGAATTGACTGAAGCTTATGATGTCTATAATTATCTGAAATGTTGAGGGCTAGCTACTTAGCTTAGGCTAGTGCTAGCTGTGCTTCCCACAAAAAGTCAGGGGTCTTTCTACTCACACTGCTATTTTTCAAACACTCCTAAACTCAATACTGAACAAACAAGTCTCCCTTCTCTCCTCCCTTTCGTTCTGCTAACTACTATGCTGTAATCAGCAGCATTGTCCTCATTATTGTTAGCACCTCATACCCTTGGGCCTAGGGTGGGTAGAGCTCATTTACAGGTATCTGACTCTTAGTTTTGATAATGCACATCTAACGAATATACATACACTACTTCCACTTGAAATTAAAAGGTGTAATGGCTCACCCCGTTAGCTTAACATTAGCTTAGCATAGCGGAGCTGGTGTAGCCGTATCTTACAAGGCATTTATCATTCTGACATTGACCTGTATGCACAAAAACATATAAATATAAGCATACCTCAAAGAAAACGTATGAATCCAGGCTTTTATAAGTCTTCATCTTCTCCATTGTGTGGATGCCTGGGCTGTTGATAAGGTACTCGTAAATGGAGTGTCATTGAAGATCTGGCCACGTAGTAGGGTCGTTTTCCCATGAAACCAGAGGAATTTGGTACGGACATGACTGCAAACCAACCAGTTCTAATTTTTCTTGATACCGTAGCTTGGCTTTTGGCTCAAGATTTCCGAAATAATCAGCAGACATTTTTCTCCGGGTCAAAACTGCGCGGTTTCGGCGGTCAAATCGCGGTTGCTAATGACTTTGTTGCCCCCTCTTAAAATGGCGGCGTGCGTTGCTAAGGAAGGTATGGTCACGTGTCCCAGACTCTGACGTCACTGCGAAAAGGTCTATAGTACGTAGTATACAGTATATACTCATTGAGAATGTAGTCTGTAGTACGTTAGTATGACATTTCGGACACAGTCTAAGTCCCATTAGCTTCCCAACCAGCGGAGCCAACTGGTATATTAAGGATTTGCCATATCCCATCGGCATAAGTCCAAATACGTCTTTCTTCTCAATGAAACACTTCAGTGCCGTCCTTTGTTCATCTTTCAAGTTGAATTTTAGCTTCAAGTCTTTAAGGGCTGTGGCCAAAGCCGAGTGGAAAGATAACTGTTTATTGTGCGCCGGTTGTTTCTGTCAGAATCGTCACGCCTCTGTCGTCACTTAGTTATGCCCGCCTTCTGACTCTACACTTCATGGTGATTGGTCCGGCCATTTTTAGGAGAATCCAGCCTCGGGGCTTATGGAGGGTAACTAGACCCACCCTGGCAGAGAATTAAATTCGTTGCCGTGGGTTGTCTAGCGCGGCTAGGCTAGGCGTTAGCATGAACGAGGTGGATTTTTTGCTTTCTTGTCCATTTTCCTCAATGTCTTTAGAGGAAAAGCTGGAAGTTAAGAGACTGGGATCACGTCGGCCAAACGATGTTCAAATCACTCAACAGGACAAACGACAAAATCGTAAATTTTGCGTTTCTTGGTTTGACAGAAAGGACTAGCTAACGGCAAGTATAGCTAAGAATACACTTTTCTGTTTCCCATGCTTACTTTTTGGAGGAGATACCGCATGAACTCAACAAGGAATTGTGGATTTGTGGCTGTGCAAGCTGATGAGACAACCTCTGTGTGTGTGTGTGTGTGTGTGTGTGTGTGTGTGTGTGTGTGTGTGTGTGTGTGTGTGTGTGTGTGTGTGTGTGTGTGTGTACTTGTTTCTGCTATACCGGTGGGGACTTTGACCTGACTATTTGCTATAAAGGTGGGGACTTGTCTTACGGTGGGGACCTAAAATGAGGTCCCCACGGGTGGCAACACCGTTTTCTTGGCCATATTGTTGTTAATAAAAAATGTAAAAGTCCAAAAACGTTTGTTTAGGGTTAGGCATTGATTTGGTGATGGTTAAGGTTAGGGTTAGGGTAAGGGTTAGGAGTTAGATATGAATGGGAGTCAATGGTAAGTCCCCACCGGTATAGAAAAACAAACGTGTGTGTGTGTGTGTGTGTGTGTGTGTGTGTGTGTGTGTGTGTGTGTGTGTGTGTGTGTGTGTGTGTGTGTGTGTGTGAGAGAGAGGAAGTAGAACACTAAAAAAGTATAGTGTACCTGTAATTGATGTAACTGTGTGTATCATAGGTGATGATAACTATTTAATCACATTTGTTAGCCCACCCAACAAATTTCACCACCAGCCGCCACTGATTGTTAGTTATATTTATTCACTTTATACTATCTTATTTAGTCATTTGGTTGACATTACATACAGTATTACATGTGTTTAATTCATTTTATATATGATATGTATTTAATTAATATTACATATTGTCTTTATTTAGTGGATATTATAGATGATATTTATTTAGTCACTATTATATATTACATATATTTAGTGGATATTACATGTCTTTATTTTATGAATGACTTCTCCAGCCCGGTTGTTCGCCGGTGTTCCGCCGCTAGGTGTCCGTCCATCCTCGGCGGGTTTCGGCTCCTCTTCAGCTCCTCTTCGGCTCCAGCAGGCGGCGGAAGGGTTAACGTTAATCTGCCGGGGAAGAGGCGGAGATTCCAGCTGGGACTCCAACCGACAGCAGCTCCAACCTGGGAAGGAACAGCCACTTTGTTGCGTCCACTTTTTGTCCGTCTCTTCGGCCGCTTTCCGGCTCCGGTTGGTCTTTACGGACGGTTCGGACGGAGACGCGGCCTCATGGCACCGACGGGGCGGCTGGGTGTCCGCTGTCAGCCCGGGCTGGAGGACTGAGGGAGCTGCGGAGGAGAGCAGGAGCAGAAAGTCGAGCTGATCAACAGGACGCTGCTTTCTCTGCACACGTCAGACAATGGAGAGCCGCCGCCGCACCGAGCCGCCTGTCTGCGCCGCGGAGCCGCGCACCGGAGCGGCGGCGTCGGTCTGAGCTGCCCTACTGCCGAGGCTGGACCCGGAGGGCTCCGATGGGAGAGTGAACCTTGCTCTGAGTGCAGAGAACCAGACGGAACCCGGGATTCGACTCGTAAACACGCACAGTGGCACCATGTGGAGCGCGGCGCCGTGGACGCGCAGAGCGGCTCTGTGCTGCGTCCTGCTGCAGACGTTAGTGCACAGCTCCGGAGGTAAGAATCTGTCAGCTTCAGCCCAAATCAGAGCCGCTGCACATCTGCTCTCCTCCTCATGGTCCTCCTGTTTATCTGTAGACACTCACATCCAGATGTTCAGCTGCTGGACATCTTTAAATGGAGGAAAACAAACGGAACAGCCGTAAAACGGGATTTTTAACCACACAATCTGAATATAAAAGCCTGTCTATTACAGCTGCATGCTACAATAATGTTTATTATAGCAGCAGCTGTAATGGCTGAACAACTCTGACACTTCATTACAGCAGCTGCTATAATAAAGATTTTTATTTTATTATTGTTAGAGCTGTATGTCGCTCAGATAACCCAAAATGGCTTCAAATTTGCCCAAAATGGCTCCAAACTTTCTTAAATCTCTCCAAATTGTCTAAAATGGCATGAAATTTGTCCGAAATGGTTTCAAATTGTCCAAAACGACTACAAATTTGCCTCAAATGACTTCAATTTGACCTAAATGGCTCCAAATTTGTCCAAAATATTTCAAAATTATTCAAAATAGCTTCAAATTTGTTCAGAATGACTGCAAATCTGCCCAGAAATAACTCCAACTTTGCCCAAAATGGCTCCAGATTGTCTAAATTAACTCCAAATGTGCCCTGAAATGAATCCAAACTGTCCAGAATGACTCCATTTGTTTAAAATTATGCCAAATTTTCCCTAAATGGCTCCAGATTTGCCCAAATGACTCAAATAGTCCACAATACCTTCAAATTTGCCACAAAATGGCTTCAAATTGTCCAAAATAATTCCAAATTTGCCTCGAAATGAATCCAAACTGTCTAAAATCTTTCCAAATTGTCCAAAATGTCACTTAAATTTGCTCAAAATGACTCCAAATTTGTCCAAAATGGCTCCATATATGCCCACAATCTCTCCAAATTGTCTAAAATGGTAACAGATTTATCCAAAATGACTCCACATTTGTCCCGAATAGCTCAATATTTATCCAAAATGGCTCCAAATTGTCCATAATGGCTCCAAATTTACCCCATATCTCTCCAGATTTGCCCCAAATGGCTCCATTGTCATAGCACTGTGTATTTTCTTTACCTGTTGGACTCTGTGGACTCCATCTGGTTGCTTACATGTCAGGTTATAACTTAAAGGATAAATACTGGAAGATCTCTTTGAATTAAACCCATAAGACATGAACAAACAGATGTTTCTACAAGGCTGGCTGATCTTCCTTCTTTCTCCGTATCTGTATGAGTTCCAGAAATCCCTGATCTCTAATAATCTCTCCTCAGGTCTCAACATGTGCATGAGCGGCAGCGCTGCTTCCTGTGAGGAATGTCTGCTGATTCACCCAAACTGCGCCTGGTGCTCACAGCAGGTATTTATGCTGCTGTCTCCATCCTTGTTAGGGCTGGTGGATATTTGGAGTCTGTTTCCTCTGAGGTGAAGCCATCATCTGCCACCACATTAAACTCTTCTGTTCAGAAACTGCTGCAATAGTTGAACTTAAAGTCACTTTGCCGAGTCGCTGGCAGGTTTAATATCGTGGGAAGATCTGGAGTTCATCCAGATTTCTGAAGAAAAAGCAGAAATATGTCAGCTTTAGTAGTGAACAGACAGTTTGACTGGACACTGTATGTACAGGAGGGAACTAAAGTTTATGTCCACATGGAAAGTCTTTAGTCTCCAGTGTCTCCAGAACTCTGAATTTTTGATGGAATCTTTGAAACATGAATCTTTGTCACTAAAAACAAGCATGCATTTTGTTCTTCTGGAAATATGATAAAAAACCTGCTGGATCTTTCTGATCTGTTTGGACACAATGATCAGAAATGTGTTCAGAGGAGAGAAGGTGAGGCCTTCAACCCCCAGAACACCAAACCTACCTTCAAGCATGGAGGTGGCAGTATCATGCTGTGGGGCTTTCTAGAAATGCTTCTGGACTAGTTTCAAACTGGATGTTGGGCAGTTTTTGGACTTTTTTTGAACTAGTTTAGGTTTGTGGACGTTAGGGCGGACTTTGACACGGGGGGGCAAGTTGCACCATACTTTTCTCTAGCTGAGCTGCTAGCTGAGCTGCTAAGCTGCCTGCCTGGCTAAATACTGGAGCTATGTCGAAAATTCATTTCTCCATCACTCACATGTATGAAATTACATGGAAACAGACCCCAGGTTGAAAAAAAAAACGAAGTTCCCCTTTAAGGGCTCATTTTCTGTGATCAAAGGTCCCTAGCTTCTGCTGAGTTTTGAGTTTTTTTTATTAATTCAGTTTTATTCAATTTATATTTTAAATAATAATGCATCAATATCAATAATTTAATTATTCATATAAGGCAGATTAATTTGATCTCCAAAACCACAAAGCTTCCTCTCTCAAGGTGTTCTGTTGGCTCAAAGGATGTCTGACCTTCAGCTGCAAACCATTTGTTCCATATCTAGTCTTATCTCTCGCTGTCAGAGGCAAGAACCGTTAGGTGTTTTTCCCTCAAAACTTTCAAGAAAAAGAGTGTTGCAAGCATTTCTCTTAAGCTGTCTTTTTTAGATGAAAGGTCAAAGTTTTAAACCATGCATTCATAAGCACACTAGTCACATATTTGATTATGTGATTAATATAAGTTGCAAGCACACTAATATAAGATTGATTATATGATAGGATTAAATGATGACTACATGGGTTATATCTAATGAGAGTAATTAAAACATGATAGGTTAATAGTAAAAGATAGAAATGAATATTCCCCACAATGGTAGGTTTGGTGTTTGTGGGGTTGAAGGTCTCACCTTCTTGTTTCTCCTCCAAACAGATCGTAGTGTCCAAATAGCTCAGAAAGATCCAGCAGCTTTTATCATACTTCTAGAAGACCTTTAATAAATCTCTGAAAGAACCACAATTCAGGATTGTTTTTAGTGACGAAGATTCATGTTTCAGTGATTCCATCATAAATTCAGAGTTGTAGGAGTCGTTGGAGACTCAGACTGGAGATAAACATGGACTCTACATGTGGATGGAGTCTTTGTTTAAAACCTTAGTCTGTAAGTTTGTATTTAAACCACTTTAGAAATCCACATCCTCCAAAGACGGAAAGCTTTTTCAGGATGTAAACACATCTTCAGAGGTCAACTTCTGACCCTCAGGCAGCTTTTATACAAACATATAGAGCTGGTTCATAAAGCAGTTGGACCTAACAACAGAACATGAACAAATGATTCAGCGTCTAAACGAAGCAGCTCAGGGTTCTGTTTGGTTCCTCTGAGATTAATGCAGCCTGTTCTTCTCCAACCTTTAGGACTTCGGCAGAGGCTGGACGTCACGCTGTGATTTCTTCACCAACCTGCTGAAGAGAGGCTGTGAGAACCGCTTCATCGAGTTCCCCAGCAGCAGAACCTCCATCCTGGAGAGCCGGCCTCTGAGCTCCGAAGGCTCCGGGTGGACTCAGTACGACGTGGTCCAGATCATGCCCCAGAAGATCTCCCTGAGCCTGCGACCAGGTAAGAATCCCTCAGAGCGATGGAGGACCAGGCTAGCGCTGCCCAGCTAACAGATGTTTCCTGCAGGAGGCCAGACGTGGTTCGGGCTGCAGGTCCGGCAGGTAGAGGACTACCCGGTGGACCTGTACTACCTCATGGACCTGTCTCTGTCCATGAAGGACGACCTGGACACCATCAGGAACCTGGGCACCAAGCTGGCCCAGGAGATGGGGAAGCTCACCAGCAACTTCAGGCTGGGCTTCGGCTCCTTTGTGGACAAGAACATGTCGCCGTTCTCCTACACGGCAGACAAGTACCAGGAGAACCCCTGCAACGGGTCAGTAGAACCACAACACGTAGCATTAATGACCAACCTCTGAACCCTGAAACCTGCCGACATGCTGGGATTTAAAACACGTTTGGATTGTTGGATTTTCACATTTTCATCCGTCCTTGAATGCTGGACTTGTTCTGGACTTTCTTGGGACTGGTTTATGTCTGGTTCCAGTCTTGGTTCTCCTGGTTGTGGATGTGATTTAAAGTTGGTTTAGGATTTATTTTACTCTGGATCTGGTCCTGGATGAGGACTGGTTTAGGTTTGGTTTTGGTCCTGGTATTGTACTGGTTTTAGACTGTTTCTAAAACTGGTTTCAGTGTTGGTTTAGGACTGTATTCTGACTGGCTCTGAACATTTTGTGGACTGGTTGAGGTTTGATGTTGGTCCTGGTTTAGACCTTTTTAGGACTTTCTTGAATGGATCTTTTTTTAACCGCAAGAACACCAAACCTCCCATCCAGCATGGAGGTGGCAGTATCATGCTCTGGGGCTTTCTAGAAGAGCTTCTGGACTGGTTTCAAACTGGATGTTGGGCAGTTTTTGGACTTTTTTTTAAACTAGTTTAGGTTTGGTCCTGGTTCTGGTATTGTAGTGGTTTTAGACCCCTTAGGACTGGTTTCAGACTGTCTCAGATTTCCAACTGTCCTTGAACTAATCACCTGTCATGTGCTTCTCATTGGGGAACATTACTAACATTTCATCAAAATGACTTAACTCTGTGTGTCTGGTTTCCAAATTCACCAAAACTAATATGTTGTTTGCAGCAGATGTTGTGTAAACTCAAAGTCCTCAGAATGAGTGAGTGGTGTTTAGGTTCGCTGTGTTTCTTTCAGCGTCGTAACATCTAGACGTCGAGACACGCTTAGGACATCGCTGGACTTGCTGATTTCATTTTTTCAAGAAATAATTTCCGTTCTGGTTCCTCAGAGCTGCAGGACTTTAAAAATGAGCAGAAAGGAAGCTAAATCGTCCATCAGAGGATTAAATGTGGCGTTTTTAGAACCAATGAACAGAACCCAAAGATATTCATGAGAAAGTCGGTGAATGTGGAGACGCTCAGCGTGAATGAAACGGTGATTTACAGAAGCTCAAAGTGTTGAACTGCAGCCCAGCAGGATCTCATCAGCTGCTGTGGAGCTGCACAAAAACAGAAACTGATGAAGTCTGGAGCTAGAACCGTCTGAATCCTGCCTCCATCATCATAAAGGAGGGTCTGCAGTTCATATAACGCAGAATAAACGAATCCAGAGTGAATAAAAACGCGTTTTAGTGCAGCTTTGGTGACATTTGATGGTTTTCTTCTAGTTTTAGTCCACAGGCTGTAGGAGGAAATCATCATTTATTTTAGTCTGATCCACACTGAGAGGCAGCAGGGCAGAATGTGGGGTAAAAGCTGAGCTGTTTGCCCCGAGGTGAGGCCGTCCTGCCCCTCCACCCCCCTCCATCTCGCATCACTTCCCATCTGGGTTAGACGTGAACATGGAGGATGACGGAGGAAAGAGCAGAGTCTGACCTCAGATGTTCAGCTGCTGCTCAGCCTGCTGCACTCAGCTCAAGTTTATTATGGCTGATTTTATATCAGTTATAACTGATTATAAATCTGTATGACTGATTTTATACTTATTATGACTGATTTTATATTTATTATGACTGATTTTATATCTATATAAATGCTCAGCCTGCTGCACTCAGCTCAAGTTTGTTATGGCTGATTTTACATCAATTATAACTGATTATAAATCTATATCACTGATTTTATATTTATTCTGACTGTTCAGCCTGGTTCACTGCAGAACGATCATTCTAGATTTTATAGAACGGTTTAAAACTGTTTCATTGCAGAGATCTTTTTAGATTAAAACCGTTTCAAACTAAACTCCAGTTATCTTTAGTTTATGGGAGAGTTTTGCACATTTATGTTGACCTTTGCATCATTTGTTGATTTTTGTTTTATTTTTGCATATTTATGTAGGTTTTTGCTTCACTTTTGCACATTTCTGTTGTTTTTTCTTTATTTATGCTTTGTGTTTATTTATGCTCCATCCTATTTTTTAAAAATCCTTCTATAAATCGTTTTATCTGCATGTCTGTGGTCTCTCGTTCTTTCTCTTTGACATGAATGTTTCTGTATGTTGGACTCAGTGAGACGTTTTAAAGCCTGCTGCACTGGTTCTGGCTGTTTTTTGCTCCTTCTTTGCACATTGTTGTTGATTTTAGCTCCAGATGTATTTATTTTTTTAATAGTTCTTTAATAGTTTTGTCTGTATCTCTATAGCCGCTGACATTCTCACTTTGACATGAATGTCTTTGGGTTCTGTTCATATTTTGGACTAAAGACGACAAATTAAAACTTTAATGTGCTAAGTTTGTTCCTGCAGTAAATAATTAGAGCAGGGTTTCCTCCTGCAGCCTCTGGGGACTAAAACTAGACGAATATCGTCACAGTTTCAGTACAAAACGCTTTGTTATTCACTGTGGTGTCAGTTTTCAGCTCAGATTTGGATGATTTTCCCAAAGGATCACTAACTGAAGGACTGTTGGAAAGATGAAAATCCACAGATTTGTTTGTAGGGATTCTCCGTCTGATAAATGAGTCATTCTGCTGATTTCTTTTAATGAGGTTTAAACGTGCTGCTGGTTTGGCTGTTTGGAGGTTCTTCTTCTCCAAATCAGACCATCTTTAGTGAAGTTTGAAGGAACAAATAGAACATTGTCAGACCTTTTTCTCTGTAGAAAACACTCCAGCAGATGATCCAGATGTTTCTCCTGCTGTCGGCTGAACCTTGTCCTCATGTGACTCTGCTTTTATTTTTCAGGTACAAACTGTTTCCTAACTGCGTCCCGACCTTCGGTTTCCGTCACATCCTGTCTCTGACCGATAAGGTGGACCGCTTCAACGAGGAGGTGCAGAAGCAGATGGTTTCTCGTAACAGAGACGCTCCAGAGGGCGGCTTCGACGCCATCCTGCAGGCCGCCGTCTGCAAGGTGACGCTTAATCTCACTTTCAGAAGCCTTCCTGCTCTAAACGGAGCGCTGGCTGGGGTGGAGGGGTCTGTTTGGGGTAATTAGAAGCTCCAGGAGGACAGGAAGTCCAGCTGGTTCAGCAGGAGTTGCTTTAACGGGGCTGGCCTCTAATTTACTGATCGATTAGGTTCCTGAAAGTCTGATTTGAGCATTTCAACAGATAAAGGAGCAGGAAGCTGCTGATCTGACCCCAAACCTTCTCCTTCCTGCTTCTTCTAATACTACCATTTATAAACTATACTAGTAAACATGATTTATAGTAAATTTACACCAGTATGTCGTCTGCATTTATACAACAGGACCAAACACCACAGAAAGAAAAGACCCAACTAATAAAACTCCTGAATAAATATAGAAAACCAATAATTAAAGACATAAATCATTAATATCAGTAACCTGTGCACAGCCAGTGATCACAAGTTTTGAGTCATTTTGTGAAGATTTTTGTCATTTCTGACAACTTTTGTCTAATTCTGGACGAATTTTCTGCAACTCTGGATCATTTTCAAGTCATTTTTAAAACATCTTAGACAAATTTAGTGTCATTCTGCAAATTTTCAGTCATTCTGGATCATTTGTATTCATTTAAGAGAAATTTTGACTGATTTTGGATCATTTTCCAGTCATTTTAGACTAATTTTGTGTCATTCTGAACAAGTCTACGTTGTTTTAGATCATTTCTGGAAACTTCTGCATAATTCTGGATCATTTCTGGATCATTTTGAACAGCTGTACTGGTAGATGGTTGATCTAAGTAGAGTTATGGAGCTTCAGAATGATTCTCTACGTATCACAGAGGAAATATATTCTCTAAATGTGAATTTTTAAATGTTTGAACCTCACCTGTCTTCGTGTCAGACAGGTGAGCTTTAACAGACTTTCTCAGCGGTTACAGATTCTAGCTTTAATTTTTGTGTAGATTTCTGTTAGTAAAGATGTAAACTTTCAGAGCAGAGATGTGTGTTCTTGGACCAGCGTTGGTACTGCAGTTAGAAAAGCCTCTTCCTGCACCTTTCAGCCTGTCTCTTCAGGTTTTCCATGGTCACATTAACTAGAAGTTTCTCTGAATGCTTCCGTCTTCTCTGAACGTCGTCAGTAACAGGAAGCACTCAGCAGAGCCACACTTTGTCTGGCTGATGTTTGTTTAGAAGTCCAGAGGCTCCACTGTTCTGTGGACAGCCTGGACGGAGGCCGAGAGAGGCCGAGAGAGGCCGAGAGAGGCCGAGAGAGGCCGAGAGAGGCCAACAGAGGCCAACAGAGGCCAACAGAGGCCAACAGAGGCCAACAGAGGACAACAGAGGACAACAGAGGACAACAGAGGCCAACAGAGGACAACAGAGGACAACAGAGGACAACAGAGGCCCCGTCACCTCGCTGCTCCGTGCATCAGTCAGCTGTTGTTTCCTGCATAAAGGCCTCCACACAGCAGAACCTTCTGGCTCTCTCTGTCTGTGTTGTGAGGCTTGTGGAAAGCGATAGTCTCTTAATGAGGGTCCATGAACCAGATAGAAATCCATTTAATAGCAGGCTGCTGCTGGAGGCCTTCATGTGTTACAGCTCCACTAACCAGCCCTTCAGTCAGCTCATTCTGGAAAAGACTGGACTTTGAAGGCATTTTTCTCCCAAACTACAGACAGCGGGTCAGAACACTCTGCTTCTAACCATTATTGTCCAAGATGCTTCAAAAATGATTCCAAGTGATTCAAAATGTGTCGAAAATGAGTTGAAAATTACAGAAAATGTTCTAGAAATTATCTAAGATGACGAGAACTTGTTCAGAATGACTTGAAAATATTCTTAAATGACTGGAAAATGATCCAAAATCAGTCAGAATTTCTCTCAAATGATAAAAAAAAGATCCAGAATGACTGAAAAATTACAGAATGACGCTAAATTTGTCCAAGATGATTCAAAAATGATCCAGAATGACTCAAAATATGTCAAAAATAACTTGAAAATGATTCAGAATTACAGAAAATTTTCCACAAATGATCTAAAATGACAAAATATTTCTTCAGAATGATATGAAATTAGTCTAAAATGACTGGAAAAGGATCCAAAATCAGTCAGAATTTCTCTCAAATTATTTAAAATGATCCAAAATGACTGAAAATTTGCAAAATGACGCTAAATTTGTCCAAGATGCTTTAGAAAGTATCCAAAATGACTTAAATGTGTCTAAAATAACTTGAAAATGATCCAGAATGACAGAAAATTTTGTCCAGAAATGTTCTAAAATGATGATAATTTGTTCAAAATATCACTGAAACTGTCCAGCATTACTCTAAAACCATTCAAAACGACTCAAAATGTGTCTAAAATGACTTCAGAATGATTCAAAACTGCAGAAAATTTGTACAGAATTACAGAAAAGTTGTCAGAAATGACAAAAATCTTCCCAAAATGACTTAAATCTGTTCAGAATGAGCTGAAAATTATTAAAAATGACTGAAAACTTGCAGAATGACATGAGGAGGTTAGAAGCAGAGTGGTCTGATCCACTGAAAACCTGAGTTCTCTCTCATGTCTGTGATATTTTCTGGTAGATTTTAGTGTCAGAGTGGTCTAACCCACGACCCAGATACAGCGTTACAGTGGAATGTTAGAACATTCTGGAAACACTAAACTTTGAACACATTTTTCTCCTAAACTCCAGAAAGTTGATCAGAGCACTCTGCTTCTAACCCTTATTGTTCAACATGCTTCAGAAATCATCCACAATGAGTCAAATTGTGTCTAAAATGACTTAAAATGGTCCGGCCTTCCAGAAGCTGGGTCAGACCATTGTTCCTCCAGTGTTTCTTCTGGTTCTGACTGATCTACTTCCTGTCAGGAGGAGATCGGATGGAGGAAGGAGGCCTACCATCTGCTGGTGTTTGCCACCGATGATGTTCCTCACCTGGCCCTGGACGGCCGGCTGGGCGGTCTGGTCCAACCCCACGATGGACGCTGTCACCTGAACGAGAAGAACGAGTACAGCGCCTCCACTCAGATGGTGAGAAGAACTGCAGGATCACTCATTCATTAGTTCTCTGCTGTTGAATCGACTGTTCTGATGCTCACAGGAGTCCGTTTTAACAAGAAAAGTCTCATATCTGTCGTCTAAATGTGAATATTTTCTGATTTCTTTCCTCAACTGTTGAAATTTAATGAATGTCTTTGAGTTGTGGACAAAACAAGACATTTCAGGAAACGCTCATCAACATTTTTCACCATTTTTAGTTCACAAAAATCAACCAATTACCTCTCTGAACCCCAAGCAGCCGTTTCTAGGCGTTTGTCCTGGCTGTGGTTGAGCTTTGAAGTCCTGCAGCTCTGAGGAACCAGAACATCATGAAGAACAATGATGGAAATGTCTTCTGACAGCAGAACTCAGACAGACGAGGCTCAGAATTGACATTAACCAACTCCAAAATGGGTTAAAATGACAGGATCCTAACTACAAGGACAGAACTTTGTTGAAAATGACTTCAACTTTTTCTAAATTGACCTAAAAATTGCCCATAATTTGGTGAAAATGTCAAATGTTTGTTAAAAAATATCAAAATTTGTCTTGAATGATCATCCAAAATGACCAATAGATTGTCTGAAACAACTTAGAATGAGTTTTAAATTACATTTGTCTTGTTTTTGGTTACTTAGTTGTTTAAAAGTTTAGTTTTAAATGTGAAAAACAGACACAAAAAATGGCAAAGATGACACAAAACAAGAAAAACTAGACTCAAAACAACCAACAGATCAGTTTCACATCATCCAGGTGTCACAGTCTACACACTGAATCTGGGTTCTGCTCATTTTCTCTGGATTATGGGATGTCTCCTGGTGTGAACAGTGAACCTGCAGCAGTTTAATGTGGAGCCTCAATCACCCTGAGTATCTTTAGACTGAACCTTAAGGGGAATTATTCATCATCACATGTTAAATCCAGCTCTGAGCTCCAGGTCTGGGATCTCCTGGAAGGTTCTCCTGTTTAACGGAGCTCTGGTGCTTTTCCGTGTTGAGCTCACCTGTGAATGGACTCCAGTGGAATTTTCCAGTGTTTGTTCAGTGGGTGAGTCAGCCTGGTGTGGTCTGGTGGAGCTGCTTCAGGTTCTCCTTCACAGCTCCACCTGGCTGCTGTCCAGAGCAGATAGGAGGGTTTATGTCCTCTGTCCTGGTGGAGCCTGTCCTCTTTCTGAAGACAGAGTTTCAGGTTCTTATTCACCAGGACTGGGTGGAACATGCTTGTTAGTGTGGTGGTAATTATCCAGGGCAGGGCCAGAACACTTCTACACCTGGAGGCTGCGGTAAAACCACGTCTGCTGTCGACTTGTTAGTACCAGCTCCAGAGCAAGTCGATGAGCAGGAAGGTCAGAATGTTTCCTTTAGATGACTCCAGCTTTGGGCAGCACCGAGGTTCAGTGGTTAGAACCGTCACCTCACAGCTAGAAGATCCCCGGTTCTCATCCTGGCCGTCCTAGCATATTTCTACATAGAGTCTCCATGTTCTCCCTGCTGGGTTTTCTCCAGGTTCTCCAGCTTCCCACAGTCCAAAAACATTGTCCCGAGTTGTGACTGTTTGTCTCTATGTGTAGTCCTGTGATAGGCTGTTACCTGTCCAGGTGAACCTTCACCTAGCCTAGCCACGCTAGACCCAGCTCTGAAGACACAAGGGTCTAGGAACTCTCGACAGGGAGGGAGGCGGGCTAAAAGGTTGTCTTTCAAATCACTCTGCAGCAATTGGGTAGGTATACAACCAATCAGCGCAACAGATAGGCTGACGTAGTTCCTAGAGCGGCGGAAATCAGAGGATGTGGTAGTTCGGTGAAGCCTTATTTATACAGTCAATGGGTGAAGCTCAAGTACATTACAGACATGTTAACAGAAAGATTATTCAGAGTTGGTGCTAATGGAGCTCAACGACTGTTGTCGTTTTTGTTGTCGACTCTGGCAGAGAATTAAATTCGTTGCTGTGGGTTGTCTAGCGCGGCTAGGCTAGTTGTTTCCGGTTGTTTCTGTCAGAATCGTCGCGCCTCTGTCGTCACTTAGTTACGCCCGCCTTCTGACTCTACACTTCATGGTGATTGGTCCGGCCAGTTTTAGGAGCATCCAACCTCGAGCCTTATGGAGGGTAACTAGACCCACCCTGGCAGAGAATTAAATTCGTTGCCGTGGGTTGTCTAGCGCGGCTAGGCTAGCCTTCACGCTCAGTCAGCTGGGATAGACTCCACCCCCCATGACTCCGATGAGGATTAAACAGTGTTTAGATGATGGATGTATGGATGATGGATGGATGGAGGGCAGGGCTCCAGGCTAACTTTTTTCCTAGGAGCACAGTGGCCCCTAACTTAAAATTTTAGGAGCACAACCAGAAAATTTAGGGGCGCACACCAAAATCGACTTGCAAAGTAAATATTCACATTTCCTCTCATTTTAACTGTATTACTGATAAATACTTGCACAATAAATGCAGAAACTATGTTTTCAATTCACATTTTACTGTGCAGCAGTTGACACAACATAACTAGAAAAGCACTCAGAGTGCAGTACTCCACCAAGGCTGCTCAGTTGATGTATAATTTCCAACGGATAAAGTCTGTAATAAAAAGACCTTGTGCTGAGTACAGGCATGTGTTATGCATGTGCACGTTATGTATTTACACTGAATCACATGTAAATTACTCTTTTAAAGGTCTATTGATCAGTTCATCAATTTGGCAAGCCTTTGTTTTGCTAGTGTTAAAATAACTGTTTCCTCCAGGCTTTTATTTTGAAGACGCATTTTTAATGCTACGGGCTTTTATTTTGTAACCAATTCAGCCCCACAGGAAGTGTTTCTCTAAGGAGAGGTTTCTTGACATGACGAAGACGCTGCTGAAAAGTCTGAAAATTCACAAAGATGAAAGAAAACGGTTCCGCTGTTGCTGTCTATAAAGGATGTGTCTAAACTTAGAAGCAGCTGGAATGGAGACAAGAAAGGAGTGAAGGACAGGAAGGTGAATTTATGTTCAAAATAATGCTGAACGTAAATGAAGGCTTTGTGAAACATCAGAAGCTTTACCATCATTCGCCCCCTGCTCTCACTCTCGCTCGCCTTCTTCTTCTTTGGTGTTCGTCTTCTTTCTTCTTCTTTTGGAGTTGATGTCGGTTGGTAAACCAGCTCATTTGCGCATTACTGTGTACTGGGCTGAAGTGTGCAGCAGAAGTTTGTCAGCAACAGAAAATACTCAATAGTAATTTTTAAAAAAGAATCGGCAAATTTACTGGTCGCACAGTAGATGAAATATTTACTCGCACTCACTCAAATTTTGGACGCAAAATGCGATCATTTAGTCGCAGTCTGGAGCCCTGGAGGGGATGATGATGGATGGATAGATGGATGGATAGATGGATGATGATGGATGGATGAATGGATGGATGGATGATAATGGATGATGGATGGATGTATGGATGATGGATGGATAATGGATGGATGGATGATGATGGATGATGATTGATGGATGGATGATGGATGGATGCATGGATGGATGGATGGACTCCAGCCTTCAGTTTCAAACATCACTCCTCATCTGAGATATGCCAGTTAGAAACCAGTGGACTCTTCTTAATTTCAGTAAAACTGCACAAAGAAAGTCTTTCAGAGATGATTGGTGGATCCAGTGTTTGAAGCGTCATGAGACTGATGATAAAAATAGATCAGAATCATGCAGACCGCACTGTGCTGCCAATTAAATAGGAAATGAATCTGTTCCTCCAGTTTTTTTCACTCTGAAAGCAGATGCTGGTTATCGTCCTCAAAAACTGAGTGACCGAACATAGAAAGAGACTAGGGAGGCCACCAAGACACCTATGACTCCTCTGAAGGAGTTACAAAGTAGTATCACCACCATGCTTCACATCATGATGATGCCTCCACCATGCTTTATAATCATGATGATGCCTCCACCGTGCTTTATAATCATGATGATGCCTCCACCATGCTTTATAATCATGATGATGCCTCCACCATGCTTTATAATCATGATGATGCCTCCACCGTGCTTCACATGATACTGCCTCCACCGTGCTTCACAGTGGGGATGGTGTCTTTATGATGATGTTCAGCGTTTGGTGTCCATCAAACATATCATCTAGTCTGATGGACATAAAGCTCCATCCTTTTTGTTTGATGCTTTTTGCCAAAAGATGTATTTTTTGCTGTATTTACATGAGCTAGAAATAACATAAAAATATTATTATATTCACAGTTATTTGCAGTATGTGAATGTAACTGTAATCATTTGTTTTTATTTTTTGCAGGATTTTTTTAGTGCAGGAATGCTTGTGTTTTTTAATGAAGTGTCCATTTTAATCACAGTGGTGTTGTTTTTTTTCAGTCCATGCAGATGTTCCACCAAATGTTTCCCTCTCTATAGCAGAATAATAAGGACAAGGTGCAGTCAGACCATTCTACAGCTCTGTGGAGGTCCACCTGGTTAAATATAGAAATAAACTGAAATATAAACCTCACACTAAAATACCTTAGAGTGTGATCTGGAACATTTTATATCTGATACTTGGATGGGATAAGTTTAACGTCTCTGGTGTCAAACAAACCCATCAGGAGGTCTTCTGGAGCTTCCAGATCCAGCATGACTTACTAAATCCTTCCTGGTCTCTGCAGGATTATCCATCTCTGGCTCTGCTCGGGGAGAAGCTGGCAGAAAACAACATCTTCCTCATCTTTGCGGTGACCAAACGTCTCTATGTTATTTATAAGGTGCTTCCTCTTTTTATCTTCATGAATTAAACATCACAGCCTTCAGCTATTCTCAGAATCCTCATCAATCTTTAATTTCAGGACTTCACTGCACTCATCCCGGGGACCACGGTGGAGATCCTGGACCAGGACTCCAAGAACGTCATCCAGCTGATCATCACAGCCTACAATGTGAGTTTCTTGTTCCGTAACACCAGAGGCTTTAAACGGAGGGTTCTTTAAAATCTTACATCAGCTGGACTCCTTGTCCTGCTGCAGACCTCAGGAAGTTCTAACGGCTGAATCTGGTGGATTAGTTCAGATAGATAACTTCGTTTAAGTCTGTTATCAGGCTGGAATTTCAAACATCCTGTTGTCTTGGCTCCTCTAAACTGAGGATTTTTTGGAAGTTAAATAAATTCAGAAGGTGCCGCAGCACAACTACAAAACTCAATAACACCACTCCAATTTAGCAAAACGGTTTGTCCACTTGCATCAGGCTAACTGTCAGGCTAACTGTCAGGCTAACTGTCAGGCTGACTATCAGGCTAACTATCATGCTAACTATCATGCTAACTGTCAGTCTGACTGTAAGGTGAACCTACAGGCTAATTGTCAGGCTAACTATCATGCTAACTGTCAGATTAACCCTTTAAGCTTCAGTCAATTCCAGCCATTTTCAGTACAAAAAATCGCTAATATTCTATTTTTAAATAAAAAAAAATACGAAAAATACAGGGAATATTGGACGGGCATCGCGAGGTGCATTTCCTTGAAAATGACCGATTTGGGGATTTTATACCGACTTCAGGACATGTTTTGGACAAAATAGTTTCCTGGCTTGTGTCATCTGGATGTAAAAGGTTGGATTATGGCCGTTTTTTGTGGAATCTTTTTTTTTTGTGTGTAATAATAAACCCGGAAATGTGAGTCGCGCTGTGTGCGTTGAAGCCGTGTACAGAGAACGGATGGATGAATATTCGTTTTTGTCGGACAAATGTGTTTTTCTCACCCGCTGTAGTAATCGCATCTGAAAGTGGTTTATACCGGCGGATTCATGAGAATCTAAGCTTTCCATCAGCGTATAGTGTTTGTATAATCGCGTTTGCAGCCGTCGGACATTCTTGAAATTCCTATGCAAATTAGTAAGTGTACCGCCGGCGGTACACTGAAGCTTAAGGGGACAAGCTAACTATCAGGCTAATCTACAGGCTTCATTTTTTTCCTTCCATATTTCAACTCACCAATAATCATGTTATTATTGATCTATTTGTCCAATATTACAGATAATATTTCAGGTTTTTATCTTTAATAGTTCCTCAGATGTTGTTGCTGCTGAAAATGGGTATATTTTTAAAGACTATATATCCATATTTTATGCTTTAAATTTTCAGGCAAAATGTGATGATTTATGATGGAATCAGTCGAACCAGGTTCAGGTTATAGTTTGAAAGCTGTTTGCAGAGAGGAGCTACGAGGTAAATAAAGGTAAGTTAGGCAGTCAGGCTAACCTATCAGACTAAATGTCAGGCTAGCTGTCAGGTTAGCTATCAGGTTAGCTGTCAGGCTAACCAATTATGCTAACTGTTATGCTAACTGTCAGGTTAGCTACAGGCTAACTGTCAGGGCTAACTGTCAGGCTAGCCTACAGGCTAACTGTCAGGCTAGCCTACAGGCTAACTGTCATGCTAACTGTCAGGCTAACTATCATGCTAACTGTCAGTCTGACTGTAAGGCGAACCTACAGGCTAATTGTCATGCTAACTGTCAGACTAGCTGTCAGGCTAACTGTCAGGCTAGTCTACAGGCTAACTGTCATGCTAACTGTCAGGCTAGCCTACAGGCTAACTGTCATGCTAACTGTCAGGCTAGCCTACAGGCTAACTGTCATGCTAACTGTCATGCTAACTGTCATGCTAACTGTCAGGCTTACCTACAGGTTAACTGTCAGGCTAACTGTCAGGCTAGCTGTGAGGCTAGCCTACAGGCTAACTGTCATGCTAACTGTCAGGCTAACTGTTGTAAAAATGATATTTCTGCTGGAATCAGAGGAACCAGACTGAGGTTTTAGTTTTCAGAGAGGAGCTTCCAGATAAACAGAGATGTTCCAGTTCTGGACTGTTTCTGTTTCTGCTCCTCATGAAGTCAACCTTTCCCTGCATGTTTTCCTGAGTGGGTGGCACATTTTCCTGCTGCGTGTTGTTTTCAGTCAGACGGAGGCCTGACATGCTCAGTGAGTGGGAGGATCTGGACTTATTAACATTCCTGCTGCCACATTAGATCCAGAGCTGCAGGCTGGCGGCCTCCACAGACAGACAGTTTGCTGCGTTCAGGGTCAGGACATGTACAGGCTAAGCTACAGGCTAGCTGTCAGGCTAAGCTACAGGCTAACATACAGGCTAAGCTACAGGCTAACCTCACCAGCAGACTCTCAGCAGCAGACTGTTCAGGGTCAGGACATGTTGCTGAAGGTCCTGGTTGCTGCTGCAGCGCTGCATGGAGGCTGTAAACGTGCATGGAGGCTGCAGTGCTGCATGAAGGCTGTAAATGTGCATGGAGGCTGCATTGCTGCACGGAGGCTGTAAACGTGCATGAAGGCTGCAGTGCTGCAGCCTCCATGCATGTTTACAGCCTCCATGCATCCAGCAGCCTCCATGCAGCCTCCATGCAGCGCTGCATGGAGGCTGCAGCGCTGCATGGCTGTAAATGCTGGTGTTCAGACAGTGGGACCTGCAGCCAGCAGCTCTGTGGTCATGGTGAGGTTAGCTGTGAAATGTGCCTGACCAGAGAAATGTTCACTCTTTTCCACTCTGGTAGAGTCAGAGGCAGAAGGAGGTTATTTAACGTTCTGAATGTCAGGGTTTAAAGACGCAGCTTCTGTAAAATAATTCATCAACCTGAAGCTGTAAAAACAGTCAGATTTCCATCCAGGAGCTACAAACCAGTTGGTTCTAATTTCTGACTTTTTCTCTAACAATTAATCAAAGAACGTCACATTTTAATCGGTGTTTCCTGATTTCTGTCATTCCGAGTCCTGTCGACACAAAGATCCAAACTTTCATCACGATGACGAGGTTCTAGTGTTTTTGTGGACACTCATGTCTAACTGTGGTTCTCTGCAGAACATCCGGTCTAAGGTGGAGCTGTCGGTGTGGGACCACCCTGAAGACCTCAGCCTGTCCTTCACCGCCACCTGCCAGGATGGACAACCGCTGCCAGGCCTCAGGAAGTGTGCTGACCTGAAGATCGGAGACACGGTGAGTCTGTTCAGGTCTGAACTTCACCTTCTTGAAGCTCTGATACCTCCTCAGCTCCATCCTCAGAGTCTCTGTTTAGGTCTGAACTTCACTGAACAGAGGAGCAAGTTGTTGGAGGTCCATCCAGCATGGTGGAACATCTTTCTGCTGATGATGAGCAGAGTAGAGAGGAAACATGGCGATAGAAAAACATCTACAGGATGAGGAGATCGTAGGAGCTTCAGGAGAAACCAACTGGAGGTTCTGGAAGACATTTCTAGAAACGTCTTCAAGAAGTTCCTACATCACCTCGACCTGGATGACTGAGAACCTCCACAGAAGTCTGAGGAGACAACAGTAGTTCAGAGTTTAACATCTAAGGAACCATGATGTGAACAAGACCTCCTCAGCTCCATCCTCTGTAGAGCTGAAGGACGTCATTTCCTGTGTTTACCTTCTTAGGTTTCCATTACTCCATGTCTGAAGCTGTGACCTCAGAAACTCTTTTTCTTCTTCTCAGAGCGATGCTGCTGCTGTTGTTGTATGTAAATATGTGTGGCTGTAGCACCAACAGAGCATCAAATACTCCCAGACGTAGTTCTGCTGCAGAGGAGCTAAAAGCCAAACTGGTTCTGCAGGAGCTCACATTACTTTGGAAAACATTCAGGATTTTAACAAAGCTGAGGACGAGTCCGAGCTGGAGAACCAGAAACAGCCTTAGAGGGTAGTAATGAGGAAAAGCTTTGGTCATTTGGACAAATGTTGACTTTTTTGGACAACTCTAAGACATTTTATGCAGTTTTTCAGTCATTGCAGACATATTTTCAGTTGTTTTGGGAACGTCATAAGTCATTTTGGACAAATTTTGAGTCATTTTGGGAAGTTTTTGAGTCATTTAGGACAAATTCTGAGTATTTTGGACAAATTTTGAGTCATTTTGGGAACTTTTTGAGTCATTTAGGACAAATTCTGAGTCATTTTGGACAAATTTTGAGTTATTTTGGGGACTTCTTGAGTCATCTGGAAGTCGTTTGTCATTTTAGACAACCTTTGTGTAATATTCAACACAATTCAGTGTATTTTGGGCAACTTTATGGTCATTTTGGACACATTGCACGACATTTCTAAGAGGTTTTGGACTATTTTTAAGACATTTTGGACACATTTCTGTCATTTTGGACATGTTTAAAGTAGGGATGGGAATTTCGACTAATTTCCCCACCCACTAGTCTCAAATTTTATATGCGACTAATCTATAAAGCCACATAATGACAGTGAAGAAACATTTTCATTTATATCCCGCTCTGTAAGTCTGGATGGGATCTGTAGTGACTTTGCGCATGTGTGATTCATCTGCCGTCTGGCCTTGGAGTGATGAGTCCTCTAATCAGACACTGGGTCTGCTGTGGGGTTACTGGACTGACAGCCTGTGCTCTGGGAGGGGGAGAAGCTCACAGCAGCACCTGCTGCTGGTTGAGGACAGTAACTGCAGAATGATCCCAGTTTTCCTGTCAGAGTCTCCAAAACGGCAGAAAAAGTCGCTAGATTTATCGCTAGTCGCTCTTGACAAAAAAAGTCACGAGGACGCTTTGGAAAGTCGCTAGATTTAGCGAGAAAGTCGCTAAGTTGGTAACACTGGTTTCTGCTTACACAGCCGACAGGCAACCTTGTTGTCGTCTGCTGCGTCAAAATACTGCCAAACGGTGCTGATTTTCTTACACGGGAGCGTCGCCATCTTCCCACTTTACCTTTCCAAACTTTCTTCCCCAAACTGTGTGGCCCCGCCCCTGCTCCGTGTGAGGGGAGGGGAGGAGGAGCAGTTCTCTGCCTGGCTGCTCAGCCTGTTTACAAAGAAACAGAGGCACGAAGAACAAGGAGCATGATACTTAATGCAGCGTTTAACCGACTAGTAAAATACTAAACGTTTAATAAATGAGTAGGCGGTTAAACCATTAAACGACTAGTCACACACATCGCTAGTTTAAAGTCATTTAACAATTGTTAGACACATTTAAAGACACCTGGGACAATTTTAAAGTCAGTTTGGTTAAGTTCTGAGTTGTTTAGTAGCATTTTTGAGTAATTTTGGAGACGTTTTTGACATTTCAGACTATAAGTAATTTTGAGCACATTTCACTGCATTTTTGACAATTTTCAAGTCATTTCAGATCAGACTGAAGATATTTTGGACCATTGAAAAAGTCATTTTCTAACGTGGTTGTTTAAAGGTTTACTTTAACGTCTAACCAGCTGAGCTGATGTCCTGCTCTTTAACTTCCTGCTGCTCTGATCAGTGGTTTTAGGAATCGGTCTCGAGATCAGCTGTTTCCTGTTTCCTGTTTGTTGAATCAACGCTGAGCAGCAGAGGAGTTTTATATTTATATGATCTTCTCTAATTACGGAACAGAAAGCTGTGAGCTCGTCTCTCCATCCTGCTGCAGATTAATATCAGCTCCGATAGATTTAAACTCAGACGGATCCAGCTGGCAGGAGATCTTCATTCCTCTGGGAATATTTCCTGTTTAGTATCTCAGCTGGATCCAATCATCAGATGACGGAGCTCTGGGAAAAAGTCAACAGTAGCTCAGAGAAACATCCAGGAGGAGTTTAAACCTGACCCTACCATTAATGTCCAAGAAAGAGGTTTTAGTTTACATGTAGACTGTGAAAATAACTAAAAAAAACACCAAGAAACCAGGCCAAAACTCTGAAGAACTTCCAACAAACAGTAATTCATTCATTTTACTATTTATGACCGTGAAACTGTAGTTTTACTGTTTAATCAACAGAAAATCTTACATTTCTGACATTTTGGAAAACCTTTCAGTAATATTAAATGCATTTTGAGTTATTCTTTTTACAAATGTTGAGTCAATTTGGACATATTTTGAGTCGTTTAGTTAATTTTAGACACATTTCAATACATCTTGGACATTTTTAAATGAGTTTGGACATGTTTTGACACTTTTTTGGAGATTTTCTGAGTAATTTTGAGGTTGTTTGTCATTTTAGACAACCTTTCAGTCATTGTAAGCAAATTTTGAGTAATTTTGGATGAGTTTCTGTCATTTAATTCATTTTATATTAATTTTAGACACATTTAAAGACAACGTGGACAATTTTAAAGTCAGCCTGGAGAAGTTTTGGGTAATTTGAAGACGTTCTTGTCTTTGTTGCTTTTAGTTTTCCTCTTTCTAGTTGTCTGTTTGCCTTCAGAACAGACTTCAGATGAGGTCTGGGCTCTGAAACCAGCAGCAGAGGACCAGGACGTGGATTCTGGATGGGAACCAGGCTGTGGGTGAATAGAGGGGGAATCCTTTCTAATCCTTTCTCCTGGGCAGTGAAAGGAGCTGGAGGTTCTGACCCGGTCCAGAACCTCCCAGCTGCATCCCAATGAGCTGAACAAAGGTTGGCAGGAGGAGGCCTGAGAATCTGGCAGAGGGTGAATAGTTGGAGATGCTGACGGAGAACTGGAGAACGGCCTCATGCATATTAAGAGGAACACCACAGGAGTCTGAACATTTCTACCTCCTGATCAGAACTTTTTAACCACTGAGGTTCAGTTTAAAGTCCTGCAGCTCTGAGGAACCAGAACATCATGAAGAAGAACTCAGACAGTAGGACTCAAGAGATGTTTCTCCATGCTGAATGGATCTCCATCTACTAGAAGATGTTTCTCCATGCTGAATGGATCTCCATCTACTAGAAGATGTTTCTCCATGCTGAATGGATCTCCATCTACTAGAAGATGTTTCTCCATTCTGAATGGATCTCCATCTGCTAGAAGATGTTTCTCCATGCTGAATGGATCTCCACCTACTAGAAGATGTTTCTCGATGCTGAATGGATCTCCATCTACTAGAAGATGTTTCTCCATTCTGAATGGATCTCCAACTACTAGAAGATGTTTCACCATGCTGGATGGATCTCCACCTACTAGAAGATGTTTCTCGATGCTGAATGGATCTCCATCTACTAGAAGATGTTTCTCCATGCTGGATGGATCTCCAACTACTAGAAGATGTTCCACCATGCTGAATGGATCTCCAACTACTAGAAGATGTTTCACCATGCTGGATGGATCTCCACCTACTAGAAGATGTTTCTCCATGCTGGATGGATCTCCAACTACTAGAAGATGTTTCTCCATGCTGAATGGATCTCCAACTACTAGAAGATGTTTCACCATGCTGGATGGATCTCCACCTACTAGAAGATGTTTCTCCATGCTGAATGGATCTCCATCTACTAGAAGATGTTTCTCCATGCTGAATGGATCTCCAACTACTAGAAGATGTTTCACCATGCTGAATGGATCTCCATCTACTAGAAGATGTTTCTCCATGCTGAATGGATCTCCATCTACTAGAAGATGTTTCTCCATGCTGAATGGATCTCCATCTACTAGAAGATGTTTCTCCATGCTGAATGGATCTCCAACTACTAGAAGATGTTTCACCATGCTGAATGGATCTCCATCTACTAGAAGATGTTTCTCCATGCTGGATGGATCTCCAACTACTAGAAGATGTTTCACCATGCTGAATGGATCTCCATCTACTAGAAGATGTTTCTCCATGCTGGATGGATCTCCATCTACTAGAAGATGTTTCTCCATGCTGAATGGATCTCCAACTACTAGAAGATGTTTCACCATGCTGAATGGATCTCCAACTACTAGAAGATGTTTCACCATGCTGGATGGATCTCCACCTACTAGAAGATGTTTCACCATGCTGAATGGATCTCCAACTACTAGAAGATGTTTCACCATGCTGAATGGATCTCCATCTACTAGAAGATGTTTCTCCATGCTGAATGGATCTCCATCTACTAGAAGATGTTTCTCCATGCTGAATGGATCTCCATCTACTAGAAGATGTTTCTCCATGCTGAATGGATCTCCAACTACTAGAAGATGTTTCACCATGCTGAATGGATCTCCATCTACTAGAAGATGTTTCTCCATGCTGAATGGATCTCCAACTCCTTCCTCCTCTGTTCTCTTTCTGAGCCATGCTGACTTTATTTCACAGATCCAGCAAATCTTAGTCTGAAGTTGACCAAAATAGTTTTAAATCCAGCTCCCAGTCGCAATGTCTCAAAAATGCCCCAAAAGACTCCAAACTGGTCTAAAATAGTTTTAAAAGTCAACCAAAAATAACACTAAATTGTCCAAATTGACTCAAAATGTGTCCAGTGTAACAACAAAAGCCTAAGCTGATATGAATTGTTCATAAAACACCTGAAAACTGTCCAGAATTACATTAAAAAGTTCAGAATTCATGAAAAATTGTTCAAAAGTCATGGACAACATGAAGTTTTTTGTTTTTTTTTGGGACATTTTGGATGATTTTAGGTCCAGTTTTGATCCTCTGCTCATCATCTGTAGAAAGGTGTTTCTCCATGATGGATGGATCTCCAACAACTAGATCCTCTGTTCTCTGTTTCTGATCCATTCTGACTTTATTCTTCCAGTAGCTTCGGTTTTACTCTCCGTCTGCAGTTCAACCTGAAAACTCTCAGAACTTTTTAAAACTTCCTGTTGGTTCCAGCTGAGTTGATCTTGTCTTCACAGTCGCACCGAGGAGCTCAGAACTTTTTCCTTTTCACAGAACCTCGTTATGACAGACAGATTATTTAAATGAGACGTAGAATAAAGAGATTTTGATGAAATATCTCAGTTTAAAGCTCAGCTTTGGTTCATTTTTCCAACAGAGCTTTTGGAGAGCGATGTACAATGAAGTGATTTTTGATTACATTTCAAGATGCGTTGGAATATTTTAAAGTCAGTTTGGACAAGTTTGGAGCTGTTGTGTAGAAAGTTTTTGTCATTTTAGACAATCTTTGAGTCATAAACACGTTTTAATGGATTTTAGGCAAGTTTAAGGTCATTTTACACACATTTAAAGACATTTATTGCAGATTTTGAATCGTTTGGGACTATTTTTAAGACATTTTGGACATATTTCTGTCATTTTGGACGTATTTAAGGTCATTTAATTAAGCTTACAGACATTTAAAGACACCTTGGAGAAATTTAAAGTCGGTTTGGACAAGCTTTGAGATGTGGAGAAGGTTTTTATAGTTTTAGACAATCTTTGAGTAAAAATAAACATCTTTAAGTGGATTTTGGGCAATTTAAGGTCATTTTCGACACATTTTTGACATTTTGGACAAGTTTTTTCATTTCAGAAAACCTTTTAGTATTTGCAAACTGTTCTATAATTATTTTTAGACACATTTACAGACATCTTAGGTGTCAATTCTACGGTCATCTTGGTTAAGTTCTGAGTTGTTTTAGAGAATTTTTGAGTCATTTTGAAGACATTTTGTCATTTTAGATGATCTTTGAATAATACTAAACACATTTCAATGCATTTTGGAAAACTTTACAGTCACTTTAGACGCATTTCAGGAAATTTAGGACAGGTTTTGAATAATTTGGAGTATTTTTAAGACAGGTTTGAACTGATTTTGTGATGATAGCAGCATCAAAGGTCACTGAAGGTGTTTTCTGTGAATCTGAGGAGGAACGTCGCTGATGATGCGTTCAAGGACCCTCTGACTCTCCTGTTCTATTCTTTTGGTTTGTAGCTCTCAGAAGATGTTATTAACTCAGAGCATTTGACTTTTATCAGTTTGTTTGACTGTAATTGAATCAGAGAATCATCCAGGAACAGGAAGCAGAGATCAGAGGTTCTGTGAGTTTCAAACTGTTGTTCTCGTCTCTTCTGGTTCCTCCTCTCTAAATTAGATTACTCTGCCTTTCTCAATGAGTCCGGTCTGATGTTCTCCTACTACTACGTCTATAACGAGCCACGTGATTGGCCAAGCCGCCTTCTCGCGACTCCCATTTCCAGTAGGTTTGACAGAGTCCTCGTTATCTCCTCGTTATCTCCTCGTTATCTCGTTAGGACGTCTCTTCCTGCCTCTGCTTCTGACCTCAGATGATTCCACATTCTGGCTCGTTGGCGGGTTTTTCTCAGAGAAACAGGAAGTGGAATGGGTCACATGGTCTGTTTCCTGCTAGTGATGTCATCTGAATCAGCACTGAGCTGTTTTTATTTTTTAAATAGTTGCTTCAAAGTGACACAGATGTGGACTAAACTCTGTCATAGTAATAAATAGAAACACACAAGAGACAGTACACTAAAAGCATCTGCACTTCTGTCACTCCTGTATGCTCTGTTGATTTTTCTGATATTATATTTTCTATATTTTTATCTTTTTTCACTTTATTGTGTGTGTGTTGATAGGGAGTATGATGGGGGCAGGAGTTGGGAGGGATGTGGGGCATTTTCTTTTTATTGTTTGTTGTTATTGCTTGTTAAGCACTTTTTGCTACTTTATGTATAAAAAATGCTATAGAAATAAAAACTTTGATTTATTTTTTATTTGATTTGATTTTTTATTTAATTTGATTTTTTATTTTGTTAATTTTTTATTTTATTTTATCTTGCTTAATTTTGTCTTTATTTCATTTTATTTTATCTTATTTTATCTTAATTCTTATTTTATTTTATGACATCTTTCTTTATTTTATCTTGCTTTATCTCGCATTATTTTGTTTTATATTATTTTATTTTATCTTATATTATTTTATCTTATGCCATTTTATTTAGTCTTATTTTACTTTATTATATTTATCTTATTTTACTTTATTTTATTTTGTCTTATTTGATTTTTCTTATTTTATTTTATTTAGTCTTATTTGATTTTATCTTATTTTGTTTTATTTTGTCTTATTTGATTTTATCTTATTTGATTTTGTTTTATTTCATCTTATTTTGTTTTTTCTTATTTTACTTTCACTTTCTGCCCTAATATTCTGTCTTGTCTTATTGTTTATCCTTTTATTGAATATCCAGCAGCGGAAACAGCTTAATTTACCTCCAAGGATTAATAATTATTAAAGTTATATTAAAGAAACATCCAGTAAAAAAACTGTAAGAATCTGGCAGCAAAGACATCAGAAAAAATCTAAATATATTTCCCCAACAAACAGAAAACAGTTGAATATGTTAAAAAATAAAAATAAATGAGTGTAAAAAAACATTTTCAGTGATGGCAAATATCTGTAAAATGATATTTCCAGCAGAATAAAATTAGGTAAAATAGTTTTTAGATCATTTTACATCAAAACTGTTTAATAACAAATTATTATTGGTAAAAATCCAGATTTTTGTTGTTGACATTATTCAGGAGAATTAAATATGGAGAATTTGGAGAATGTTTGAGTCATTTTGAAGCCGTTTTTGTCTTTTTAGACATTTTATAAGTAATATTTAACACATTTCAATGCATTTTAGACATAGTCATTTCATTCATTTTATCGTAATTTTAGACACCTTTGACGACATGTAGGACAATTTAAAGTCAGTTTGGGCAAGTTTTGACACATTTTACACACATTTCAAGACATTTAGGACAGTTTGTGAGTCATTTTGGACAAATTTCAAGTCATTATGGACAATTTTAACATCAGTTTGGATAAGTTTGGAGTTGTTTTTGAGGATTTTTGAATAATTTTGAAGATGTTTCTGACTTTGTGGAATGTTTAACACATTTCAGTGTGTTTTGGGCAATTTTAAGGTCCTTTTGGACAGTTTTCAAGACATTTAAGATCTTTTTTGTCTTTTTTACAATCACTGAAGTTTTGAGTTGTTTTGACATGTTAGATCATCTTTACGTTATTTTAAACACATTTCAATTCATTTTGGACAATTTTTGAGTAATTTTAGATAAAGTTCAAGATATTTTGGACAGTTGTGACATCATTCTGGACATATTTCTGACATTTTAGACGGTCTCTGAGTAAAAATAAACACCTTTCAATGCATTTTGGGCAAGTCTAAGGTCATTTTGGACACATTTAAAGACATTTAGGATAGGTTTTGATTCACTTTGGACTATTTTTAAGAAGAGTTTAAAGTGATTTTGTGATGATAGCAGCATCAAAGGTAGACCGGTGGTCACTGAAGCTGTTTGCTGTGAATCTGAGGAGGTTTGCAGACCAACAGCAGATCTGGGCTGGACTTCCTTCCTCAGAGACATCAGCTGGGAGTTTTCTTCTGTCCCACATTCATGAAGTAAACAGCAGCTCAGGGTCAGCAGAGGGTCAAATCCACAGACGGAGCAGATCAGAGAGGTTCAGAGGCTGCAGGATGGGATCATCTGGACCATGAAGCTGCTCAGAGCAAACAGGAAGTCAACGTTTAGGAGGGTTCTGCTGCCGCTTCACCCAAAACTAACATCTGGATTTAGGGAATTCATCTGTTTCCACACCTGGAAATCTTTTCATTTCCCCCCAAATAAAACCTGGAAAGTCCTTTTATTGGTTCAGTATCTCCAGAAATAAAACTACCAACCATGAAGACAGAACAGTTCCATCAGAGTGAGTGAATGGAGCCAGCATTTTGGTTTTGGGCCTTGCAAAATGAAAAGAGTGCAAAGTTTTAAACAAAAAGGGTATATTGTGTCTCCTTGAAGTTCCTGTCAGTGTTTATCTGAGTCAACATTTTTTGAGTACGTTTTTGTGCAGTTTTAAAGTCATGTAAGACAGTTTTGAGTCATTTTCAACAACTTTTTGGTGATTTTAATTATTGTTTCAAGTCTGAACATCTAAACACTGGAACCTTGTCTGGTCCAACTTTATCCATCAGGTTCTACTGATGTTAGAGCCTCAACAGGTGGAGAAATGTGGACCACAGACTGGATTTTAGTAGAAAAATGGATCCATCCATAGATAAACCCAAACAGGAACTTTATGGAGACACTAGACCAGTCTTTATTTGAAAAAAAAAAAAGCACTTTGTTCCATTTTTAAGGGCCGATAATTGAAAATTTCTCCTCTGTTGGATCCATTCAGTCACTTGGGGTAAAAATAAGAAAATTCCAGCCCGAGAAACTGGTGAAATTCCTGAAACTGAGCCAAAAACTTTTGACAGAACTTAAACTGAATCTGAGATAAAGCAGACCTCGTACTTCCTGTCTGCTCTGACGTCTTCTTCCTGTCTTTTCTCTGCAGGTGTCCTTCAACGTGAGCGTGGAGGCGAGGAGTTGTCCTCCCAGAGGAACCGACCAGAGCTTCACCATCAAACCGGTGGGATTCAAGGACCGTCTGGAGGTTTCTGTGGATTATCAGTGCGACTGTGGCTGCAGCCGGACAGCCAAAAGCAACAGCAGCATCTGCAGCTCCATCGGTACCAAACCGCCTCTGCAGTCTTAGATTTAACCAGAGATAATAGAGATTTATACAGAAATAATGGAGATTTAAGCTGAAATAAAAGAGATTAAACTAGACTTAGTAGATTTAAACAGAAACAACAGAGATTTAAACAGAAATAATGTAGATTGAGACAGAAATAACAGATCGAAACCAAAATAAGATAGATGTGACCTAAAATAATCGAGATGTAAACTGAAATAATAGAGATTTAAACAGAAATAACAGAGATTGAAAACCAAAATAAGATAGATTTAGCAGGGATTTAACCAGAAATAACAGAGATTTTACCTAAAATAATCGAGATGTAAACTGAAATAATAGAGATTTACTCAAAAAATAATAGAGATTAAATCAGATTAGTAGATTTAAACCAAAATAAGAGATATTTAACCAGATTTAATGGAGACAGAAGTAATGTAGAAGCAACAAGAGTTAATAGAGATTTAACCAAAAATCCTGTTGAAATACCACCAGACTGACTCACAGTGTAAGTCCCATTTTAATTGGAAATCAGTTGTTTGATTGAGATAAGGTATCTTCATGTCTGATTCACCTCATTTGACTCTTTTTAGACCCATTTTGAGCCAAATTGCAAGACATTTTGGAAAATTTAAAGCCATTTAAAGATTTAAAGACTTTTTGGTCAAGTTTTAAACAGTTTTTGAGTAATTTTAGACACATTTCAAGTTATTTTGGACATGTTTGAGTCATATTGGGTATTTTTTAAGATATTTTGGACACTTTTCTGTAATTTCTGATTGATATTTGAGTCATTTCAGACACATTTAAAGACACTTTGGACATGAACGATGAATCAAGAGAAAACTAATCTCTCCTTTGGTGAAAACTGGTGGAGAAACTGAAACTGCAGTGTTTCCTATTCTTAAAGACTTTAATCAGTGAGCTGCTGTTTCCTCTCCAATCATGGAGGAAAAGTCCTAAACCAGTGGTTCTCTGAGGCCTGATTATACAGAGACTCTCACTGCTGCTGATAATGACCGTCATTAAAACACCAAACTGAAGGTTAGTTTACCTGATTAGAAGCAGAAGAAGATTCTCCTACAGGAAGCTGAATCATTTAATCATCCTGATGGATAGATTCATAAACTCTGAGATACACAGAAGATTCAGAGTTTATCAGGTGGCTTACTGGGAATGTTTGTTAGCTTGGAAAGAGGAAAATAAAACCTCCTAATTGTCATTTTAGGGGAGTTTTGAGTTACATAATTGAGTTACAAAATTATTGAAATAGTTTCTAAAAGAGTTCTGGTGTCAGATTTACAACATTTGGCAGTAACTTCACATAAATATGCTACAGGAGCAGCTGGCTAGTCGGCAACAGGAGCAGCTAGCTAGTCGGCTACAGGAGCAGCTAGCTAGTCGGCTACAGGAGCAGCTGGCTAGTCGGTTATACACAGAGAAGCTTCTAGTCTCCATCAGTTCAAGACATTTTGTGCAGATGGAAAGTCATTTGTGACAATTTTGAGTGACTTTGAACATTTTTTGAGTTATTCTGGCAACAGTTCAAGCCATCTTTATCAATATTACAATGTTCTGACAATTTTTAAGTCGTTTTGGACAGATCAAATTCATTTTAGAGTAATTTTAGACACATTTCAAGACATGCCGGACAATTTTAGAGTCAGTCAGTTTTCAGTTATTTAAGACAATCTTTGAGTTATTTTAAGACATTTCAAGTCATTTTGTTTAGAAATGACAATCAAAAAAGCTAAAAAAAAAAAAGAATATTAAAACTTAAATAAGGCAACCAGTTTATTTAATTTGACTTTGTCAATATAAATGTGAGTTCTTTGGTCCAAGTTGCAAGATATTTCAGACTAGTTAAAGGAAATTTGGTTTGTTGAATCGTCTTGGACCATTTTTAAACAATTCCACACACATTTCAGGACATTTTGTACATTTTTAAAGTCAGTTTGGTCCTGTTTTTACTCTTTTGGATGGTCTTAAAGTGACTTTAGACACATTAAAGACACTTTTTTTCTTCACATTGTGCAGCTGTTTGGAAGCACTAGAATCTGGATGCAGACTGAGGAGTCAGTGAAACTGCAGAAAGTGTAAATAAATGTGATTCCTGAACACGTGTGTGATCTCCAGGTACGTACACCTGTGGGACGTGTCGGTGTGAGCCGGGCTACCTGGGCGCCCGCTGCGAGTGTCAGGAAGGCGATTCTGGCAGCATGTACCTGAGCGCCTGCAGGGAGGCCGAGGGCAAGCAGATCTGCAGCGGTCGAGGAGAATGCAGCTGCAACCAATGTCTCTGCTACGAGTCCGAGTTCGGGAAGATCTACGGCAGCTTCTGCGAGTGCGACGACTTCTCCTGCGCCAGACACAAAGGAATCCTCTGTTCAGGTAGGAACGCCGGCCAATCAGAGGCCGAGCTGCTCTGGGTGTGCTGCTGTGGTTGTACTGGTTCCAACCTTGGACCAAAATGTCTTTTCAAAAAGTCACATTTAACTAATGTGAGTTCAGTTGTCATTCTGGATGAGTTTACTGTATTTGGAAGTTAGTTTTGAGTCTTTTTGGACAATTTGAATTCATTTTGTTCTGAAATGAGGCGTTTAAATGCAGATGTTCCTTCAGTGCACAGAGAAGCTTCTAGTCTCCATCAGTCAGATTTGCCTAATTTGACTTTAATTGTTATTTTAGACAACTTTAAAGTCATTTTGAATATATTTCAAGACTTTATGGACAGCTTTGGTTAAGTTCCAAGACATTTTGGATGAATTTAAAATCATTCTTGGACAGGGTTTTGTTGTTTTGGACAGTCTTTGAGTCATTTTGGACATATTTTAAGTAATTTTGGACAAATTTTGAGTCATTTTATTTCTAAATAAGGCATTTGAATGTCAGATTTACCTCCTTTGACGTTCAGATGAGCTGAGGTCGGAACACAAACTGAGCTGGTTTCAGGATTGTATTAGAACAGTCCTATTTGTTTCTGCTGTGTTTGTATTGGTGGTGGTTTTAACCTCAGAGACCACACCTTCTATTTCATCCATGAGGTTACAGACAGACTTCAAACAGCGTGGACTCTTCAGATCTGCTGCTCTTGTTGTGGTTCCACTAAAAGAAAGTCCATTCATAGAGCTGAGTCCTGCAGGACGGTCACCTGCTGGATGTGATCCCAGAAGAAGCAGCTCCTCCAGTAGCTCTTCAGATGTCCTGCTGTGTTTGAGCCTCACACGGTTTGTTGTGGTTGGACACATTTATGACTCCTTCACTAGAATAGAAGCTCGAGTCAATATCCATGAGGAGACACATGTATCTGCAGAGACGTGTGACGGATTAGAAAGCAGCGGTTCATCGTAGCGTACAGCCAGCCTCTAATTATCTCCAGAAACAGCCCTGCTGACTCCCTGCACCCCAAAATACACCGATGGGATTATAAGGCTTGTTTTCTTTTTTTAAAATCACCAAAATAACAACATTTATTAGCCAGGAAGTGTAAAAATAAGAACTGTGTCTGATATACACACAAAAAACTAAAATATTCAATAAAAAGACTTTATTCTGCACATCTCATTTAAGAATTGACCTCAAATAAAATCTTTGTGCGACCAAGAATCTGTCAAAAAAGGAAAATTCTGAAATCTTCAGCAGGAATAAGAAGCCACAATGAACTCAGCTGAGACTAAAACATCCAGAGTTTCAGGTTGAACTGCAGGCAGTGTTTCCTCTGAGATTAAAATAAAGTCAGCAGAAACAGAACAGAGGAGCAGGTTGTTGGAGATCCATCCAGTATGGAGGAACAGCTTCTACTGATGATGAACAGAGTAGAGAGGAAACATGGAGATAGAAAAACATCTACAGGATGAGGAGATAAAACGACGACAAAGAGATACGAAATGACAAAAATAAGACAGAAAACAAGAAAAAACAGACACAAGACTTCAAAACAAGACACAAAACGACCCAAATGACACAAAGTGGGAAAAAAACAAGACGAAATGACACAAACTGACAAACGAGACACAAGACAGAAAACAAAAAATAGACACAAAATGGCAAATAAACAAGACAAAGCAACTGAAAAAAGACCAAAGAGGAGATGACCACAGCAGGTAGTTGGAGATCCATCCAGCACGGTGAAACATCTACAGATGATGAACAGAGGAGAGAGGAAACGTCTGGAAACATGGAGATAGAAAAACATCTGCAGTAAGAGGAGGGAAAACAACAGCAAAGACACAAAACGACAAAAACAAATGCAAAATAGGAGAAACGAGACATTCCAGATGTTTAGAATTTTTGTAAAAAGAATAATCTGAGAACTGTGACTTTAGTTTTTGTCGTTGTTCTTCATGATGTTCTGGTTCCTTTAAACTGGACCTTAGTGGGTTAAATGAGTGGGGTTTGTGTTTACGTGAAGTGCTTGTTGAGAGATCAGCTGACAGTCGGTTTGTGTGACGTCAGCCTGAAGCTGGCCGTGCTGCTGACCCACATCTCCTCCACAGCTGCTCTCTAATGATCTCAGCAGCTCCAGTCGCCAGAAATAGCGAAGCTCTGACTTCCAGACCTGCACGGCCCCATAAATAACAGACCTGGGGGTGTGTGTGCACGTGCACGGGGCGTGTGCACGCTGCGTGTCTCCTTACAGAGTAACTGGGAACACATGTTTATGGTGGAGAGGAACGGCTCTGTTTGTTCTGTTGTTCTGTGATCCTGAAGTCAGACGTGTTGAAACAGTGGATCTGCTGCAGGAACTATGCAATGTTCTGGTCATCAACACCAGAGTCACTGCAAGGTCTACATTCCAGCAAACATTTCACTGAGATAAGAAGCTGGGAAACTACTTCTACAGCATTTAACCCATGGAGGTTCAGTTTAAAGTCCTGCAGCTCTGAGGAACCAGAACAACATGAAGGAAAATAACTCTTATGAAACGACAAAACTTCAAAACGACAAAAAACAGACCTGAACTAACACAAATGACACACTGAATGACAAAATCACAAAAAACAACACAAACAAGACTCAAAATGACAAAAACAAGACTCAAAATGACCAAAGACTCAAAACAATAAAAACCAAGACTCAGAATGACAAAAAGCAACACAAATGAGACTCAAAATAACAAATAAGACACCAAACAACACACTTCCTGTTTCTTAAAGTGTAGATTAAGATCTTCAAACACCCAGACCATCTCCTACCATTATCTCTATCATCTCCTACCATTATCTCTAACCTCACTTGCCGTTATCTACATGATCTCCTGGCATCATCTCCATCATCTCCTACCATTATCTCCATCATCTCCTACATTATTTCCATCATCTCCTACCATTATCTCCATCATCTCCATCATCTCCTACATTATTTCCATCATCTCCTACCATTATCTCCATCATCTCCTACCATTATCTCCATCATCTCCATCATCTCCTACATTATTTCCACCATCTCCTACCATTATCTCCATCATCTCCTACCATTATCTCCATCATCTCCATCATCTCCATTATTTCCATCATCTCCTGCCATTATTTCCATCATCTCCTACCATTATCTCCATCATCTCCTACCATTATCTCCATCATCTCCTACCATTATCTCCATCATCTCCTACCATTATCTCCATCATCTCCTACCATTATCTCCATCATCTCCTACCATTATCTCCATCATCTCCTACCATCATCTCCTCATCAGCTGGAGGTTCACCTGAACCTGATCACAAAACAATGTCAGGCTCCATCAGAGCGAGGAGATAAACTCTTTATGATTTGCATGTTAAATAAAACCCCAGTAAATCAACATTTAGCTGCTGACAAAGCTCTGCTGAGCGTTGCCGTGGCGACCAGTGGTTTTGGTGGTTTTGGCTGCAGACTCAGCAGAACCCAAACCCTCGTTTAAAGTGATTACAGCTTTCAGTCAGCAGCAGGTGCAGAGGAGCGTCCTCAGATTCACCTCTAAATGAACACTTCTGGAGAAGAAGGGGGAGGAAATGTTTACTTCAGTGATTCTCTGTGAAAAGCAGCAGTTTGTTTTTCTGTTTTCTGCAGATAAATCACATCTGAGTGTCTCATTTCTGAATATATGCCCTCTAAAATTACATACATTTAGATTATTGTTTGCTGGGATTGGATGTTTTTCAATCTTTCTGTTGTTGTTGTGCTTCCAGTGTTAGACTATTCTGGAAAACACTGAACTTTGAACACATTTTTCTCAGCAACTCCAGAAAGTGCATCAGACCACTCTGATTCCAAACCTTCAGACTCATGAGATGTTTAAACTGATCCAACAGACAGAAGTCTGCTCTTATCTCCACATGGTGAAGGTAAAGATTTAAACTGAAGCAGAACTGATGATTCTCAGTCTGACAGATTAAAGTAGAACTCAAAGTGCTGACAGACTGACATCAGCACTAAACAGCTGATCTGCACTAAACTGAAGCTCCTGCTTTGGGTCTAAATGAGAAACAGCGGCATCGACTCACTGATCAATACTTCAGTCTCATTCTGGTTTCAAACTAAAAGTCCAGACGGCAGAACAGATCAATACTGAACCACCAGAGTCCTCCTAACGGCTGACTGCTCATTTCATCCTAAAGACAACTGGAAACACAAGTAAACCATCAGAAAGACGTTTAGATCTTCTACAAACCAACAATCTGTCGGCTGGAACTAAACATTTCTCAGGTGTGTCTGCTTTGTTACAACTCTGCTCTGAAGCTGCAACAACAACAGGGTGGTGACTAAAAAAAGGTTTTATTGTCGTGCAACCAAGCCAACAAGGTGCACTAAGAACCACCAACCAAACCAAAACCATGCTGCTGGAGCTCCAGAGGGAAGCAGCTCCTGCCAGAGCCCCCAGTGCTGGAAATGAGGGAGGCTTTCTGTAGTTTGAGCCGCTTGATCCCAGGTGTGGCTCAATCAGCTGACGACTCTCAGCTTGTGAACAGACACACCTGGTGTCCAGGTGGAGGGTCGTCACAGCTTGTTTTCAGGTAAATCTGGCATCAGAACATCATTCTACTGCCTTCAGACTTGTGTCGGTTCTGTTCTTCTGTCTGAGATGCTGCAGGACCTGATGGAGACTAGAAGCTTCTCTGTGCACAGCTAGCTAGCTAGCTAGGATTTACTGATTACTGTGAGGCGTTTAGGGAACATTTGTAAATGGTAGCTTCAGAAAACCTCTGAACTGTACATCGGTCACACTGATCCCCCCCCAGGAAGTCCGTCCTAGTTTTCCTGAGACAAACACTTAAAAAACATAAGCCTGATTTTTCCCTGAAGCTGAAACACCTAAAGCCTTTAACTAATTAACAGATCAGTTCTATAAAATGTCAGAAAATGGTGAGTAAGTCACTGAAATGTCTCCTTTAGTCCAAAGGTCTTCAGTTTACTGTCATAGAGGAGGAAAAAAACAGGAAATGTCCACATTGAAGAAGCTGAAATCACAGAATTTAGACTTTTTTATCTAAAAAAATGCCTCAGATTGGATGATTGATTATCCAAATAGATGGAGATTAACTTGACATTTGAGAACTACCTGATTAATCGTTGCATCTGAGATGAAACTCAGAATATGTTGAGTTGTTTTGTCATTTCCAGAATCCTTACAGACCTCATATTCTCCATGTTTACAGGTTTATGGTGCTATTTTGGGTCCTACTAGAATATATTTATCCAGTGTAATGCTCAAAAACCCATTACTTTTCTCAGACTGTGTATTTCTGAAGCTCCTCTTCTGTCTGTAGCTGTAGATTTGAGCTCTGATTGGTCCAAATACAGCCAACAGATCTGAAGCTCTGCTAGGAAATAATGTGAGGCTGATGCTCAGTCTTCACTGGAGGCTACGCTAGCAGCTAGGGTTCCATCAGTCTGAGGTTCTCAGCGGTTCCTGATGGAACCTCATGCTGTTTCCAAGGTTTTTCTACAAACACTCCCAGAACATGGAGTTCTAGTCCACCAGGAGGGACAGGGTGGAGGAGATGTGAAGGTTGGTGTCATTAGGAGCTCAGTATGGTTCCATCGTGGTTCCATCATGGTTCCATCATGGTTCTACAGAGGACAGAAGGTAGTGGACTGTTAGCATTTAATGATGAGGAACAGATTCTGCTGCTGGAGAACAGAAGGAAGCTTTGTGTGATACAAAGACTCTCTGTGGATTCAGGACGTTGGCTCTGGGAGAACCAGGACCTGATGTTCTGGAACAGAGAGGCCCGGTTTGGTTTGGTTTGGTTTGGTTCAGTCCAGCTGATTAACCCTTTAGAGTCTGAACAGTTCCAGACTCATTTTAACCCACTGTCGGTTCAGTTTAAAGTCCTGCAGCTTTGAGGAACCAGAACATCATGAAGGAGAATGATGGAGATGTCTTCTGTCAGTTAGAACGATGGAAACCAGAGAAAAAGACAAAACTAAAGTCACGTTTCTCTAATTATTCGTTCATAAACATGTGGAACATCTAGTTTGTCCTGTTTTGTGTCCAGATTCAGGTGTTTTGTGTCTTTGTGGTGTTTTTTTCTCCTCATCCTGTAGATGTTCAACTGTTTCCATGTTTCCAGCTTTTATTAACTCTGATAGACCGTTTAGACTCTTTGGTGTTGTTTTCTGTTTCATTTTGTGTTGTTTTTTTGGTGGTTTTGTTTCTTCTTTGTCTCCTTAAGTTTCTTGAGTAATTTTATGCCTCATTATGATAATTTTGTCTTTTGAGGACAGTTTTTTGTTGGTTTTCTTGTTTTGTGTTGTTTTCTGTCCTTTTGTTTCTGTTTCACAGTTTTCTGTCATTTTTTTCTCCAGTCTTTTGTTTTGTGTGTTGTTTTTGTCACTTAATGGTCAAATTATGTTGCTTATTGTCTTGTTATTATAATTTTTCATCTTCCTCGGATAATTTTGCTTCTTTGGGGCATTTTTTTTCATTTTTTTTAGTCATTTTGTGTCTCGTTTATGAAACTTTGTGTGTCTGTGATGGCTGTGTCTCTTCTTTTGTTTTCTGTCCTTTCGTGTCTTTAGGGGACAGTTTTGTCACTTTGTGGTCATTTTGTGTCTCATTTTTCATGTTCTGTCTAGTTTTCTGTCCTTTTGTGTTTCACAGTTTCTTCTCAGTTTTTCTTCTTTCTTGTCGTTTACGTCTTGTTTGTGTCTCTCTGGTCGTTTTATCTCCTCATCCTGTAGATGGTTTTCTGTCTCCATGTTTCCTCTCTACTCTGCTCATCATCTGTAGATGTTCCTCCATGCTGGATGGATCTCCAACAACCTGCTCGTCTGTTCTCTGCTTTTGCTGGCTTTATTTTGTTGCTTTTCTTGAGGAAACACTGCCTGCAGTTCAACCTGAAAGCTCTGAATTTTTATCTTGTTATTGTTGATCTCATTTGAATCAGTTTGTGGAGAATCAGTTCTGATGAAAAGTGCAAAAGTTTTATTTTTTATAGACTCTATTCATCACAAGAAAAACATTTTTAATGAATATTTAAATGAGACGTAGAATGAAGCGATGATGCGTTCAAGGACTGTTGGAAAGTTGAAGTAGATTCTTGTTTTAACAGTTTCTAGCTTTGAGGATTTTCTTCTAACAGATGGAACATTGTGGCTGGTTTTTAGATTTAAAGAACCACAGAGACTGGAGCAGATTAATGACGAAAGTTTCTGCCTCCTAATTAAGATTCTAACAGTAATTAGAGATGCGTATCCGTGGACGTGGAGTCTTCGGTTGGTCTTTATTGTCGTGTCAGAAGGAATAAAGGAAGATTGTTGTTCTGCAGCTCAGAGTTCATAAATGTTCCATTCAGTGGCTGCGGTTCTCTTCTGTGTTTTACGTCTCGTTACTGGAACCAATTAGTGGCTCTGCTGCTCATTAGCGTTTGGCTCAGAGCGACAAACGATAGCAGGGAACAGGTGGACGGATTCCTGGGGTTCTGTTTGACTCTTAGTGCTAGAATATGTCTAATCACAGAACAAACCACTTTAATAATGATGTGATTCAACTAAACCAATATACATCAGATAATTAGATATTTAATGAGTTTGCAGTAAAAATGTTCACGTTTCATAAATGTTGAAGCGTTTATGGCTGTCAGGTTTAAGACGTGGAGAAGAGAGGCAGGTGGAAGAAATAGAAAACAAAAAATGAGATAAGAAGACAGATTCTTTATTCAAGGTTCCATGAGCTCACATGGGTTATCTTAAAGAAAAATAAGGAAATTATGAGTTATATTCTAATTATAGCAAGGAAAGTGAAGAATGTGCTGATATTTACAATAAAAACAGCATTGAAAGGTCTAAAAAAGTGATGAAGAGTTCCATATTTGAGCTTTTATTAACAACTAATGATACAGAAGTCCATTTTTTGATCCATATTTAGCTGCAGGTCGTAATAAAACAAACTAAACATGTAGAAAATGTTTAAATATGAAATAACTGGTCACAAAAATGTGAAAAAACAACTTTCTGAGCAGGGTTGACAAGTTGCAGCACATAAACAAGCAAGAAAAACACATTTAATCATCAGGAATGTTAATTTCATTTGATAAATTAAGATGTAACTTAATCATTCCAAAACAAATCTAGATTCTGATCAGTTTGCTATTTATTGTGCTTGATTAGTTTGCATTTAACTGAATAAAACTGTGTTTTAGTGAATCAGGATCAAAAACTTATTGTATACTTGTTGAGTGTTGGGAGTGATTTCAGCCTATAGGGGGCAGAAAATAACCTAAATAATATATACCCTGTAGAAAACGGGATATTTACTGAGCAGAAGGTATATTTTGGATAATTACGCCACTTTTGAGCTGGCTGTTTATGCTAGCTGTTTATGCTATCTGTTCATATTGGCTGTTTATGCTAGCTGTTTATGTTGGCTGTTTATGCTAGCTGTTTATGTTGGCTGTTTATGCTAGCTGATTATGCTAGCTGTTTATGTTGGCTGTTTATGCTAGCTGTTTATCCTAGCTGTTTATGTTGGCTGTTTATGCTAGCTGTTTATCCTAGCTGTTTATGCTACCTGATTATGCTAGCTGTTTATGTTGACTGTTTATGCTAGCCGATTATGCTAGGTGATTATGCTAGCTGTTATGTTGGCTGTTTATCCTAGCTGTTTATCCTAGCTGTTTATGCTAGCTGTTTATGCTAGCTGTTGATATTGGCTGTTTATGCTAGCTGTTTTTGCTAGCTGTTTATGTTGGCTGTTTATGCTACCTGATTATGCTAGCTGTTTATGTTGGCTATTTATGCTAGCTGATTATGCTAGCTGATTATGCGAGCTGTTATTTTGGCTGTTTATCCTAGCTGTTTATGCTAGCTGTTTATGTTGGCTGTTTATGCTACCTGATTATGCTAGCTGTTTATGTTGGCTATTTATGCTAGCTGATTATGCTAGGTGATTATGCGAGCTGTTATTTTGGCTGTTTATCCTAGCTGTTTATGCTAGCTGTTTATGCTAGCTGTTTTTGCTAGCTGTTTTTGCTAGCTGTTTATATTGGCTGTTTATGCTAGCTGTTTATGCTGGCTGTTTATGCTAGCTGTTTGTGATAGCTGTTTATGCTGGCTATTTGTGCTAGCTGTTTATGCTAGCTTTTTATGCTGACTGTTTATGCTAGCTGTTTATGCTGACTGTTTATGCTATCTGTTTGTGCTAGCTGTTTATGCTGCCTGATTATGCTGACTGTTTATGCTGGCTGTTTATCCTAGCTGTTTATGCTAGCTGTTTGTGCTGGCTGTTTATGCTAGCTGTTTGTGATAGCTGTTTATGCTAGCTGTTTGTGCTGGCTGTTTATGCTGACTGTTTATGCTAGCTGTTTATGCTAGCTGATTATGCTGGCTGATTATGCTAGCTGTTTATTCTAACACTGAAGTGAAAAAGCCAAACCTGCAGCACAAACTAATCGTTCCCATCTCTGTAAGCTGCCTCGTTTTCTACATCCACAGTCCAATTATCTTCAGGAATTTTTCCAATGATGTGATGGTTACCAGATCAAATAGAATGAAGGACTGCAGTGAACCAGAGGAAGCCTCAGTGAGTGCTGGCTGTAGAATTATCTGAACTTTTAAGTCCTTTTGCTAACCGTAGGAGATATTCTAATAATGATGCTGGATTTGTACTTTTGATGAGTCAATAAAATAGAAGCTTAAAATATTTTACTGTACATGCAGTGAGTGTAGAACATTTTCACTTTCTTAAATAAGTGATAAAGAAAAATACACACACACATATACTGCATAGCAGGGCTGTCCACCATGAGGCCCGTGGTCCAAAAGTGGTCCTCCAGAGGGTCCAATCCGGCCCTCAAAGAGTAAAAATTCCAGAGAAGACATTAACTGCAGATTGTAAATTAGTAAAACTATAAATTTAAAATCATTTCTAGACCATGATAAGTTGTTTGGATCAGAAGGTAAAATACTGGATTGTTCTTTTGTCATTTTGTGTCTTGTTTTTGTAATATTTTGTTGATTTTGTTGTTTTTTGTCTGATTTCTGTCCTTTGTCTCATGTTTTTGTCGTTTTGTTTCTCACTTTTGCCGTGTTGTCTCATTTTTTTATTTTTTGTCTCTTTTTTGTTGTTTGTACATTTTTTGTTGCTGTATAAGTTTTTTGTCTCTTTTTTTGTCTTGTTTTGTGTTGTTTGTCTCGTTTTTGTCATTTTGTGTCTCATTTCTTTTATATCTTGTCTTGTTTTTGGTTTTTGTCTTTTCTTGTCTGATTTTTGTCGTTTGTCCCCTTTCTTTGTCATTTTGTGTTTCCTTTTTGTCTTGCTTGAGTTGTTTCTCCACTTTTTTTGTCATGTACTTTCTTTTTTTGTCGTTTTTTGTCTTGTTTTTGTCAGATTTGTTGACTTTATATTCAGACTCGGATGCAGATTCTTTTTTGAGTTGTATTTTTTCTGCTGGAGAAGTCGATCCCCTCCTGATATTTTCCGTCAGATTAACAGGAAGCATCGAAGGAAGAGAAGTGAAACAGCTTTTAGCATGAGGTGGGAGTTTAGTCTTCTTTAGGAGGCGTTCAGGTGTCTCCTGTGAACGAAGCTACCTGAGCAGCACCTGAACGCCTCAGGTGAAACTGAGACTTGACTGGACTCGACCTGCTGCAGACAAAAGACTCAGAAACTGTGAGTGAAGCTGGCAGCGAGTCTTTGTGTGGATCTGGGAGGAGCCCAGAGGACAGATTAATGTCAGCGATCAGCAAACGTGGGAAACCTCTGCAGAAATAAGAAGCAAAACTACAATAAAAACAAGCTGAGAGCAGGAGGGATAAGGAGGAGTCTGTCTTTACATTGTTTTATTTGATTCATCCAGGAGCTTTGGTCTTCCAGTCTCTCTGGTCATTTTCTGTCGTTTTGTCGTGTTTTTTTGCCGTTTAAAGTTTTATTTTCTGTCATCTTGAGTCTGCTTTTAGTTCTTTTCTGTCTTGTTTTGTGTCTCCTTTGTCATTTTGTGTCATTTTGTCGTGTTTTTTTTGTCATTTCGTATCCGGTTTGTGTTGTTTATTGTCTTGCTTCTGTCACTTTGTCTTTTTTTTTCTCATTTTGTGTCATGTGGGTTGTTTTAGGTCTTATTTTTGAATGGATCTCCTTCTACTTCCTCCTCTGCTCTCTGTTTGTCTGTTCTTTATTTATTCATCCAGTAGCTTTGGTTTTACCATTTTTCATTCATTTTAAATAATCATTTTTGGACCAGTGTGCCGATTTTTGATGATTTTTAGTCATTGCCAACAAATCTAGAGACAACTTTAAGAATCTTTTGGCTCGTTTTAAACAGGTTTATGTGATTTTAGACATAAATATTTCCACTTTTACAGCTTCTACAGATGTTTCCTCTCTACCGAGAATCAGAATTTTTAGTTTTTTACAGAATCTGATCGTCACAGCTGACTTATTTTGACTCTTTAAATGAGCCGTAGAGTCTTTGTGTCTGTTTCCAGACGGTTCAGGTTCAGATAAATGTTGTCACTGGGATGTTTCAGGAAGTCAGCGGTTTGTTTCTTCATTCTGCTGACTCACTTAATGTCTGAAACCCTGAAACAACCCTCAGAGAACCTTCAGTCCTCGGCTCTTGAACAGACTTCCTGGGCTTCATTTCTGCCTGGTTTGCTCTCTCACTTCCCATCAGGCTGCTGATCTCTGAGGACAAACGTCTCAGATAAATGTACTAACCGTCTGATGAACCACTGGAGCTTTCTGTTGGTTCAATTCTGCAGAAACCTGTTGAACAAAACGTCTTAAACAGAGAAGTCCAGGTTAAAGTTTCCTTAAAAGTCTTAGTTCTTCCCCTGAAGGTCTCAGAATTTATAATAATATAATAATTTGTAGCAATAAATGCAGAAAATCCACAGTTCCATGTTCCTAAACTGATTTTTATTGTTTTTTTTCATCTGTTTTTGTGGCTTTGTTTGGTTTCTGTCCTTCTTGTTTTCAGTATTTTTAAAAGGAGCTGATCTTCTGCTTTTTTTTGGTTCCTTTCTTCCTTCATTTTGACATGAATCTGATTTTTTTGTTCAGTTAAAGATCTTAAAACTTATAAAACAAAACATCCCCAGAAGTCCAAGTTTCATTAAAAACACAAAAGACTTTTAGTTCTTTACCTTAAACGTGAATCTAAGTGTTTACGTAGCTCTACAGCCTTGGAGGACTTTCTTAGCTGTAAAATGTCCAGTTTATAGCGATAAATGAAGAAATCAACACCTCATGTTCTCACACGGTCCAAACTCAGTCAGTAGAGAAGTTCTAGCTGCAGATCATAAAAGACTCAGAAACCTTCAGACGGTCTATGAGGTCCTACCAGCCACTGGTTACTTCTTTTTGCATTTCCTGGTGGTTTTGGATGTTTTTCGTGGTAATTTGAGGCTTTTTTTTGTAGAAATTGTGCCTCTTCTTGTGATAATCCTGCTTCTGTTGTGGGGATTTTGAATCTTTTGTAGCAATAAATGAATAAAATCAAGTCTGATCAAGCTGGAAACCTGTTTTTTGGTGGCTTCAGTAGCTGACCTGCTGCTTTTTTGGTTACTTGCTTCCTTCATTTTGCCGTAAATCAGATTTTTTTTGTTTTTTTATTAATCATTTTAGTTTTCCTGAGCACCAGTGAGAGGTAGGATGAAGATGAGAGCTTCTTTCTGGAGGATTTGTGGTTCGTTAAAGGTTAAAGACGTCAGATTAACTTCATTCCTTGTGACTGACGTGTTCCTGTGGGTTCTGTTAGATAAAATCAGGAGGATTTCATCATGTTTCTGACACTCTGCTGGTTCATTCTGTGGTTGTGGAGGATCTGCAGTAAAAGCAGGTTTCCTCTAATGACTGTTTGATTCTGTAGCAGATCTCTGTTTACTCTGCAGCTTTTCTTCTACTGTGATGAACTGTTCAGACCTGTTGGCTTCACACTTCTCTAGTCCTGTTAGTGGTCTTTAAAGGGGGGCAGATGAAATCCATCTGAAACCTGCAGAGTTTTACTAACACATGTTCTTGTTCAAAATGTGATTTTTGTGCTTTTATCTGCTAGAAATCTGCTTTTTGTTCAAAAAATCTGCTTTTTTGTGCCTTTTATGTCTTTTTCGTGCAGTAAATCTGCTTTATATAATTTTTTGTTCTTTTTTTGTTCTATAAATCTGCTTTTTCTGCTTTTTGTACTCTTATTCTGCTTTTCTATAATTTTTTGTTCTTTTTTTGTTCTATAAATCTGCTTTTTCTGCTTTTTTGTACTCTGGTTCTGCTTTTCTATAATTTTTTCTGCTTTTATGTGCTATAATCCTTTTTTGTGCGTGTTAAAGGTCTGCAAACTTCGAAGACTCTGCTGAGGTTGTGGAAGAACCCCATATTATCTGTGGGTGTTTGGTCTTTCTGCATCTTCATGGTGCTTTTACATTTTTACATACTTTTTATGGTAATTCTGGGTTTACACAGAAATCTTTCCTCTTCTTGATAGCTCTGTCTCTGTGGAGGTGGTTTTGTGTGAACGTCGTCCTCTCTTGTGTTTTTTTTTCATTTTGTTTTATTTGTGGTGATCTCCAGCAGGATCACAGTTAATTCCTCATTAATGAAGTTTCAGGTTCACTTCTGTGGTTTCTGTCCGTCCAGACGGCTCCAGAACTTCCTGGTTCCTCTGCAGGTTGCTCTTCTTCTTCTTCTTGAAGCTTCACTTCTGTTTCCGTAGCAGAGATGTTTGCTGATGTGTCCATCAGGAGGTTTCAGTGAAACCAAACAGAACAGAAGAAGAGGAAGGAACTGAATTGTCTGTAAACTAAGACGGCCTTCAGACAGTGTGAGCCTCAGGGGGATGAAGACGTTGTTCTGCTGAAGCTGTTCCCAGATCAGGGAGGAGGTCTGTTTTTAGAAGAAGCACCACAAGTTCTAAATGTGGATCCTCAGAGAACCAGAGAGGATCTAAAGCAGTCAGTAGATTCAGAAACATTCAGACGTTTCTATCAGCCGCTGGTTCTGCTCCACAAACGTTTCACTTTTTTACATTTTTCTAGTTTTCATTGTGGATTGCTGTCGTTTTGTGGTGATTTTGCATCTTTTCATGTTTGTTTTGGTCATTTGGGGGGTTTTTTTGTAGAAATTGTGCCTCTTTTTTGATAATTCTACCTGTTTTTGTGGTGATTTTGCCTCTATGCTGGGGATTTTACATGTAATTGAGGTTCTTTTGAGTCTTTTTGTTAAAGTTTTGCATCTTGTTGTACAAACTTTGCATCTTTTTGTGAGGATTGTGTGTCTATGATAATGGTTTTGCATGTAATTGGGTTGCTTGTGAGTCTTTGCAGTGATTTTTGCATGCTTTTATTGAGATTTTCCTTATTTTTGTACAAACTTTGCATCTTTTTGGCGTAATTTTGCCACTCTTTCTGGTGATTTTTGCATGTTTTTGAGGTGATTTTGCATCTTTCTGATTATTTTGTGCAGCCCTTGACCTCTCTGATATGTGTCAGTTTGTCTTATCATCTAGATTATTTCGTGTTCTGTCAGTACACAGCGACCCTGACGGTTTTTAGCTGTAGATATGGTCCAGTCCTTCTGTCTCGCTGTGACAGAAGCAGCGACTGGACTTTGTGATGTGAGCTCTGCAGAATGAACCGGCTGACCTCATTAGGAATGTGTGTTTGTGTTGTGATGTGGAACAGAGGCTGGACCACAAACGCCTCCTGTCTCTCCCAGAGTTCCAGCCGTGGTGCGTTCGGGTGCTGAGAAGGGAAACAGAAGCTGTAACCTTGGACTCTCCGGCTGCTGCCTCGCTGCATGGCTCACATGTTTGTGGTGTTTCCTGGTTCAGAAAGCTCTGGTTTAAAACGGGCAGTTAGTAGGACACCACACCATTCAGAAGTCTGAGTGGAGGTCGAATGAAGTCCTGCAGCTCTGAGGAACCATGTATGAGACGGAATTTACTGGTTTATCTGTTTGACTGCAGAAGAATCTGAGCTGCAACAAATGCGGTCCATAAATAAGTCATTTCCTCTTCAGATGAACCCTGAATATTTCTCTGATCCTGTTTTAACGTCCGGTTGAACCCACAGACTCCTGAAGCAGAAATAAACTGAGGTCTGATCGTTTAGTGTGGCCTTAAAGCAGAGCATGAGGCAGAAAAACACAGAAACATACAGAACACTGGTTCCACTTTATTGTGCTAGTAGGACTTCAGGTAAACATTTGGTGTGTTTCAGTGAAACGTTTGGCTTTTAGTGTTTCTCCTGCCTGTTAGAAACATCTACAGACAGGTCTGATCATTCATTTAATTAGTTTAATTCTGAGCCACATTAAAGCAAAACTACTGAAGGAGGTCAGTCCGTTTTATTAAGAAAGTCACAGGATGGATGGATGGATGATGGATGGATGGATGGGATGGAGATATGTATAGATGGATGGACAGATGGACGGAGGGATAAACTTTATTCTGCCTACACGGTGACAGACATTCTCCTTTGAAAGGCTCCAACAGTAAAATCCAGCACATCAAAGCCTGTGCAGACACCAGCTGACTAGTCCAGACGTCTAAAGATGTTCAGCAGAAACAGCAGCTGATATCAGAGATCATCGTACTGTAAAAGATGTGTTTGATTCAGATAGAGGTGTACTGAGGAAGATTCCTGTCAAGCAGAGACATGGTAGTAAGAGAGCAGCTGTTAAAGAGCCACTGCTGGGCAGGAAGCTGCTGGTTCTTCTGGAGTCCAAAGAACCTCTGGTGTAGGATCCTCCAGGCTTACTGGTGTGCATATAGATGTATTCTGACCATCCCTAACCAACACTCACAAGGAGAAATGTTTATAGTGGGCTCCGAAATGCATGAAGACTCTTTTAAACGGTTTTCTTCACTGATGAATGCTGTGCTGCACTGGATGGAGCTCTGGATGGCTGGAGGATGGACCCATGTCCCACCAAGACAGGAAGGGGTGGAGTCATGTTTAAGGCTGGAGTAATGGGCAGTGAACTGGTACAACAAAGGTGTCAAAATGACCTCTGCAACATATGTGGAGATCTGATCATCTGCTGCCTTGGTACAAAAAGAAGAACCACCGAGTCTTTGGATACGATGAGCATAAAGAGACCGAAAATCACCCGAGAACCTGAGAAACTGTCAGTTTGGATCTCCTTTAAGGTTGTTTTGTGTCTCTTTGTGCTGGTTTTGTGTCTCTTTGTGGTCGTTTTGTGTCTCTTTGTTGCCATTTTCTGTCTCTTTGTGGTTATTTTGCATCTCTTTGTGGTTGTTTTGCATCTCTGGTTATTTTGTGTCCCTTTCTGGTTATTTTGTGTCTCTTTTTGGTTGTTTTGTGTCTCTGGTTATTTTGTGTCTCTTTGTTTGTTTTGTGTCTCTTTTTGGTTGTTTTGTGTCTGGTTATTTTGTTTCTCTTTGTGGTGGTTTTGTGTCTCTTTGTGGTTATTTTGTGTCTCTTTGCGGTGGTTTTGTGTCTCTTTGTGGTTATTTTGTGTCTCTTTGCGGTGGTTTTGTGTCTCTTTGCGGTGGTTTTGTGTCTCTTTGTGGTAGTTTTGTGTCTCTTTGTGGTTGTTTTGTGTCTGGTTATTTTGTTTCTCTTTGTGGTGGTTTTGTGTCTCTTTGCGGTGGTTTTGTGTCTCTTTGCGGTGGTTTTGTGTCTCTTTGTGGTAGTTTTGTGTCTCTTTGTGGTTGTTTTGTGTCTCTTTGTGGTTGTTTTGTCTCTTTGTTGTCGTTTTTTGCGTCTTTGTGTCTGTCTTGTGTCTCTGCTGCAGTTTTAGTTGGATCTCTGTCTTCTTTGCTTCTCTTTTCAGATCCTGTGTGTCTCTTTGTGCTTGTTTATTGTTATTTATTAGCTTATTTATTGAGCTGTTTGTGTCTTTATGATCTGAGTTTGGACTTAAAATAGTGACTTCTTTGGTTCTCCTGAATAATCTCAGCAGCCCTGAAGGTTTTCCATCTTTCATGTCTCTGACAATCAAAGGATCCATTGTTGATGTAAATTATTTATCACAGCAGCTTCCTGGAGAAAACAGGAAGAATCCCAGAAAGTAGCAGCTCAGGGTAGAACCTGTTGAACATTCGATCCAGAATATCCCTCTGCAGCTCTGTTGTTCTTCTCTGGAGGTTTTTTTTCCTCAAAGCTCTGAAATAAAAGCAGCTGCTTCATCAGTTTTCAACAGCTGCTTCCACACGTCTGACACTTTTCTGGTTCTGGGTTTGACCTCCAGTCGTCCTGATAAAGTTTCCTCCTCCATCCAGCAGCTGACAGTCGGTCTGACAGCGATGCTCCAGATGTTCCAGCTGTTGGCCTCCATCAGACTCTATCTGCAGACAAAGAGCTGAAGACAGTTTGACCAGAAGCTGCTTCAACTCTGTCTGCTTTTATTATCCTCAGTTTTTACAAGTTAAACACACAACTCAGCAAAGAAATACAGAAAAACAAAGAAATAAATCTAAACAACAACAAATAATTAAAGCTAGTTGAGGTTAAATCGTCTAGATTCACTAAAGATGATGTTTTGTGGTTTCATTCTCTGATTATTTTGCATCTTTTCATGGTAGTTTTGCATGTTTTTGTGGTAGTTTTGTCTCCTTGTGGGATAATTCTGCCTCTTCTATGGTGATTTTGCCTCTTTTTGTGCCACTTTTGCCTCAGTAGTGATGATTTCTGCATGTAGTTGGGGTCCTTTTGAGTCCTTGTTGTGGATTTGCATTTTTAAGGAGGTTTTGTCTGTTTCTGAGGTGGTTTTTTTTCTTTTTTTTTGGTGATTTTGTGTAACCCTGGACCTCTCTGACCTCTCTGTCAGTTTGTCTTATCGTCGACATTATTTCGTTTTATCACCGTAAATAACGACACTAAAGGCTTTTAGCTGAAAATATGGTTCAGTAATGTAAAACCTAAACAATAAATCTAAACAACAGTAAATAATTGAAGTTAGTTGAGGGTAAAATCGTCTAATTTTACAAAAAATGCTGTTTTGTGCTTTTTTTCTAAAATCTAAAGGAGTATTTGTCATTTTATTTACTATGAATGATCTTTTTAGATACTTTAATCTATTTATTTGTGTTCTTTTATGTTTTATTTAGTTAATTTTGGTCGTTTAATGTCAGTCTGATTTGTTTTGGTTCTGCTGTGCCTTGTTGGGTTGATTTTAGGTGTTTTATGTCTAATTTGGTTTGATTTTAGACTTTTTTTAAATCTCATTTTATACATTTTTTGTCATGTTGTGCCTCACTTTCTTCATTTTGTTTGTTCAGCAGCTTTTTAACTTTGACTAAATGAGAGTCTGGATTGTGATGGAAGAGTTGAGCTGCTATCTTCAGTAATTATGGTCTTCACTAAAGACTCCTGTGGTCTTTATCCAGTCTGTGGTTGAATGCTACAGCTGTGATTGAACGTCTGGAGACCTCTGCTGGATCATCTCGTGTTGTGTTTCATGACTTCCTGCTGCTGTTTCATGATTTCCTGCTGCTGTTTCATGACTTCCTGCTGCTGTTTCATCATTTCCTGTTGCTGTTTCATGACTTCCTGCTGCTGTTTCATGACTTCCTGCTGCTGTTTCATCACTTCCTGTTGCTGTTTCATCACTTCCTGCTGCTGTTTCATCACTTCCTGTTGCTGTTTCATGACTTCCTGCTGCTGTTTCATCACTTCCTGCTGCTGTTTCATGACTTCCTGCTGCTGTTTCATCACTTCCTGCTGCTGTTTCATCACTTCCTGCTGCTGTTTCATGACTTCCTGCTGCTGTTTCATCACTTCCTGCTGCTGTTTCATCACTTCCTGCTGCTGTTTCATCACTTCCTGCTGCTGTTTCATCACTTCCTGTTGCTGTTTCATGACTTCCTGCTGCTGTTTCATGACTTCCTGCTGCTGTTTCATGACTTCCTGCTGCTGTTTCATGACTTCCTGCTGCTGTTTCATCACTTCCTGCTGCTGTTTCATGACTTCCTGTTGCTGTTTCATCACTTCCTGCTGCTGTTTCGTCACTTCCTGTTGCTGTTTCATCACTTCCTGTTGTCTCCATCCTGCAGGTCACGGTGAGTGTCACTGTGGAGAGTGTAAATGTCACGCCGGCTACGTTGGAGACAACTGCAACTGTTCCACGGAGACGTCCACCTGCGTCTCTGATGACGGACGGATGTGCAGCGGCAGAGGAAGCTGCGTCTGCGGCCGCTGTCAGTGCAGCGAACCCGGAGCTTTTGGAGACACCTGCGAGAAATGTCCCACCTGTCCGGACGCCTGTGGAACCAAGAGGCAAGAAATATATTCAGTTATGATTTTACAAATCTATGAATAAATAATAATTAATAGAAATGTCCCACCTGTCCTGACAACTGTGGAACCAAGAGGTAAGAAATAAACTCGCTTACAGTTCTATATGTACTTAAAAATCAATAGAAATTAACTTATTTACAATTCCACAAATCTACTATAACCATAAGGGAAAAAAATAACATTATAAAAGTATTTTTGTGCAAAATATTCAATATAAAAATCATCTTAAAGAGCATTTCCTGTTTCAGTGACAAAAGTATTGCATAAATATTGACCAGACTGTCTGAAATGATTTAAGGAGGATATCCCTCATTGTGATTTCATTGTGTCCCAGATTCTACCTCCTACCCAGGAAGTAATCCTTAGAGCCTGTGAGCGTTTACAGCCCAGGAATTAGTCTGATCCTTAGAGCGTGTGAGCGTTTACAACCCAGGAACTAGTCTGATCCTTAGAGCCTGTGAGCATTTACAGCCCAGGAGCTAGTCTGATCCTTAGAGCGTGTGAGCATTTACAGCCCAGGAGCTAGTCTGATCCTTAGAGCGTGTGAGCATTTACAGCCCAGGAGCTAGTCTGATCCTTAGAGCGTGTGAGCGTTTGCTGCCCCATCTGGACCAGATCCAGGACTAACCTTTGTTCTAAACCTGCACCGTTTAAAGTCGATGGATTAACTGATTATGCACAAAAATACAGACAGGAGCATTCGATAACATTTGAAAGATTCTTGTTGGTTTTTGTTTGAATCCGTAGCAGCCGCTGTGAGGTGGAGGCCATGAGCAGCTCTTTTAGTTTCATCATCAACAGGAGCTCCATCCCACCCTCCCAGTGTTTGAATCCCAGAGTCCAGTCTGACTTTTAATCTGGTTACTGGAAGTAGAGCTTGTGTCCAGTTTCATTTATCAGACGCTTTTATCCAAAGAGACGAACATCTGAGAGCAAGGATCTGGTCAGGAGAAAACCACCTGGAGAAGAGAAATAACGCAAGTTCAGGTGTGAATTTAAGATGCTAAAATGAACAAAACCGTTTATTAAACGATCAGACAAAGTAGAAACAGCTGATGGACGTTCATCGGTACCAGAACTTGATTTTAAACACATCCTGAAGTTAAAATAAAATGTTAGTGACCAGAGGAGCATTGTGGGGGTTTAGCCAATAAAGGGGCACCATGACAAAGACTTCTGTGATGTTTAATGACCTCCAACTGGTATGCATGGATTAAATCAAGCTGGAATCGATTGATAATTCTGCGTTCATTAAACCAGTTGCAAACCTCCCTGAATGCAAACGTTTCATCAAAACTGTTTTAAATGGACACCATCACTGCATCCTGGGCTAAGCTCCGCCCAGGATGCAGTGATTGGTTTAAAATAATCCAGATCCAATAGCAGAATGAGACTGAGGTGCAGACAGACCATGAGTCTGCTTTAACAGTTAAACCCAGTTTTCTGTATGACGGTTAACGGTCAGCTGAAGTGGTGGAAAATGTGAACAAGCTGCAGGGATTGGCTCTGAGGAATGCAGTCAGTAAACCAGAGAAAAGGTCAACAGGAAACCTCCTCATAACTCAGAGAGACTCATCGTGACTTTGATGATAAACTCAGAAGGTTGTTCAGAAAACTTTGTTCCATTCGTGACCTTCAGACCTGAAGCTGCTGCTCTGATGTTTGAACTCCATCAGTGGAGGTTAAAGAAGCTTCTTCACGGAGGCAGAAGAACTTCAGTGTTTCCTTCTTAGCGACACATGGATCCGGTTCTCTACTGATCTTTATGGAAGAGATGATGGACACCAGGCTAGAAGATGTTGAACTCATTTACAGCTTTATACACTTCTGGTGGGACAGACGTTTGGAGGTTTGTGTCTGGTTGTTCTCTCAGCTGTTGGGTTTTTATTTAGTAAGTTTAGATACTGAAGAGACCAGAATAAATTTGATGTCAGGTTTGTCCAGAGGCTCGGGAAAAGGTCAAGGTTTGTTTTAAAGGTTTGTTTTAAAAGATTTTTGGTTGAGGGTGTCCTGAAAGGGTTTTTTTTGCCAATAAACATTAATTTAGTTGAATTTGATCTTATTGTTTTTCTGTTTATTTACTGAGCTGTTTCATAAATGAGGTTTGTCCAGAGAAGGTGGAGTTTAAGGGTTATTCTGATATATTTAGCTTTAGGATGTCGTCATAGGGTCTTTTTTGAAGGAAAATGTTAATTTAGTTTGATCTTACTGATGGTGTTGTTGTCGTTGTTAGTGGTGCTGCTGTTGTTCATGTTGTTGTTGGTGTTGACCTTATTTCTCTCTGGTTTATTCGCTGATCTGCTCTCTTCAGCTGCTCGGTGTGTTTAGGATCAAATAGTCTGAGGACTGTAAACCTGCTGAGGCTGAAGCTTCATGGTCTGTCTTTAGCTCCAGCATAAACAGAATAATTAAAGTTCAAATACAGGTTTAAAAGCTTCAGTAGCTGAAAAATAAAAATAATAATGATCAATGTCTGATTCATTAATTGTAGCTGAACAGTTTTAAAAACTAATCTAATTCCAGTTTTCTCTATCAGATAATATAATTATTACAAAGTCAAGCTTCAGTTTGATATTTATAGTTGAGTAGATTTAAAACGTGATGGAGCTTTAACACGTGATAATATAAAACCTGTGACTGTCACTGATAAACCAGTGGTCAGACCCTCTGCAGGTCATTTTCTTCATTTTGTTGCTGTTTCACTGTGAAATCCATTCGTTGTTCCTCCTCAGTGAGTTACTGGATCATACATGAAGCTGCTTTCTGGTTGACTTCTCACATGAACTAAAAAACTGCAATAAAATCTCACGTTGGATGGTTGTGTAGATCTCAGAGGTTTAAATAAAAGCTGTGTTTGTTTCTTCCTCGTCTCTTTCAGAGAATGCATCGAGTGTCGGCTCTTCAACTCAGGACGACTCGCTGACAATCAGACCTGCCAGAGGCTCTGTAAGGACGAAATCATCACCGTGGAGACGCTCAGTAGGTCAACACTAATGTACACACAATCAATACACAATCGGCAGAAAAACACACAACGCAGTGCTCAGTGGGTCAACATTAACAACACAATCAATACACAATCGGTAGAAAAGCACACAGTCAACACAAACCCAGCAGCTCCCTGGAAGAGGACACTTTTCACATCAGTCGCCTCCATTGAAGCTGCTGCTGTTCTGAAGTTCATCACTAAAGTCCAGAGAATCCAGCTGCTGAGAACATTAACTCCACAGATGTTTGTCATCTGTTATTATATATAGACTCTCATGTCAGTAGAACCTGACAGGTTAAAGGTTGACTGGACAGGGTTCCAGTTTTTAGATATTTAGAAATGACACACGTCCAAGATGAATGTTTTTTCAACATGAGACCAAAATAGTTCAAAATGTTCATAGAGGTCTAGATGTTCATGGAGGTCTAGATGTTCATGGAGGTCTAGATGTTCATGGAGGTCTAGGCGTTCATAGAGGTCTAGGCGTTCGTAGAGGTCTAGGGGTTCGTAGAGGTCTAGATGTTCATAGAGGTCTAGGGGTTCATAGAGGTCTGGCTGTTCATAGAGGTCTAGGTGTTCATAGAGGTCTAGGTGTTCATAGAGGTCTAGGCGTTCATAGAGGTCTAGGCGTTCATAGAGGTCTAGGCGTTCATAGAGGTCTAGCTGTTCATAGAGGTCTTGGTGTTCATAGAGGTCTAGGCGTTCATAGAGGTCTAGGCGTTCATAGAGGTCTAGGCGTTCATAGAGGTCTAGGCGTTCATAGAGGTCTAGCTGTTCATAGAGGTCTTGGTGTTCATAGAGGTCTAGGCGTTCATAGAGGTCTAGGCGTTCATAGAGGTCTAGGCGTTCATAGAGGTCTAGGCTAGGCGTTCATAGAGGTCTAGGCGTTCATAGAGGTCTAGGCGTTCATAGAGGTCTAGGCGTTCATAGAGGTCTGGCTGTTCATAGAGGTCTAGGCGTTCATAGAGGTCTGGCTGTTCATAGAGGTCTTGGTGTTCATAGAGGTCTAGGCGTTCATAGAGGTCTAGGCGTTCATAGAGGTCTAGGCGTTCATAGAGGTCTAGGTGTTCATAGAGGTCTAGATGTTGGTGTTCTTCAGGGTCGAGGTCTCTGATGCTGACATAATAAACATATATTAAATATCTACAGAGTGGAATAATTTCAGATGATGAAATGTTGTTGATGTAATTACAGGATAATAAATTAACAGAAGAGTTTATTAGAGTCTGACGTTGGTTTTTATTCCGGTCAGTTGGTAACAAGTTTAAAGAAGTGACCAGAGAAGAACAAAGTCCTCTGTGTTTAATGAGAGTCATAAATATGAAGTAATGACTGTTGGTCTTATTTTAGCTTCTTTATGTTCACATCTGAGGTTCAAACATCTCAGATTGATGCTAATTTATGCTTCATTTAGCAGCACGTCTCTGTGAACATCAGCATGTTGGTGTTGGAGGACACGAGGTCATTTGTCTCATGTTTTTTGTCATGTTTTGTCTTGTTTTTTTCCCCCTTTTTTAGTAATTTCTCTCGTGTTTTTGTTGTTTTGTTTCCCAAAAATGTTGAAAATGTGGAGATCAGAAGTTTCACTGTGAAAATATAGATTTTTATAGACATCAGGGTTAAAAAACTAATAACAGGAAGAGGAGCCTCAGATCTGATTCTGGTGGAAGACCTGAGGAGGAATTCATGAATGAATCCAGAGACGCTGCAGACTGGAGGTTCTGGTCCAGGTCTGACGTGGTTCTGGATGGTTCTGGTCCAGGTCTCTAACAGCCTCCACATGTTGTTCCAGATGTTTCTCAGATGACATCAGACTCTCCCTGCCTCCAGGGTTTTTATTCACAGCTCAAAAATTCGAACAACGAAGATTCAGAGTTTTTATCTGAGAGACGTTCAGATTTGATCTCTGAGCTCGTGGATGTGAAGACAAACCTGGGAGAGACATCAGTCATAATAAAACAACAACAACAATTATAACCTGAAAGACACATGTGTGCATTAAGAACTGAAGTCAATCAATTCTAAGTTATTCTTAGATATTTCTGCTGTTGAATTACATGTAATAATCATTTTTTGACAATTATTTTATAATTTTTGTTAAATTATTGATGATATCTTGTAAAATCAGAGAAAAATGTTTAAAACAATTGTAAATATCATCAAAAAAACTGTATTTTTATTGATGGTATTTTGTTGTTTTGTTTTTTAAATAAAATTTGACCAGAACATGATCTTAAATGTGGCTGTATTTAAATTATTGAAAATAATTTGCTGTTAGTGTAAAGAAAAACAAATCTGCAGAAAGGATTAAAAATATTCTTAAACTGTTAACAGATTTTCAGTTTTTGTTTATTTTTGTAAAACCCCTAAAATCAACATTATTTTACATGTTGACTGTAAAAATAATAAAATAAAATGATATAAAGAATATAAACAAAGCTGTAAAAATATTCACATCAAAAATCTGTATTTTTATTTATAATAATAATAACAACAATAAATTAATATGAATTAATTCTTTTCTAATGTGTGACGGCTGAATAATGGATTAAAATCAGCTGAAATGATCATTATTCCAGATATTTTCTGTTATTTTTAGCTTCATCTCTTTATGTTTTCTAGAATTCTTGCTGCCAGATTTTCCACATTTTTTTTTATCAGTGCAGAAAGTTTAAATTCAGGTTAATAAATAAATGAATTAAAGTCAGATTTAGTGATTGATTCCAGAGGAACTCTTTGTTCTTCTTCACTCAGATGATCTAAAGTCTGGTTCTGGTCGATTTAACGTCCTCTTTCTGCTTTATTTAATGAACTTCTTCAATCTTAACCGGGTTTTTTCTCTGGTTTTCTGTCCAGAAACTGAGGATCCAAACGCTGTTCTGTGTCTCTATAAGACCGAAGACGACTGTGTGATGAAGTTCACGTATTCTGAACACGCCAGCGGCCTGTCGGTGCTGACGGCGCTCCAAGAACCCGGTGGGAAGCTCACATGTTTAACACACGTTTAACACACGTTTAACACACGTTTAACATGTTTAACACACGTTTAACACGTTTAACACACGTTTAACACACGTTTAACACGTTTAACACACGTTTAACATGTTTAACACACGTTTAACACGTTTAACACACGCTTAACACACGTTTAACACACGTTTAACACACGTTTAACATGTTTAACACACGTTTAACACGTTTAACACACGTTTAACACACGTTTAACACGTTTAACACACGTTTAACATGTTTAACACACGTTTAACACGTTTAACACACGCTTAACACACGTTTAACACACGTTTAACACACGTTTAACACACGTTTAACACACGTTTAACATGTTTAACACACGTTTAACACACGTTTAACATGTTTAACACGTTTAACACACGTTTAACACGTTTAACACACGTTTAACACGTTTAACACACGTTTGACACATGTTTGACACACGTTTAACACACGTTTAACACGTTTAACACACGTTTGACACACGTTTGACACACGTTTAACACACGTTTAACACACGCTTAACTCACGTTTAACACACGTTTAACACACGTTTAACACATTTAACACACGTTTAACACGTTTAACACACGTTTAACACACGCTTAACACACGTTTAACACATTTAACACACGTTTAACATGTTTAACACACGTTTAACATGTTTGACACACGTTTGACACACGTTTAACACACGTTTAACACACGCTTAACTCACGTTTAACACATGTTTAACACACGTTTAACACACGTTTAACACGTTTGACACACGTTTAACACGTTTAACACACGCTTAACACATGTTTAACTCATGTTTAACACGTGTTTAGCATGTTTAACTCATGTTTAACACACATTTAACACATTTAACACGCGTTTAACATGTTTAACACACGTTTAACAAGTTTAACACACGCTTAACACACGCTTAACACACGTTTAACACACGCTTAACATGTTTAACACATGTTTAACACACATTTAACACGTTTAACACACGCTTAACACACCTTTAACACATGCTTAACACACGCTTAACACATGTTTAACTCATGTTTAACACGTGTTTAGCATGTTTAACTCACGTTTAACATGTTTAACACGTTTAACACACGTTTAACATGTTTAACACACGTTTAACACGTTTAACACACGTTTGACACGTTTAACACACGTTTGACACACGTTTAACACACGTTTGACACACGTTTAACACACGTTTGACACACGTTTGACACACGTTTAACACACGTTTAACACACGCTTAACTCACGTTTAACACACGTTTAACACACGTTTAACACACGTTTAACACGTTTAACACAGGTTTAACACGTTTAACACACGTTTAACACACATTTAACACACGTTTAACACGTTTAACACACGTTTAACATGTTTAACACACGTTTAACACGTTTAACATGTTTAACACGTTTAACACACGTTTAACATGTTTAACACACGTTTAACACACGTTTAACATGTTTAACACGTTTAACACACGTTTAACATGTTTAACACACGTTTAACATGTTTGACACACGTTTAACACACGTTTAACACACGCTTAACTCACGTTTAACACACGTTTAACACACGTTTAACACGTTTAACACACGTTTAACATGTTTAACACGTTTAACATGTTTGACACACGTTTGACACACGTTTGACACACGTTTAACACACGTTTAACACACGTTTAACACATGTTTAACACACGTTTAACACACGTTTAACATGTTTAACACACGTTTAACACACGTTTAACATGTTTAACACACGTTTAACACACGTTTAACATGTTTAACACACATTTGACACACGTTTGACACACGTTTGACACACGTTTAACACGTTTAACATACGCTTAACATGTTTAACACATGTTTAACACACATTTAACACGTTTAACACACGCTTAACACACCTTTAACACACGTTTAACACATGCTTAACACACGCTTAACACATGTTTAACTCATGTTTAACACGTGTTTAGCATGTTTAACTCACGTTTAACATGTTTAACACGTTTAACACACGTTTAACATGTTTAACACACGTTTAACACACGTTTGACACACGTTTGACACACGTTTGACACACGCTTAACTCACGTTTAACACACGTTTAACACACGTTTATCACGTTTAACACACGTTTAACACGTTTAACACACGTTTAACACGTTTAACACACGCTTAACACACGTTTAACACACGCTTAACACACGCTTAACACACGCTTAACACACGTTTAACACACGTTTAACACACGTTTAACATGTTTAACACACGTTTAACACGTTTAACATGTTTAACACGTTTAACACACGTTTAACATGTTTAACACACGTTTAACACACGTTTAACATGTTTAACACGTTTAACACACGTTTAACATGTTTAACACACGTTTAACATGTTTGACACACGTTTGACACACGTTTAACACACGTTTAACACACGTTTAACACACGTTTAACACGTTTAACACACGTTTAACATGTTTAACACGTTTAACATGTTTGACACACGTTTGACACACGTTTAACACACGTTTAACACACGTTTAACACGTTTAACACACGTTTAACACGTTTAACACACGTTTAACATGTTTAACACACGTTTAACATGTTTGACACACGTTTGACACACGTTTAACACACGTTTAACACACGCTTAACTCACGCTTAACTCACGTTTAACACACGTTTAACACGTTTAACACACGTTTAACATGTTTAACACGTTTAACATGTTTGACACACGTTTGACACACGTTTGACACACGTTTAACACACGTTTAACACACGTTTAACACACGTTTAACACACGTTTAACACACGTTTAACACACGTTTAACATGTTTAACACACGTTTAACACACGTTTAACATGTTTAACACACGTTTAACACACGTTTAACATGTTTAACACACATTTGACACACGTTTGACACACGTTTGACACACGTTTAACACGTTTAACATACGCTTAACATGTTTAACACATGTTTAACACACATTTAACACGTTTAACACACGCTTAACACACCTTTAACACACGTTTAACACATGCTTAACACACGCTTAACACATGTTTAACTCATGTTTAACACGTGTTTAGCATGTTTAACTCACGTTTAACATGTTTAACACGTTTAACACACGTTTAACATGTTTAACACACGTTTAACACACGTTTGACACACGTTTGACACACGTTTGACACACGCTTAACTCACGTTTAACACACGTTTAACACACGTTTATCACGTTTAACACACGTTTAACACACGTTTAACACGTTTAACACACGTTTAACACGTTTAACACACGTTTAACACACGTTTAACACACGCTTAACACACGCTTAACACACGCTTAACACACGTTTAACATGTTTAACACACGTTTAACACGTTTAACATGTTTAACACGTTTAACACACGTTTAACATGTTTAACACACGTTTAACACACGTTTAACATGTTTAACACGTTTAACACACGTTTAACATGTTTAACACACGTTTAACATGTTTGACACACGTTTGACACACGTTTAACACACGTTTAACACACGCTTAACTCACGTTTAACACACGTTTAACACACGTTTAACACGTTTAACACACGTTTAACATGTTTAACACGTTTAACATGTTTGACACACGTTTAACATGTTTGACACACGTTTGACACACGTTTAACACACGTTTAACACACGCTTAACTCACGTTTAACTCACGTTTAACACACGTTTAACACGTTTAACACACGTTTAACATGTTTAACACGTTTAACATGTTTGACACACGTTTGACACACGTTTAACACACGTTTAACACACGTTTAACACACGTTTAACACATGTTTAACACACGTTTAACACACGTTTAACATGTTTAACACGTTTAACACACGTTTAACATGTTTAACACACGTTTAACATGTTTAACACACATTTGACACACGTTTGACACATGTTTAACACGTTTAACACGCTTAACACATGTTTAACACGTTTAACACATGTTTAACGCGTTTAACACGCTTAACACATGTTTAACACGTTTAACACATGTTTAACACACGTTTAACACACGTTTAACATGTTTAACACGTTTAACACACGTTTAACATGTTTAACACACGTTTAACATGTTTAACACACATTTGACACACGTTTGACACACGTTTAACACGTTTAACACACGCTTAACACATGTTTAACTCATGTTTAACACGTGTTTAGCATGTTTAACTCATGTTTAACACACATTTAACACATTTAACACGCGTTTAACATGTTTAACACGCGTTTAACAAGTTTAACACACACTTAACACACGCTTAACACACGTTTAACACACGCTTAACATGTTTAACACATGTTTAACACACATTTAACACGTTTAACACACGCTTAACACACCTTTAACACACGTTTAACACGTTTAACACATGCTTAACACACGCTTAACACATGTTTAACTCATGTTTAACACGTGTTTAGCATGTTTAACTCACGTTTAACACACATTTAACACGTTTAACACACGCTTAACACATGTTTAACACATTTAACACACGTTTAACACGTTTAACTCATGCTTAACATGTTTAACACGTTTAACACGCTTAACATGTTTAACACGCTTAACACATGTTTAATACGTTTAACACGCTTAACACATGTTTAACACGTTTAACACATGTTTAACGCGTTTAACACGCTTAACACATGTTTAACACACGTTTAACACGCGTTTAACATGTTTAACACGCGTTTAACAAGTTTAACACACGTTTAACACACGCTTAACACATGTTTAACACATTTAACACACGTTTAACACACGTTTAACACGTTTAACTCATGCTTAACACATGTTTAACACGTTTAACACGTGTTTAACATGCTTAACACATGTTTAACACGTTTAACACACGTTTAGCATGTTTAACACACATTTAACACATGTTTAACTCATGTTTAACACGTTTAACTCATTTTTAACACGTGTAGGAAGCTCACTCTTTCCATTATTCCCTCATTTGTAATGTATTTTTTCATGTTGTTTGGGAGTTATTTTTACATTTTAGTTTTCAAACAGATGCTGCTAAAGTGATTCTGCAGTGATTTTAAGCAGATATGTGACGCTGGCTGTCTCAGTGTTTTTGACTGTCATACATGTATAACATGATGTTTGTGGTGTGTCAGAGTGCAGCCGTGGTCCAGACGCCCTCATGGTCCTGCTGGCCGTGGTCGGCAGCATCCTGCTGGTCGGAGTCGTTCTTCTGGCCGTCTGGAAGCTGGCCATCACCATCCACGACCGCAGAGAGTTCGCTCGCTTCCAGAGCGCCCGGTCCAGAGCTCGATACGAGATGGTGAGGAGGAATGTCAGGAGTAATCAGATTACTGCTGCTGTCTGTAGACCTCTGAGAACAGGAAGGAGAGAACTTCTGTCCCTCAGAGATGATCTGAACAGAAATCCTCCTCCTTCTTCTCCATGAACTCAGCCAGCTGAAGGAGTCTTTAACCTACAAAGAACGTGATGTTAGAAATGTAGAGTTTTAGTTTACAAAGATCCTGATAAGGAAATCAGAACAGCAGACGTAGATTTACCTTAAGACGTCATTTTTTAGTTTTCAATATTACTGCCAGGAAAAGGTAGATACGTCATTTCTTTTGTGTTCATTATTTTAAGTCTCTTTATGGTTTTATTTGTTCCATTCTGCTCATTTTCTGTCTCTTCATGGTTGTTTTTGTCCTTATTTTGGTCCTTTTCTGTCTGATTTCAGTCATTTTTCTTCTCTTTACTTCTATTTTGTGTTTTTGTGCTCATTTTTCTGGTCTTTTTCGATCTCTTTATGGTTGTTTTTTTCCTTAATTTGGTCCTTTTCTGTCTGATTTCAGTCATTTTTCTTCTCTTTGTTGTTGTTTGTTTCCTTGTGGTCATTTTTCTGGTCTTTTTCTGTCTCTTTATGGTTGTTTTTTCCTTAATTTGGTCCTTTTCTGTCTGATTTCAGTCATTTTTCCTGTCTTTACTTCTATTTTGTGTCTTTGTGCTCATTTTTCTGCTCTTTTTCTGTCTCTTTATGGTTGTTTTCTTCTCTTTGTTGCCGTTTTGTTTCCTTGTAGTCATTTTTCTGCTCATTTTTTCGTTTTCTGTCTCTTCATGGTTGTTTTGTTCCATTTTACATCCTGTTTGTTTTCATTCCTTTCATCATATTGTTTATTTTGATAATTACACTCTACTTCCTGTCCTTCAGTTTGAACTAAATGCAGAAACACCAGCAGCTTCTATGACATCCGTTAGTTTTAGTTAATGCAGTAAACGTTCCATAAGTTGTTCCCTTCAGTCTGTTTTACGTTCCATATTGTTAATTTAGTGACTTTGTGGTTGTTTTTGTCCTTATTTTGGTCTTTTTCTGTCTGATTTCAGTCATTTTCTTCTCTTTGCTGCTATTTTGTGTCTTTGTGGTCATTTTTCTGGTCTTTTCTGTCTCTTTATGATTGTTTTTGTCCCTGTTTTGGTCCTTTTCTGTCTGATTTTAATCATTTTTCTTGTCTTTGCTGCTATTTTGTCTGTTTGTGGTCATTTTTCTGCTCCTGTGTGTCTTCATGGTTGTTTTTGTGCTTATTTATGTGATGTGAGTTTGACTCCAACCAAACGTCCCACCCAGCGGTCTACTGGACCAGTCCAACCGGTTTACCTTCATTAAAACTGGGTTGCTGGTTCCTCCTGCTCTTTAATAGAATAAATGCTGCTGCTGACGTCTTTCTAGAAGCACCACAGATGGTCTGACCAATGAAGACATTAGAGGGTTTATTGTTTTTAACGCCACATTTATGATGCATAAATCTGCAAATAAAAGGTTCTGGTGAGGTGGAAGTTTATTTGTGGTTAACAGCGTCCAGACAGTGAGTCCTACAGAGATATAAAAACAGCATTTTAAGAGTTAAATAGAGAGTAAAAACAAAAGTAAAAACGTACAGTTTAAGGTGTTCAGAAGCTTCATGTTTGCTTTGATGAAGTCAGAAACTTTCTCAGTTTGTTCCACATATTTGGTGCTTTAAAACTAAAAACTGCATGTTAGAGTTTAAGTTAGTGGACAGGAAGTCGACCTGAGAGGTGTTGATAGATTAAAACAAGATCAAATAAACTTTATTGATCGATAACTGGGTAAATCCACGTTTCAGCAGATAAGAGTAGAATAAGATGTAAAGACAGAATGAAGTCCAATCAGCTGCAGCTTCTGACTGATTCTTGGAAAGACTCTGATTGCATTTCACTGCTAGCAGACTGAGGCTAAAATAGGAGCTAAAGCAGGAAAGCTTATGAGAAACACGTTAGCTTAGCATGAATTAGCCCAAGTCCAGGGACTGCAGCTCAGTTGTATATTTTTAATAGTTTTTGGACAATTACAGAGGAATGAGACTGAAAAAAGTAAAAGCAGCAGATTTTCATCATCTTTCCTGAAACAGCGTCATAGCATGATGCTGCCTCCACCATGCTTCACATCATGATGCTGCCTCCACCATGCTTCATCATGATGCTGCCTCCACCATGCTTCATATCATGATGCTGCCTCCACCATGCTTCACATCATGATGCTGCCTCCACCATGCTTCACATCATGATGCTGCCTCCACCATGCTTCACATCATGATGCTGCCTCCACCATGCTTCATCATGATGCTGCCTCCACCATGCTTCACATCATGATGCTGCCTCCACCATGCTTCACATCATGATGCTGCCTCCACCATGCTTCACATCATGATGCTGCCTCCACCATGCTTCAGATCATGATGCTGCCTCCACCATGCTTCACATCATGATGCTGCCTCCACCGTGCTTCATCATGATGCTGCCTCCACCATGCTTCATATCATGATGCTGCCTCCACCATGCTTCACATCATGATGCTGCCTCCACCATGCTTCACATCATGATGCTGCCTCCACCATGCTTCATCATGATGCTGCCTCCACCATGCTTCACATCATGATGCTGCCTCCACCATGCTTCAACATCATGATGCTGCCTCCACCATGCTTCACATCATGATGCTGCCTCCACCATGCTTCAGATCATGATGCTGCCTCCACCATGCTTCACATCATGATGCTGCCTCCACCGTGCTTCATCATGATGCTGCCTCCACCATGCTTCACATCATGATGCTGCCTCCACCATGCTTCATCATGATGCTGCCTCCACCATGCTTCACATCATGATGCTGCCTCCACCATGCTTCACATCATGATGCTGCCTCCACCATGCTTCACATCATGATGCTGCCTCCACCATGCTTCACATCATGATGCTGCCTCCACCGTGCTTCATCATGATGCTGCCTCCACCATGCTTCACATCATGATGCTGCCTCCACCATGCTTCACATCATGATGCTGCCTCCACCATGCTTCACATCATGATGCTGCCTCCACCATGCTTCATCATGATGCTGCCTCCACCATGCTTCAGATCATGATGCTGCCTCCACCATGCTTCAGATCATGATGCTGCCTCCACCATGCTTCATCATGATGCTGCCTCCACCATGCTTCAGATCATGATGCTGCCTCCACCATGCTTCATCATGATGCTGCCTCCACTATGCTTCATCATGATGCTGCCTCCACCATGCTTCACATCATGATGCTGCCTCCACCATGCTTCTGATCATGATGCTGCCTCCACCATGCTTCATCATGATGCTGCCTCCACCATGCTTCAGATCATGATGCTGCCTCCACCATGCTTCATCATGATGCTGCCTCCACCGTGCTTCATCATGATGCTGCCTCCACCGTGCTTCATCATGATGCTGCCATCACCGTGCTTCACATCACGATGCTGCCTCCACCATGCTTCAGATCATGATGCTGCCTCCACCATGCTTCAGATCATGATGCTGCCTCCACCATGCTTCATCATGATGCTGCCTCCACCATGCTTCATCATGATGCTGCCTCCACCATGCTTCAGATCATGATGCTGCCATCACCGTGCTTCATCATGATGCTGCCTCCACCATGCTTCATCATGATGCTGCCTCCACCATGCTTCACATCATGATGCTGCCTTCCACCATGCTTCACTGTTGTTTTGTTTCTCAGGCTCCTTTAAACCCCAAACGTGTGTTTTTAATGTCAAAATGTTTCATTTAGCTGCTGTACCTTGAAGATAAATGTGAAAATATCCCTACAGAGGACTTAGCATGATGCTTCCACCACCGTGCTTCACTGTACAGATCAGAAACAAACCAGATCAGCTCAGTATTTTTCTGTTTTTTTTGTCTGCCAGGCGTCCAACCCTCTGTACAAGCAGCCCGTCACCACACACTTCGTAGAGACCGACTTCAACATGTTCGGGAAGTCGTACAACGGAGGCGTCCACTGATCCGGCGGCTCGGCAGGACCGGTCCGACCCACAGAACCGGAGAGGGATCCCTGGACAGGAAGCTGAATAAACTGAGTCCGACGGGGAATCTGAGGCCTTTTTCACCTTCAGAGAGGAGATGGAAGCCACCACAGGGACGTGATGAGGTTCTTTATGTTGGTGGAGCAGCATGTCAAAGAGAACCAGCCGTGATGAAACTCCAGCATCCCAGCAAGCACTCCGCCTTTGTACAGCAGCAATTTGTATATTTTTATAAACACTGAAGATGCATTTTTAGCCTAAACCCTGCAGCCAACAGGACTCTGAGCTGCAGCACATAACTCACCTTTATTAAAGCACACCTTGTCATGTTCTGGTACTACTAACATTTACTTACCTTCATTTTGCACACACCATTATTCAGATTTTTCTGTATGTTTTTGGTGTGAGCGTGTCGATGTGTTCTCCAGCTGCACAACGTCTTAAATCTGACCACCAGCACCAGAACAAAATCTTTGCTGTTGTCAGCATAGAGAGCAAACCCAACATTTTTCTGGGTTTAAACCCTTTTTTTTTGTCACTCAGCTTTGTAGTTTTGGTATCTGATGACATTTTAGGGTCAGATTCACCAGAATTACTGCTATATTCTCCATAAACCAGCACAAAATGAAGCTCGGTGTCCAATAAGAACCTGGGAAATGAGTTGTAAGAAGTCTTGAGACTACAAACACAAAGAGTATGATGTTAAACATGTTGTGAATCTAAGGCTCATTCTAGAGTCTTGAACCAAATTTTTTTCGAGTTTTGAGTTTAAAAAAGACCCTGATCAAGACGTGTTACAAACAGACGTATTTTCTTGAAGACATTTGAACAAAGTGGCATGAATGAATTCTTTGACTTTAGTTAAAGCTGCCAAAACCTTCATATGTTTTTGCCATTTTGTCTTTTGTCACTTTTTTTGTTCCATTTTGGTCGTTTTGTGCCTCAAAGTCCAGATTGTTGAGTTTAAAAAGACCCTAACAAAGATATATGTCTAGATAGATGTAACATCATGTTCAATAACAGAGAAGTGTGGGTTTGGAGGATGTTCAGCAGATTCATCCACATCTGGAATATTTCATGTTTGACTGGCAGTGTTTTCCTGGTTTCTTTTTTTCTTTAATTTCAAGATGAAAATTAATTTCTGGGGTTAGAAAACTGACACTTGCACAGATGAATTAGATGTTAGAGAAAGTGTTGACTGGTGGAGAAAATAAGGTTTTGTTTTTCCAGGTTTCACAGCCTTTAGGGGAGACTTCCTGAGACGATCCATCTTTGTTATTTGGCAGAAATCTGTGGAGTTTTCTCTTATTTCTGGCGTTAGATAAACAGAAGCGGCTGTTAAGTTTGATTCATTGAAACCTCTGAGGTGTCCTCCTCTGTGAAAATAATCGAGTCTTACGCTGCTTTCGGCTCAGATTTGTTGCTGATGAACCTGAACTAATGAGTTTACTGCTTTCATTTGGTGAATATTTTGGGTTTTTCTTTCATCATTGTTTGGACAAAATGAGAAATATGAGTTTTGAATTAGGGAACTGTGACCATGGCAGGACTGATTAATGATGTTTTTGGTGATGACTCGACAGTTTGTGGAACTGATTTCAAATAAACTTCAGTAGCTTCAGCCTTCACCAGAGCTCCACTAACTGACTCTCATTCCTGTGTTTTAATCGTTTTGGACATTAACGGAGCAGTGGGAGTGAACAACATGTACATGCAGCAGTTTTCATCATCTTTCCTGAAGCAGCCTCTTAGCATGATGCTGCCTCCACCGTGCTTCACCACACGTCTTTCTCAGACTCGTTTAAACTCCATCATGTGTCTTGGATGCCAAAGTGTGTTTAATGATCTGTGCTACCATGAGGCTCTGATGGTGGTTCTTCATGTTCTGAAGCTCTTTAACTGTTGGCTTCCTGGTCTCCTCCCTGATCAACAACCTTTAGAGCTTTTCGGTTTGTCAGAAAGTTGGTAAATTTATCGAATTGTGCACAAAAGCTTTTTGTTTCATCTTCAACTTCAGACAAATTCTGACCCCCTGAGGGAATCCGTGGCCCGGTCAGGTGACTTTAAAGCACAATGACTGGATGCTTTGACCAGCCGACAGACATTTCTTTGACCAGAGACAATAAAAAAGTCCTCCTTAAAATGCAGCTTCATGATGGACTGTTAGTAGGACCAGACTTAGTCACCTAAACGTCCAACTTTTCATCTGAGAGCCACTTCAGACAGCTCTGGATGTCATGATTCTGTTCCCAAAAATGTCTGACAGCTTTGCCGAGTCCTTCAGTAAGAGTCTGACAACATTCAACAAGCATGATGCTGCCACCACCGTGCTTCACTCTTTTCTATGTCAGTCCTACAAACACCAGACAGGCCTTCTTCTGTCTTTAATGTCGCTGTGTTTCGTTATTTAGCTGCTCAAAATGAAGCCTTTAGCATGATGCTGCCACCACCGTGCTTCACTGTTCTTCAGTAAGAGTCTGACAACATTCGACCAGCGACAACAACCGCCTCACTGACTCAGATAACCTCATTTCCGATTGTTGTAGCAACAGATTCTGCCTCTCAGAATGGCTGATATATCTCCAGCTGTGTTTGGATTTTTGTTCAGTTTAAATGAGGAAATGCAGGAAACAATGTTTGATTTTCAAACTCTACTCATTTCTGCAAAGTGATAATCCTTCTTTTTTGTTCAGAATCAGTGTCTCCTCAGTGTTTCAGAAACAGCATTTCCACTTCAGTCAGACTTTCTTTCATGAGTGTTGCAGAGATTCAGCACTTTGAAACAATAAAATCCATCCAGATGGAATTTAATTTCAAATTGCTGCATTCTGTTTACTCCAGGCTCTAGATCAGGGTTTTCAAACTCTTTTTGTTTGAAATCACAGCATAATAAACTATAATAACCACAACTCCTAATGTGGTCATTCAGTCTGTGGGTACATCGACATTAAATGACTGCATTCTATGGGGGTGTGCTTTCTGATCATCAATAACAATAAAATATGTCCACAATGACTCAACCTCATAAAATAAGTGTGTTCTCTACATTTGTTAAAAATGACTAGAAATAATAAAATAACCTCGCTGAACTGTTCAACCTGTCCCAAATCAGTTTAGTATGGCAGAGAACGGTTTAAAATGAGTAAAAATGGGTCCAAAATGACTTTAAGATGTCTTCAAACTATTAAAAAAATCCTTTTAAAAGTAGACTTATTCAACAGTGTGGTCCTCACTGGTGGGATTTTGTAGTAGATCACAATCAGCTGATGTCGTGTTCACTGGTTGTCATGGTTACAGTGACGCCGTGCTGCTATCTGGGAATTGATACGAAATCTTTAACCAATCCTGGATTCCAGACTATAAGCTGCATCACTGCCAGAATCTGATCACTTGGTCGTTGAGTCATTTCTGAGCTTCACTGGAAATCTCATCCAAATCTGTTGGTCTGTTATTTTAGTAATGTTGCTGACAGACAGACAGACAAGACAGATCGCACATAACTCCATCAAAGCATTATGTGACTAACTAAACAGTTCTGTAACTGTTGAGGAAGGTGGTTTATTTATCCTCCTGCTTTGTAAATGTGTAACATTTATCCATTAAAGTCGTGTCGGGGTAGTGGATAGATTTAAAAGGAGCTGCTTTTACTGATAAACTGCGGTTGATGCCGTCTTTGTGGTTTTTACTCTTTACAAAGTCTTCGTCTGTTTGACACGAGGCTCTAGACGGACAGGAAACACTTCCTCTGATCACCTCTGTGCTGGTTTTGTGTGTTTTTTATTGGATTTGTGACGGTGAGACAAATCTTCAGCAGCCTCTGAAGCCTTAAAGCTCTGATGGCAGCAGACGGACTCTTTGGGTTGGACTCTGGACAACATGTCTGGACTGACGGTGTCCACCTGTGGGAGTGGCTGGGTGGAAACAACTCGTAAATCTAACGTCAGCCGTCCCACAGGAGGAGGCCCAGTCTGGACGGGATGTGGAGGGGAAGAGGCAGAAACTGAGGGTGTAAATAAATAATTCTGCAGCGTTTACTGAACTCTACATGTTTATGGAACAACACAATAAATCTGCTTCTGTCACACAACCAGAGAGCTGCTCGTGTTTGGACCTTCAGAGTTTCAGACATAAATGTGAGGTCTGCTCACTTCAAAGTCTGGTGTTCCTCCCACATATGATGATGATGATGATGATGATGATGGTGTTGTTTTAGCTTCCAGAACTCCAGTCTGTAATTAGCTTTCACTCTCTCACTTCAAATTAACACGTCCATGTCATTTTAGAGCTGCAACTCCAAGAAGTCCTGACCAGATCTGGACTGTGACTGCTCAATATACGAGGAAGTGAGAAGATAGAGCTCTAATAGAGTAAAATAGAGCTCTAATAGAGTAAAATAAAGTTCTGATAGAGATAAATAAAGCTCTAATACAGTAAACAAAGCTCTGAAAGAGTAAATAAAGCTCTAATAGATAAAATAAACCTCTTACATGTGAAACAGAGCTCTAACAGAGTAAATAAAGCTCTAATAGAGTAATTAAAGCTCTGATAGATAAATAAAGCTCTAACAGCTGGATGTTGATGCTGTAGGCTAATTAGCTATCAGAGCTGTGACCTCGTTAACAGAATCGATGTTCTAATTATCTTCTGACACTCAGGAGACTGATGGAGGATGGATTCATGGAGGCAGTAGATGAGCTGTTTACAGTTACTTCTTATAATTATAATTGATCTTTGATTAATTGCTAATGAGAAACACACTGGCGGGAAACAGAGAGAACATCAGAGAACAGAGAGGAATAACTGGAGGATTAAAGAGACCAGACGTAAAACACTTCATAAATGATGTAATTCTCTGTTAAACCTTCATTTTCAGGAAGTTTTCCACCTTCAACTAGCTAATCTACTTTACTACTGACATCCAACCACGTTATTTGAGGTCTGTGTGAATTTCTGCTATCTCCTGATGATATGTTGCACCGCTGCCACCGGCTCCTGAAGCTGTTTGGCAGTTTGTTTTGTATGTTTGACCTGAAAATGACTCAAATTTCACAATCAGGTCGACTTTTATAGTCAGAAACTGGTTAAAAAACAGAAACAATATTAAACCCTTCGACCCTCAGAGAGAGAACGGTCTGTTTGAACGTCTGTAACCGAAATAATGATGGATGGATGGATAGATAGATAGATAGATAGATAGATAGATAGATAGATAGATAGATAGATAGATATGAAGTAACAGAAACAGGTTGTTGTTCATCAGCTTTTATTTTATTTTCATTCTTCTGCTGCCTCCTGCTGGATAGAACTGGAACTACTGATCCCAGTGGAAACTGACATCATTTAATTGAGTCAGATCAGTTTATTTAGCAAGTATGTGACATTTTTTTAAATTATTTTTGAAAGTTTAACATTTATTATTGGTAAAATTATATTATAAATAATGCTACAGGTTAACCTTAACACTTAAGTTGATGTAATGAATAATGTTATAGATCATAATATTATTTTGTTTGCTTCTGAATATTTAAATCGGACATGTAAATTAATATTTTTATATCATAGAATGCTAACATGAAATTTAAAATAAATTCAAATCTGTTGGATTAAATTTATGTAAGAAATGATCTTGCAGAGTCTTAATCTTAATATTTAACCTATATTCAGATCAGCTTGTATTTTATGATTGTAATAACATTAATGGATTTAAAGCAAATGAAGTAAATTTATATTACATATAAAACTTATTCATATTTTAACATTTATATAATAAATGATCTTGTGGTTTTAATTTGATAATTAAATTATTTAGAGAAGTTTTTATTTTATAGGATATTGTTTGAAGTTTACTGTAATAGTTTAATTATGAAAATTTAGATACAATTTTAATGTTTCAGCTGGTAAATGCGTATTAATGTAGCTGCAAGGGACACAAGCCTGGATAAATACAGGGGTTGTGTCAGGAAGGGCATCCGACGTAAAACTTTGGCCAAATCAATCATGCTAATCAATGTATGACTTCCATACCGGATCGGTCAGGCCCGGGTTAACAACGACCGCCATCGGTGCTGTTCGACCTACAGGGTGGTGGTGGAAAATGAAGGACTGTTGGTCGAAGAAGGAGGGGAGGAAGGTGTGTTCGTAGGAAGAGAGAGAAGAGGAACACAAGAGTCTAGAACTGAGAGTAGGACTTTGAATGTTGGAACTATGACAGGAAAAGGTAGAAGAGCTGGTTGACATGATGCAGAGGAGGAAGGTGGACATACTGTGTGTCCAGGAGACCAGGTGGAAGGTAGTAAAGCTAGAAGTTTAGGAGCAGGCTTCAAGTTGTTCTACCGTGGTGTAGATAGGAAGAGAAATGGAGTAGGAGTTATCTTGAAGGAGGAGTTTGTTAGGAAATGTCCTGGAGGTAAAAAGAGTGTCAGATGGAGTGATGAGCCTGAAGCTAGAAATGAAGGTGTGATGTTCAATGTTGTTCTACAATTCTACCATTTCATTCAGCAGACACTTTTGTCCAAAGCGACGTACAACACAAGCAAGAATTCAGACATAAGGAAAAACCTGTAGTAAGTGCAAAAAGTGCAAAAAGTGTGATTGGTCAAAGGTGTTGCCATCAAGTTGCAGAAGAAGTGCCAACCCCCCCCCCCCCCCCTTTTTTGTTTTGCTTTATTTGTTTGTTTGTTTTTTCAACTTTGTCAGCACTAAATAAGTGCTGGGTTTTGGACCACCTGACTTATTCTACCCCTAAGGTGGAGTCAGATTAAGTGCCTAGGTGTTCTCTGAACAATTGAGTCTTCAATTGTCTCTTAAAAGTAGAAAGGGACTCAGCAGAATGCACAGAGTTTGGTAGTTTATTCCACCATTTGGGAACAACAGAGGAAAAGAGTCTGGTTAGAGATATCGAGCCGTGCTGGACTGGAAGCACCAGGCGTCTCTCACATGCAGAGTGAAGTGGGCGTGAAGAAGGAGTAGACCTGGATCAGGGAATCCAGGTAGGCTGGGGCCGTTCTTGTAAATGTTTTGTAAGCCAGGAGGAGAGTTTTTGAATTTGATTCTGGCTACAGCTGGAAGCCAGTGAGGGGAGATGAACAGGGGAGTGACATGAGCTCTTTTGGGCTGGTTGAAGACCAGATGTGCTGCTGCATTCTGGATCATCTGTAGAGGTTTGAACTGTACATGCCAGGGAGACCTGCCAGAACAGAGTTGCAGTTAGTCAATGCGTGACATCACAAGAGCCTGAACCAGAAGTTGTGTGGCCTGTTGGGTCAGGAAGGGTCTGATCTTCCTGATGTTGTAGAGGGCATAACGACAAGATCGAGAAACTGAGGCCACGTGAACCTTAAAGGTCAGCTGGTCATCAATCATGACACCCAGGTTTCTGGCTGAGTTTGTGGGCACAAGTAGGCTCGAGTGAAGTCGAACACTGATCTGAGGCTGAACAGGATGGACAAGCTGGAAACACCCATGAGTTCAGTCTTAGACAGATTCAGCTGAAGGTGCCGTTCCTTCATCCATGTGGAGACATCAGCCAGACATGCTGATATCCGAAGCTGAAAACTGTTGTGTCGTCAGGTGGAAAAGAGAGGAAAAGCTGAGTGTCGTCAGCATAACAGTGGTAGGAGAAGCCCATGGGAGCGGATCACTGTGCAGTGGTGTACAGAGAGGAAGAGTAAGGGACCAAGCACTGACCCCTGAGGGACGTCTGTTGATGGGTCATGTGACCTTGACACCTCCCCTCACCATGACACTCTGAAGGATCTGCCTGTGAGGTCGGACTTGAACCACAACAGGACAGAACCTGAGATGCCGAGCTCAGAGAGTGTGGAGAGGAGGATTGATGGTTCACGGTGTCCAAAGGCAGCAGACAAGTCCAGCAGCAGTAGGACAGAGGGCTGACCAGCAGCTCTCGCCAGCCGCAGAGATTCTGTGACTGATAGGAGTGCAGTCTCAGTGGAATGGTCGCACCTGAAGCCTGACTGAAAAGGGTCAAGTGGGTTGTTGTTCCGCAGATGTTCAGAGACTTGGTTAAATACTGAGCGCTCCAGTATTTTTGACAGGAATGCTAGAAGTGAGACTGGTCTGTAGTTTTCAACCTGGGCTGGGTTGAGATGAGAGCTTTTTGAGCAGTGGGGTGACGCAGGCTTGTTTAAAAGTAGCAGGAAAATGCCAGTTTCCAGGGAGGAGTTGACAATGTTGTGGCAAGATGGTCTGCAGGATGCTGGTGGGTATTGGATCGAGAGGACAAGTTGTAGGTTTAGAGCTCAGAAGAAGCCTGGAGACCTCATCCTCGCTCAGAGGAGTAAAAGAGCAGAGTGAAGGAGCAGTAGTGGGTTGAGCTGACTGGACTGGTCAGGTTCTGAGAACTGGTTGCTGATTGCAGCCACCTTTTCAGTGAAAAAGGAGGCAAACATGTCTGGAGTCAGCTCAGTGGACGGCTGAGCAGCTGGAGGAGAAAGCAAGGAGTTGAACGCCATAACAGTTTTCTGGAATCAGAAGCCGCACAGATCTTGTTCTGATAAAAGCTTTCTTTGCGGACTGCAAGCAGGAGGGTAAGGAAGCAAGTTTCTGTTTGTATGAGGACAAATCAGCGGGTTCTTTTCTGCTGCCCTGAGTCCAGCTCTTTGTTCTCTCAGAACTTCAGAGAGCCATAGACTTGGCTGTTTTTCCTTGGCTGGTTTGGACAGCAGGGGGCAGAGTTTGTCCAAAGAGGATGCCAGAGAGGAACAGAGTGTTTCAGTAGCCTCAGTAACAGGAAGTGAGGAGAAGTGTGAGAGGTCAGGCATGACAGAGCTCACCTCCTCAGACAGCTGAGCTGCTGTGAGGGACTTCAGGTTTCTGCAGAAGGAGACCATCTGTGTTGGTGTCTGCAATTGCGGAAAGGGCAGCCGCAAATTTTACCAAGAAATGGTCTGACAGGTGTAGTGGAGTAAACTGTCACCTCTGCTGTGGAGCAGTTACGAGTCAGCACCAAGTCAAGGACTTTACCAGCTTTGTGGGTGGGAGGAGACGGAGCCAGTACAAGTGCAAAAGAGGAGATGAGTGCCAAAAAGTCATGAGCCTGAGGTCTGTCAATGTGAATGTTCATGTCTGCCATGACAGTCAGTGGTGTGCCATCATCAGGGATGTCAGAGAGAACATGTCCATTTCAGAGACAAAGCCATCCAGATTACCCCCTGGTGGGCGGTACACAGCCAGAATATATGCTTTGATGGGAGTAGTGACCTTTAATGCATGATATTCAAATGTTGTGTTGTTGTTCGACGGGCGCAGTGCAGAGAAAGACCAGTTGTCTGGAACGAGCATTCCAGCACCGCCTCCTCGTCCAGAGAGCGAGGGTGTGGCTTAGCGTAGCGGACGCAGAGAGTACAGCTGGTGTAGCTGAGTTTTCTGGGTGGATCCATGTCTCAGTCAGGGCTAGGACCTGAATGTCTGAGAGTTTCATCAGTGAACTGATGAATTCTGTCTTATTACCTGCGGACTGACAGTTCCAAAGACCAAGGTAACCGAGTGTGGGCTGGGACCACTTTCAGAGAGAGCGGACAGGTTGTGTAGATTGCATTTGCGGAGGACTATGCGTCTTTTCCGGTTGCCGACAATGACTGGGATGCGTGTGAGACACATTGTGCGTTAGACTGTGACAGACAGACCTTAGTGGTAGCAGGTGTTCGGTGTCCTTGCTCAGTGGACTCGCGCAGGTAGACTCGCAGGTCTTTACCCTATTGTTAGTGGGTATGCTCCACAGGTAGGATGTGAGCTGGAGGAGAAGCAGAAATTCTGGTTGGACCTTGATGAAGTGATGCAGAGCATCCCTAGAAGTGAGAGAGTTGTCATTGGTGCAGACTTCAATGGACATGTTGGTGCAGGAAACAGAGATGATGAGGAGGTCATGGGCAGGTTTGGTATCCAGGAGAGGAACACAGAAGGACAGATGGTGGTTGACTTTGCAAAAAGGATGGAAATGGCTGTAGTGAATACTTTCTTCCAGAAGAGGCAGGAACATGGGGTGACCTATAAGAGTGGAGGTAGGAGCACACAGGTAGACTACATCTTGTGTAGACGGTGTAATCTGAAGGAGATCAGTGACTGCAAAGTAGTGGTAGGTGAGAGTGTAGCCAGACAGCATAGGATGGTGGTGTGTAGGATGCCCCAGGTGGTGAAGAAGATGAAGAGGGCAAAGGCAGAGCAGAGGACCAAATGTGGAAGCTGAAAAAGGAAAAGTGTTGTATGACTTTCAGGAAAGAGTTGAGACAGGCTTTGGATGGTCAGGAGGTGCTTCCAGATGACTGGACAACTACAGCAATGTGATCAGGGAGACAGGTCGGAGAGTACTTGGTGTGTCATCTGGAAGGAAAGGAGATAAGGAGACTTGGTGGTGGAATGAGGAGGTGCAGGAGTGGATTCAGAGAAGAGGTTATCTAAGAAGAAGTGGGACACTGAGAGGACTGAAGAGAGTAGACAGGAGTACAGGGAGATGTAGCGTAAGGTGAAAGTAGAGGTGGCAAAGGCCAAACAAGGGGCTTATGATGACTTGTATTCTAGGTTGGACAGTAAGGAGGGAGAGACTGATCTGTACAGGTTGGAAAGGCAGAGAGACAGAGATGGGAAGGATGTGCAGCAGGTTAGGGTGATAAAGGATAAGGATGGAAGTGTGCTGACAGGTGCCAACAGTGTGATGGGAAGATGGAAAGAGTACTTGAAGAGTTGATGAATGAGGAAAATGAGAGAGAACGAAGAGTAGAAGAGGTGACTGTTGTGGACCAGGAAGTAGCAAAGATTAGTAAGGATGAAGTGAGGAGGGCATTGAAGAGGATGAAGAGTGGAAAGGCACTTGGTCCTGATGATATACCTGTGGAGGTATGGAAGTGTCTCAGAGAGGTAGCAGTAGAGTTTCTGACTGGGTTGTTTAACGAGACCTAAGAGACTCACTCAAAAACGTTTATTATATCTTCTTATTAGTACACTGGTTTTGAGTTCTTTAGTTCAGACATCTACCTAATTATTCTATGTCTGAACAAAAGAACTCAAAACCAGAGACTTTAGATAGTGAGAAGATGCCCGAGGAATGGAGGAGAAGTGTGCTGGTGCCCATCTTTAAGAACAAGGGAGATGTGCAGAGTTGTGGCAACTGCAGAGGAATAAAGCTGATGAGCCACACGATGAAGCTATGGGAAAGAGTAGTTGAAGCTAGGCTAAGGGCAGAGGTGAACATCTGTGAGCAGCAGTATGGTTTCATGCCAAGAAAGAGTACAACAGATGCAATAGTTGCTTTGAGAATGTTGATAGAGAAGTACAGAGAAGGTCAGAAAAACTCTCATATGAATAATGTGACAGTAAATGTGGATTAATTTCAGCTCAAAACCTCCATAAACAGTAAAAGACCATAAACTGGAAGCTGATATCCAGGTTCACAAGAACACACATGAACATACATGACCATATGAACACGCTACAGTTTGTCTGCTGGCTAAATGGTGCTGAATTGCTTCCAGATCTGCAGGAAGTGATGCGTGTTCTTTCTCTGAACCTCCCTTCAAACCCACACATGGAAAGTTGTTCAGACTCTTTAGGGTTTCCAGGAAGTTGCTGCATCACGACTAAACTTCAGTAAATTATCCAGCGGCTGACGTCACGTCTGTCCAGAGCCGTAAAAACGGAACAAACACCCTTCACGTGAGCAGAAATAGAAGCCGAGGCGGTTTTAATCTGACTCATTAAATGAATGATGTCAGGGTTTGGAAGGAAAAAGTTCAGCAAACATCTCATCTTTACATTTAGAAGAACCAAAAGTTTCATGTTGGAGCAGCAGAATTACATGAATACAACTAAAATCTCAAGTAAAGTTGAAACTAGTCATCACATTTGTTCACTTTTACAATTAAAACCTGGAAAATGTGGTCTGGAGCCTCCATCAGACAGGTTCCTCCACAACGTCCCGCAGAAGCTCCACCAGTCTGACTTTGAGAGGTGTGGACATTTTGAACTCTTGGTCGTGTTCCTCTAACGTCCCTAAATAATCCCTGTAGTGGACCAAGAAGCTTCATCCTGCTGACAGAGGCCTTCAGAGATGGAAGAAGGTTCCTCAGTTCCTCACTGTGGTGAAAACAAACCAGTCAGACTCATCTCCAGCTGACAAAAACAGAAGAATTTAAGATTTTCTCTCTTTAACTGGTTGTTGTTTTGTCTTGTTGTTGAGTTTTTGTTTCACCTTTTTAAAGATCTCCAGAAGGAAGGATGAACAGGACACCAGCCTCCATGAGATGCTTCAGTCAGGAAGCAATTAGTCACTGATGTGTTGGTGTTTTTTCCATCTTTAATTCAGGAAATCAAAGAAATGGAGGTTTAACGTGGTTTTAATCTGACTCATTAAATGAATGTCGTCAGGATTTGGAAGGAAAAAGTTCCTCAAACATCTGATGTTTAAGGTCAGAAGAACCAAAGCTTTAAAGTTGGAACAACAGAATTACATAAATATAACTAAACTTTGAGACTAGTCGTCACATTTATTCACCTTTACAAATAAAACCAATGTCAGAAGATCCTTTAAACCTGGAAGATGTGGTCTGGAGCTTCATGGATCGGACCGGTTCCTCCACAACTTCCCACAAGAAGCAACAAATAAACAGAAACTTGAAACTTGTGTTCTTAATGAGGGTCATTAGATAAATAACACGTCAAATTAATCATAAATAACAAGGACTAGTAGCTGGAACAACTTAATTATGAATAATCAATTTAAATTAAAAGCGTCCGTTCATAATGATACTATTAAATACATATAAATAACAAGGAAATACTGGTTGGAACAACTTCAATTTGATAAATAAATCAGCTTTATGACATGTTTATCATAGAGGAACGAATTTTGTTTTAAATCTTCAATTGTTTGAACTTAATTTCATTACAAGTTGTCTAAACTTGACAAAAAGCTTTTTAAAAATGGTCATTTATTAGATTATAGATGTTTTTAAATTGTAAATATTGATGCATTAATGTGTAAAGAATGTTTAGTTTAATGTTCAATTTGTCGTTTATTCTGTAATAAAATACATGTTTATAATAAAATATCTAAAAAAATAACAATAAAATAATCCCAGTGCGTCAAACCAGGGCTGGAGTGGGACTTTCATGCCTCACATCGGACCACTTCAGATCACAAATTTGTAAATTTGTAATCATTTTTTAGGTTTAAATTTAGTAAAAACAAACAACAAAAAACAGTTCAGTTCTCTCGTAAAAAATTTTAGGACTGCTTGGGTAATATTTTTCTCTTTTTGGCAAAAAGTCATGAAAATTCATCAGAAGTTTCCATTTAACTTATTATTGGCTGAACCGTCCCAAAATATTCACTTTAATCTGTAAACAAACAAAAACAACCACATAAAAACAATCTGGCAGCAACAAACCCAGGAAAAACAGTGGAGACGGACAGTAACATTCAAATGATGGTTCCACAGCATCAGCTATCATGGAGATGTAGCTTTAGCATCAGCTACCATGGAGATCTAGCTCTAGCATCAGTTATCATGGAGCTGTAGCTCTAGCATCAGCTACCATGGAGATCGAGCTTTAGCATCAGCTACCATGGAGATCTAGCTCTAGCATCAGTTATCATGGAGCTGTAGCTCTAGCATCAGTTACCATGGAGATCTAGCTCTAGCATCAGTTATCATGGAGCTGTAGCTTTAGCATCAGTTACCATGGAGATCTAGCTCTAGCATCAGTTATCATGGAGATGTAGCTTTAGCATCAGCTACCATGGAGATCTAGCTCTAGCATCAGCTACCATGAAGATCGAGCTTTAGCATCAGCTACCATGGAGATCTAGCTCTCGCATCAGTTATCATGGAGATGTAGCTCTAGCATCAGTTACCATGGAGATCTAGCTTTAGCATCAGCTACCATGGAGATCGAGCTTTAGCATCAGCTACCATGGAGATCTAGCTTAGCTTTAGCATCAGCTACCATGGAGATCTAGCTTTAGCATCAGCTACCATGGAGATCTAGCTTTAGCATCAGCTACCATGGAGAGCTAGCTTTAGCATCATTTGCCAAGGAGATCTAGCTCTAGCATCAGCTACCATGGAGATCTAGCTTTAGCATCAGTTACCATGGAGATCTAGCTTTAGCATCAGCTACCATGGAGATGTAGCTCTAGCATCAGGTACCATGGAGATCTAGCTTTAGCATCAGCTACCATGCAGATCTAGCTTTAGCATCAGCTACCATGGAGATCTAGCTTTAGCATCAGCTACCATGGAGATGTAGCTCTAGCATCAGGTACCATGGAGATCTAGCTTTAGCATCAGCTACCATGGAGATCTAGCCAGGTCTAAAGAGAACCACCTCCCTGATACTGAAAACTGACTTTCGGCTCAACATACCCTCTAACCCACTAACCTGGCTGTGTAGTTCAGAACTCACCTGTCCCTCGAGGTGTGGATGGTGTGACGTGGTCTGACAGTAAAACTGGTTCTGGAGCTGCTGGTTCAGAGTGTGTGGACTCTGACTGAAGGAAATTCATTTTAGCTGCTAATTTCTGATAGTTTCAGTCTCTACCCAGAGCTCATCACCAGGTGAGCTTAGACTGAAGAAAATCAAGAGCTCTGGCTATTGGTCCGTCCTGACCACACCCACCTGTTGACTTCCTGTCACTCATGAAAAAGATCCTGAAGGACTAAAGCTCCTTCACGACAGGATGTTAAGCTGCTGGTTAACTTTATCTCCGATCTAGGGCCATGTTCTGCCATTCTGGACAATAAAAAGTCTAATATTTAGTTCTCTTTAGCTCGGTTTTGGTCTCCACCTCCAACATCTGAGATAATCCAACCGTGAAAACCTTCTCCTGGTGGTCTCTGGTGTTTATCAGCTGACTGATGTTAGACAGGTACTGAGGGCTTAATGAAAGATGATAACGTGTTGAGAAAACTGACTTCACAACAAACACAGTCAGTTCATCCATTGTGTAACAGATATTAATCAGAGTAGGTTTACGTCATACCACACAAAAAAGAAAACCCCTTCAGAGGAAGTCCTTTGTGTGGACTGCTGTTTAAATTATGAGGAAATTCAGTTTTTTCCAAAGTCTCCTGTTAAGAAATCTACATGATGTGTTTCCAAACTGCTGAGGAAAGAGGTTTATCCATGATGGAGAAAACATCTGGAAACCCTCCTAGATGCTGCTGGACACTGATCCTTTCATTCAGAGAAACCTCCTGTGGTCTGAGATGTTGAGCAACTGTCTGCAGGGGATCTGAGCTGAAAACTTTAATCCTTTTCCACCGTTAGAGAGCAAAAACTCTCATTCTGTCCTCCAGTCTGTTAGGAAGCTGCTTTTAGTGCATTTTACAGGTCTGAGAAAGCAGAAAGTTCTCTCTAAAGTCTAGAAACTCCTTTGTTCTTATTTACGTCATCATAAAACACATTAGCATAACTCCTGCTAACAGCTAGTTTGGCCTCAAACTAAGAATAAGCCGCTGCTTCATTATCTTTCTAACGAATGTGATGTGTTCTTTAGATTGTTTTATCAGTAAATATCTTTTCATGTAGTTAAAACCTGAAAAAGCAGGGAACTCATGACAAAAACACAAGGACACAATTTTTATTGATGTTTAACACAACTTCTGGGTGGAGCTCATTAACTTCCTCATGCTGCTGCTAAACTCCCACAATGCTCTCTGCTTTAACCTCCTCTGGTCCCTACAGGATTAAACAGGAAGAGGCTCCACCTGGTGGAACAACCAGGAACTACAGCTGATCTATGATGCATGGAGTTTGGGTCATCAAATAAAATTTTAATTAAAATTAGCTGAAAATTAGTGACTCTGATCAGATCAAGGACATCCCTAATAGAAATGCTAGCTGGAGCAACTGCTAAATATTTTGCTGGGCTCAAACCTTAATTTTTAGAGTGTCAGGTGGTTTAATGGAAATTAATGTTATTACTTTTTTATTTTTATTTATTGACATTCAGACACAAACTGTCTGTAAACCAGCTGTTCAATGTGCCACTATGATATAAATAGCAAATATACTGTATTTATTAGTTTATTCCAACTTAATGACATTGTGTTTATGCTGCCAATAAGTCGGTAATTGATAAAGAGGAAAAGCTGATTCCTGTAACTTTATGTAGTTTATTGGTTGAACATAATCTCAGTAGAAGTTGTCTACAAACTGTTTTGTTGAGCTCAGACCTGATTTTTTTAGAGTGTAGGTCTTGCAGCAGCAGCAGTAGTAGGAGGTTAGCGGTTGGTGTTCTCAGGTCCTGGTTCCTCCTCCTTCAGCCGGTATTTAAAGCAGCAGCAGCTCTGATCTCCTGAAACCCTCCATCGGCTGCAGGATGCTGATCTTCTCTCTGATCTGGACTCTGAGCGTCCTGCTGACCGAGATTCATTCGTGGGGCTTCAAAAACGGAATATTTCACAACTCCATATGGCTGGGTGAGTTCCTGCTGCTTTCTGTTGGGACCAACACATCTGGAAGCTGTTTGTACATGATGCAGTTTATTCAGCTTCCTGATCAGTAACTACAGTTAACTGATGATTACTGATGATTTAATGCAGCTTTATCTACTGGTCCTCTCAAGACACTTTATATAATCAGTTGCAACTTAATATATCGTCTTTTAAACAACGTTAATCTGGTTAATTCACACATGAGCTGATAAGGAATAAAATTAGATGGATTTCAGTTATTTTAAGGATTATTTCAGAACCATGTTTCTGCTGTTTTATAGAAAAATGAAGCGATTGAATTCATATTAAAGATAAGTAAACCTTTAGAGAACTGAAATCCAGCTACTGTACGAAGAGTAAAGCAACTTTCTTGAACTGAAAATCTATCAAGTTTAACTGATTTGTAAATGATGATTTTACTTACATGGCACATTTTTAAATCAAAGGTTTAAAGCTGCTGAAGATAATTACTAAGTGGATGTAAAAGTACCAAATAAAATGGTTAAAAAATTAACTAAAGAAGACCAACACTGAGAAATAGTTACAGAACTTAGTATGAAATAAAAATAACAACAATAAAGCCATTTATGATAAAATACAGTTTTCAGAAATGTTTCAAGCAGCCACGAGGTTCAAATGAAAAAATAAAACTACAATAAAAGTCTACTTCAAATCAACTTCAACATTTACTGGAAACAGTGAATTTTAGTCAGAATTGTTCATTTCATGATACATCCTGAATTATTTCATGTGTTAGACCATCATAAGTCCTGAATTACATGAATATGTACACTAGTGTTTAGTTCAGGGACATCTGGACAACTCCATGTTTTCCATGAAAACTCCCACTAACTTTTCAACAGTAGTGTATGTGTGTCTATTTCCTGTATGTGGTTTTTCCTGACAGCTTTAGATTTCATTAAAATTATAGAAAACTGTTGAACTAAAGTAACACCTATAGATTCTCTCTCTTCGTAGAGCTTCAACATGAAAACCACAACATTTGGTTTAGCAAACAAAACAGCAGCAGTGCACACACATTCTGGTCTTCATGTGAAATGGGGACCAGCTGCTTTTCTTTCAAAAAAATTATTTGGACATTTCTAAGTGACCCCAAACTTTTAAACGGTAATCTACAAGAATGAAAGGTCCTTGGATTATGACGTCCTCGACCTACGGCGTTTCCTGGTTACGTCGCCATGTCTCATCAATTTATTAAGAAAGTCTTGTTCTATCATTCAGATGTACGGTGTTTGCAACGTTGGAACAAATTTTGCGCGGGAACTCGTTGGCGAGTGGAGCGGACGAATACGTCATCACAAGGCACTGACTGAGAAGATGGCTTTGTTTACATTCGATGGTTGTACACCACATAAGTCATTGTATTTGAGTTCCAACTTGGAGCAAAAATTGAGTTGCGTTACGCCGTAGAAACGGAATTTTGATGGAAGTCAAGGACCTCCTGTATTAGTTAAAGTTGACCTATGCTACCATCGAAAAGTTTGGGGTCATTAAAATGTTACTGACATTGAAAAAATGTTTTTCCTTCAAAAATAAGGACATTTGTAAGTGACCCTAAACTTTTGAACGCCGGTGTACATGAACTGAAGTTGCTCTATATTAGGTAAAGTTGCTACATATGTAGTTAAAATTGCTCTATGTTAGCTAAAGTTGCTCTATAGTAGTTGAAGTTGATATTAATAGTTGAAGTTTCTCCATTTATAAGTGGCTCTGAACAGAAGCATACGTTATATGAATGAATGGATGATATTATAAAGTCTTACCTCAGCCACCTTATGAGGGGTTTTTTGCTAACGCTGCAGAAGTCTTTCCCATATAAAGCCTGGCTGTGAGGGATTAACGGTCGTACAGCAGCATGTTTATGGGCTGGCTGACTGACGCAGTAAACATGAGGAGATGACTTCATCTCAGGACTTTCCAACAAATCACAAGAACAGCAGCCTTCCTCTGACTGTAATATCACTGAGACCCTAACTCTTTCCCAGACCTCCGATTCTCACCTCATCAGCTCTGTCCTTCAGGGTTTATGAGGTGAGACTGAAAGCATGTTCAGGTTTCTCTGCTAATGGATCTACAGAGTTGTAATGTGACTTCATGTAACTCATGTCCCGTTTTATCTCAACCTTTTTGTTAATATGTTCACTAAACAGGCGACTGTAGCTCAGAGTTTAATTAGAGTCCAAACTTTTAGCAAACGGGTTTAAAAAGATCCAAATATCAACCTGTGGCTAATTCACAGCGTGTCCTGCCAAGTTCTGCAGTCATGCATGAGGACTCCCCGCAGAGCAGCAATGACCAAACTGTTGTTGAGCTTCCAGAGGAGAAAAAAGATCAGTCAGACTTTATGCTGGCTTTTAGGTCAGCGGTTCTTCAGATGTAAAGTAGAGGATGTTTTCTACCACTCTGACTGCAAGATGAACATGTACAGGTTTAGACAAAAGTTCAGTTTCAAATGATGGTTGACATAATTTTATTATATCAGTTTAATATTTTCTGTAACTTCAACCTAAAACTAAATCTGAGCTCACTTCATGAAACTGGCTTCATAATTACATTTTAGAGTTTAAGTTTCATGTAATTTTAAACATATTTTCCACATTTTTTTTGACAAACTCTGAGCCATTTTAGACAAATTTCACTAAATTTGTCACGTTAATATTGAGTTTTTAAGTCCTATCTACTGAACATCAGAGCAACTTAGTTTTGTTTAATTAGGTTGTCTTCCTTAAAAACATACAAATTCATTTAAAATAATGTGGAATACTACTTGGAACAACTTATTTTTTATGATTAACTTCAAAATTCAAAGGTAATTAAGTAATTAAAATACCTTTAATTGACAAAAAAACTCCACTTGGTGGAACAATATGACAAAAAATTTGACACAAAACGAGACACAGAATGACAGAAATAGCAACACAGAACACATAAAGAAACAAAGCAACCAAAGAGACTCAAAATGACAAAAGTGAGACTTGACATGTCAAAAAAACAGACACAAAACAAGGCAAATGAAACACAAAAAAGCAAAATAACATTAAAAACAACACAACACAAAACATCCCAATATGGCAAACATCACAAAATGACAAAAACAAGATACCAAATGATATAAGATACCAAACAAGGTACAAACCCACATTGTCTTTGATTGGAGATCATTAACCTCCACAGAAGTCTTTGTCTTGGTGCCCCTTTACAAGCTGAACTCCCACAACACTCTCCACTAACTTGATGTAATCTGTTGATTCAATATAATTTCGTTAGAAGTTGTCATAACTCAAAATGGTCACTGCAGATTGTTTTGTTGAGCTCAAACTTAATTTAAAAAAAAAAAGTTTATCAGTTAGCTTGGATGTGAACGAGTGTCACTGCTGCAGAAACACGCTACCTTTCAACAGTCTGGGCTCATCCAGACAATTCCATGTTTTCCATTAAACTCCCACTTTTATCCATGTGCTAACAGAACTGAACAAGGGTTTTCTAACCATCAATGAGCCTTTCAGCACCATTAGCTAACACAATGTAGCATTAGAACACAGGAGTGATGGTTGCTGGAAATGTTCCTCTGTACCCCTATGGAGATATTCCATTAAAAATCAGCTGTTTACAGCTACAATAGTCATTTAGCACATTAAATATGTCTACACTGAATTTATCATTCATTTCATGTCATCTTCACTGAAAAAACTGATTGTCTTTCAAGAATAAGGACATTTCTTAGTGACCCCAAACTTCTGACGATAGTGGAATCACCACCAACTCTGAGCTTTGTGTTGGGTTTACCAGCATCTTCTGTTGTCTCTCTCTGACAGAACAAGCAGCTGGAGTTTACCACCGAGAATCGCGTAAAGGAAGATACCAGCTGACGTATAAAGAGGCCAAAGCCGTCTGCAAGTATGAAGGCGGGACGCTGGCGACGTACGATCAGCTGGAGGCAGCTCGACAGATAGGTCTGTACGCTGACACGTCTTCATCCACAGATCTTTACTCCAGGAATCATCACTCATCAGCTGTGACTCACTCAAAGCAAACCAAGCTTCTCGTCCTAATCTGGATCCTGTTTCATAAGCAGTTTACACGATCAGACCTTCTCAGGCAGGAAGAGTGCTGTTTACTCTGCCTCTCTCCCATGAAATACATTAAACATGAGGCTGCTCTGATGTAGCAGTGCTGACACGTCTCTGGAATGCTTTTAACATGAAGGGGAAGAGGTTCCTGTTCTCAGGGTGAAGGTCAGCCAGTGGAACACTTTATTTCAAGTCGTCGTTCTATGACTCTGCTTTTAGTTGTAAAAGACCTCTCAAGTATTGTAAAAGCCCGTTAGCGCCTTATTGGGAGGCTGATATTGTAGTTTCCAGAGCAGAGATTGAATCCAGCCTCCCATCAGCCCCCCAAGGAGGTCCTCGTTCATCTGGGCTGATTGGAACTCTAGCAAGGAAAACAACTCAATCTCTGAATGGTCACCGCCAGGCTTCAGGCCAGCGTCTTCCTGTGCAGCTGGCAGCAGATCAGCAGCTTGTTTGTGGGGTTTAGCTGCAGAGAAATACAGTGTTTGTTGTGTGTTTTCCAGGTTTCCATGTGTGCGCCGCTGGATGGTTTGATAAAGGTCGGGTCGGATACCCCATCGTCAAAGCCGGAGCCAACTGTGGCTTCGGTAAAGTCGGAATCATCAACTACGGATACCGACTGAACAAAAGCGAGAGATGGGATGTTTACTGCTACAACCCAAACTGTGAGTCCAGTTCTTCTTACTAGGAAAGGTCTGCCAAGTTCTTCTTCAGGGAGTTCTTCTCTCCTTGGTAAACACTGTTTACCTCCTGAAACAGGTACAGGTTTTACAAATTACATAGACAAAAAATCTGGACTTCCAATGAGGAGTTTTACATTAGCATACCTCCTGCTAGCAGCTAGATTGGCCTCAAACCAAGAACCAGCAGATGCCTTCATTAGTCCATCTCTACAGTTGCTTCTGCACTCAGAGATCTGCAGTTTCTAACAAACTCTACCTGGTTTTGGTCAGCCAGTCAACCAATCAGAGCAGACTGGACTTTCTAACTTTTTGAATAACTGTGGACAAATTTTGATTGATTTAAGCCAGGTTTCAAAGAATTTTGGACAATGTTTCAGTCATTTTGGATAAATGTTGAATCTTATGGGAAAATTCTGAGTCATTTTAAATAATTTTGGAGAGTTTTTGAGCCATTTTGGACATTCCAAATTTTGAATTATTTAGTAAATTACAATAAATAACCAAATCAATGTTCCTTTTTTCCAATTTCTGTCATTCTGTGTCATAGCGACAGAAGACATCTCTGGGTTTTCTCCCTTCTTCATGATGTTCTGGTTCTTTAGAGCTGCAGGAATTTAGTTTAATTTAATAATGAACCACAGCAAAGAAAAACGAGCAAAAACCACAGAACCTTCCTGATCTCAGAGCATTAATGTAGATAAATTAGAGTTTTCAGTGTTTCTGATCCTGAAACCTTCACTAAAGCTCTGAGCAGCTTCCAGAGGAGAAGCCGTCTGGTTGTGATTAAAGTTCCCAGAGGAGGAAACCTGATCCAGGATCAGTCCTGACGCTGCACAGACTCACTCTGACAGTCAGTTTTAAACGTGACGTAGAAGAGAAGCAGCTCAGGAAGAAGCCTGAGTCAAAACCACAATCTGAGTCCCTCCCTGTGAGTTATCAGCCGACCAGAATAAAACAGCCGGATAAGAGCTGACAGATAACCAGACTGACGTAGGAGGTTTAGTAAGACTTCATCACCAGCCTGAGTCACCGTCAAACCTCTAAAATCACCCAATGACAGAAGAAACAACCAGTTATACCAACAACTGTGGTTCAGCAGCAGAAGAACTAAAGTCTAGGAGTGAAAACCTTTCAGGTGTTTAGGTCAGATCTGCTCCTTTATAATGTAAGAGCAGTTTAAATTAACACAAAATGGAAAGGCAAAAAACACAGTACCAAAGATGCATAAAATGACAAAAATGAGACAAAACTGCCAAAAAGAGACACAACAACAAAAGACAAAACACAGAAAGGCAAAAATTATGCAGAAAATCCCACAAATGAGGAGAAAACAAACAGAGCAGCTCCTTTATTCTGGCATTTAGGTCTAAAATGTATCTTTTTAAATGATTTTCCACTTTAAATTCTCTACAGATTGAAGACTTTTCTCAATATCTCCAGTATGAGGAGACAAAACAAACACAGACATTAAATGAGACACAAAACAACAAATAAACAACGAAAAGGAGTCACAGAATTAACACAAAGAAATAAAATTGTCCCAAAGACGCATTAAAATGAGACACAAAACAAGATGCAAAATGACTAAAATTATAAAGAAAACAACAAAATGGAGACGCAAAGATGCATAAAATGACAAAACTGAGACGACAACAGAGACTGAGGAGAAAATGAACAGATAGTTATTCTGACATTTATGTCCTAAATTGATCTTTTTAAATGTTTTTCCCCCTTCAGATTGATGACAAATCAAAGACTTTTCTAAACATCTACAGTGTGACGAGACAAAACGATCAGACATTAAATGGTTAAAATTACACTGAAAACAACCAAAAAGGTATAATGTGAACACAGAGACCAAACAGCACATAAAATGAGACAAAACGACCAAAACAGCAAGACGCAGATGACTAAAATTATACAGAAAACATTAAAAAAATCTGTAAATGTCTGTTTTTATTATTATTTTTTGACTCCATAAAGTCCTTGTGGATCAGTTTTCTTTCAGTTTACGTGAATAAATATGAATATATTAATTTCTGGTGTATTTTACACAAAAGCAGCAAAAAACAGTCACCTTTAAAGTAGTGCTGATCACCGTAAACAGATGGAAGAATTGATTTTTACTGAGAAATGTCTTCAGTTTGTAAATATTATACCAGCTAACAAAGCAAAGCTGCTGAAGACTTGTACGACTTCAGGATTTCCTTCATTTATTGAACTTCTAAACCCGCCTGTGTTTTAATTTAAAGTTTTATTCTGAAAGATCAGTAATTAATGAGAACAGAATAAACTTCCAGCTGCCCTCTGGTGGACGAACAGCAGAACTGCTTCTCCATTATTTCTTATAAACAATCTGTACAAATAAACTCAATTTAGAGAAGCTTTTCTTGATGAAAAGGTTAAATCCAGGTTCCTCTCATGTCCTAATACCCAGTGTTTGGTGGTAATTAGAGTTTAAACCTCCGAGGATCAGACGTTTTGTTGTAACTCTTCTGTAAACGGGAACTTTCTGCTTGGTTTCCCTCCAGGACGTCTGGAAGAGAAGCTCCTGATGAACATGTGTGTTTGATTTAAGTCCAGGTTTATTCCCACCAGTCTTATACAATAGTGTTATTGTTCTGTATATAAAAGTTCTATCACCTTTTCTACAACAAAAAACACTGGTATAATCATTTTTGGAAACCTTACATCCTTCGATCAGATGAACTGGAAAACAATGATAAAACTGATGATTGACTAATGTTTTATTTTGTATACACATGTCCATAAATGTTGTGTAAAGATAACTTTTATCTGAAGTGTCCAAGTGCCACCCTGGCAAGGATTAAACAAAGAAGTATCATGTCTTACTGTGACTAAATGTATGAGGAAAATCCAAATTGAAACATCCCCTAAACCAAGTTATTCAGTTATTCAGTTATACACAAAGCACCATGCTATCATGCTATTCCTTCTTTCCTTCCTTCCTTCCTTCCCCTTTCCTTCCTTCCTTTCTTCCTTCCTTCCTTCCTTCCCTCCTTCCTTCCTTCTTTCCTTCCTTCCTTCCTTCCTTCCTTCTTTTCCTCCTTCTTTCCTTCCCTCCTTCCTTACTTCCTTCCCCTGTCCTTCCCTCCCTCCCTCCTTCCTTCCTTCCTTCCTTCCCTCCTTCCTTCCTTCCTTCCTTCCTTCCCTCCCTCCTTCCTTCCTTCCTTCCTTCCCCTGTCCTTCCTTCCTTCCTTCCCTCCCTCCCTCCTTCCTTCCTTCCTTCCTTCCCCTGTCCTTCCTTCCTTCCTTCCTTCCCTCCTTCCTTCCTTCCTTCTTTCCTTCCTTCCCTCCTTCCGTCCTTCTTTCCTTCCTTCCTTCCTTCCTTCCTTCCTTCCCCTTTCCTTCCTTCCTTCCTTCCTTCCCTCCTTCCTTCCTTCCTTCCTTCCTTCCTTCCTTCCTTCTTTCCTTCCTTCCTTCCTTTCTTCCTTCCTTCCTTCCCTCCTTCCTTCCTTCCTTCCCTCCTTCCTTTCTTTCTTCCTTCCTTCCTTCCTTCTTTTCCTCCTTCTTTCCTTCCCTCCTTCATTCTTTTCTTCCCTCTGTCCTTCCCTCCTTCCTTCCTTCCTTCCTTCCTTCCTTCCTTCCTTCCTTCCCTCCTTCCTTCCTTCCTTCCTTCCTTCCCTCCCTCCCTCCTTCCTTCCTTCCTTCCTTCCCCTGTCCTTCCTTCCTTCCTTCCCTCCCTCCCTCCTTCCTTCCTTCCTTCCTTCCCCTGTCCTTCCTTCCTTCCTTCCTTCCTTCCTTCCTTCCTTCCTTCCTTCCTTCTTTCCTTCCTTCCCTCCTTCCGTCCTTCTTTCCTTCCTTCCTTCCTTCCTTCCTTCCCCTTTCCTTCCTTCCTTCCCTCCTTCCTTCCTTCCTTCCTTCCTTCCTTCCTTCTTTCCTTCCTTCCTTCCTTTCTTCCTTCCTTCCTTCCTTCCTTCCTTCCTTCCCTCCTTCCTTCCTTCTTTCCTTCTTTCCTTCCTTCCTTCCTTCCTTTCCTTCTTCCTTCCTTCCTTCCTTCCTTCCTTCCTTCCTTCCTAACTTCCTTCCTTCGACTTTCCTTCCTTCCTTCCTTCCTTCCTTCCTTCCTTCCTTCCCTCCCTCCTTCCTTCCAGCTCCACAGTTTACCTCTAAACATCCAGACAGAACTACAGAACATGTATTTTCAGTGACATACCGCAGCTGAGCGTCTTGTAGGACTTCAGGAGTTCTGCCACCAGCTGCTGACAGTCTGCTGCCTTGTTGTCCACCCTGTGGTCCGAGGTTCAGTGGAGGGTCTGGTTGCCTAAAGTCTTTGGGTTGGATTTTTTCTTTCTTGATGTTCCTTTTGCAAGTGGTGGAACCACACAAAAACAACCCTCTCAACCCCCCCGGCCAGCAGGCAGATGGGTCCCCCCTATATAGAGCCGGGTTCTGCTCGAGGTTTCTTCCCTGTTTAAAGGGTGTTTTCCTGCCACTGTCTCCTTTGGGCTGCTCTGGGGGTCAGGCATATGGGTTCTGTAAAGCGTCTTGAGACAATTTGACTGTAATTGATGCTATATAAATAAAATTGAATTGAATTGAATTTATTATTTAATGATATTTATTGTTTAATATGATATTTAATGTGATATATATTGTTTAATGTGGTATTTAATGTGATATTTATTGTTTAATGTACTATTTAATCTTTATCGTGGTCATTTCCGTCCAGCGAAGGAGTGTGGAGGCGTCCTGACGGAGCAGCAGAAGATCATCCAGTCTCCAGGTTTCCCTGAGGAGTACCAGGACGATCAGATCTGCTACTGGCACATCAGAGTCCGTCTGGGTCAGAGGATCCGGATCAAGTTCCTGGAGTTCGACGTAGAGGACGACATGGCGTGTTTGGCCGACTACCTGGAGGTCTACGACAGCTACGACGACGTGTCCGGGTTCGCTGGAAGGTCAGGAGGCGAACGAAGCCTTCAGAACCTCACTTTGGTCTTTGCCTCCACAGTTTGCTCACATTAGAGCGAACATTAAGACTTTTATGACTAATTCTGGTATAATTAAGCTTATAAAATGTCAGAAAATAGTAAAGAAAAGTGGAAAATTCTTGTTTTCCGTAAAATAATTTGAAAAAAACAGAAACAGTTGGCGTTGTTTGTTATAAATATTCTGTGACTGAAGTTTAATAAATGAGTTTAATCTGAAGTTCTCTTTGTCTCCAGGTTCTGTGGTGATTATTTACCTGAGGATATGATCAGTACAGGTGAGCTACTGTCACATGATCACACCTGAGGAACCTGTTGGTGTCTAAAGCTGCAGTCTGAAGGTTTTCTGTGTTTTTAGGAAATGTGATGACGCTGAAGTTCCTGTCTGACGCCTCGGTCACAGCCGGAGGATTCCAGCTGCAGTATTCAGCCGTCAACGCTTCTCTGGTCCCTCAGAACCTCCAAACCAGTCCTGACCTGACCACAACCTCCAAACCAGTCCTGACCTGACCACCTGACCACCTGATCAAGGCTCCTGATGCTGTATTTGTGACAGTGACCCCGTTTCTGTATTTATGACCTCGTTCCTGTGAGGAGTCTGTAGAGAGGAAGAACTGTGTGAAATAAAAACAACTTAAACATCCTGACTGTGTACATCTGTCCTCACATAAATCTGGTTCTTCAAGGGATTTTCTAACAGAGTTTATGAAGCAACTGTCACTGCAGTCGTACTTCTGTGCCACGAAACTGGACTTTGCTCACATCGGTGCTAAAAAAACAACATGCAACTGTCAATAAATAAACACGATAAAAGTATCAAAATGCAATTATGAACAAAAAGAATAAAGATTGTGCACACAATATATGAACATTACAAGCATCTCTCAACATGAATAATGTGCAGAATATATCAAATAAAATGCATGTGTGATATAAGATGAGCAGTAAAGCAGGCTGCATAATGTTTGTGATTGTTGGACCACATTTTTAGTCAAACTGCAAAAAGATGAGCTTTTTTTAACAAACAGCCTTAACAGTTGTTAACTGTCTTATTTTTTTAAAAGACTTTCCTGCATTTCTTTCTTTTATAGCAATTTCACACTAAGAATTAATGATTAACAGTTTTTAATTGTTTTACAGATTTTTTTTACAGATTTTTCTTGTTTCGTATAGATAATAAACAGTAAAATAAAATAAATGATTCAATAAATATTAATCTTAAAAAACAGGTCACAACTGTAAATACTGTCCACGTCCAAAATCTGTATTTTACCGTTATTCTTTTGTGATGGTGGGCTGCACAGTGGTATAGTGGTTAGTACTTTGGCCTTGCAGCAAGAAGATCCCCGGTTCAAATCCCAGCCTGGGATCTTTCTGCATGGAGTTTGCATGTTCTCCCTGTGCATGCGTGGGTTTTCTCCGGGTACTCCGGCTTCCTCCCACAGTCCAAAAACATGCTGAGGTTAATTGGTTACTCTAAATTGTCCGTAGGTGTGAATGTGAGTGTGATTGTGTGTATGTATATGTAGCCCTGTGACAGACTGGTGACCTGTCCAGGGTGTCCCCTGCCTTCACCTGAGTCAGCTGGGATAGACTCCAGCACCCCCCATGACCCTAGTGAGGATAAAGTGGTGTATAGAGGATGGATGGATGGATTCTTTGTGATGTTTTAGCCTAAAATTTCAGTTTTTCTTTCTTTAAATCAAGTAAAAAAAAAATCCGCACTTTGCAAAAACTTGCAGCTATTTGAAAGAAAACTTTTGAATAATGCAGATTTTAAAATAGTAAATTAAAGAGATTTCCTTCTTCTTCTGTTATCATTATTATCATCATTATTAAATTAATATTATTAATTATTAATATTATTTTATTTATATTTCTTTTTCCTCTCATTAATATTATTACGGTTATTTTTCTCTTTCTTCTCTGCTGATTACTATTAATATTAATAGTGTTGTTCTCATTGTTCTTTATCAGTTTTATTGTTTCTGTTATTAATACTACGAGCTTTGTGCTGCTGTTATTCCATATAAGGTAAAGAGGGCGGTCCCAATGCGTGACGTGTCAGGTCAAAGGTAATTTCGTACGTCGGCGTGGTGGTTTGGCGCCAGCAAATTTCGCGGGGTCCCAGCAACTGAAGGAACCGCGGAGCAGAACCAGAACCGGGAGGCTCGAACCGTGACCGATCACCCAGGCTTCAGAGCCACGAAAGCCTGACAGAGGAGCGAGCAGCCCGGCGGAGCGGAGAGTCCCGGAGCTTCCCGTCCCGTGCAGCGACTCCCACCGAGGTGAGCAGACGGAACTCCGGCGGAGGATGAGGAGTTTTTCCACTCTGACTGAACCAGAACCAGAACCAGAACCGGAAGGAGGGTGTGTTTGTCGGGCCGTTAGCTGAGTGTGTGTTGCATGTTGAGAGTCTGTGTAAAGTCTCGGATAGGTGAGCGGACAGGTGAGCCGCTGTTAGCAGCAGAACTTTGCTAGCTGCAGCATGTAGCTGCTAACGCTGCTAGCTGCTAGTTAGCAGCTGCTGCGGCTGCGGTTCGGAGGTTTCAGGGTCCGAACAGAACCAGGAGGGACTCCAGGTTTAATAAAAACAGCTGGGTTCACTGGTAGACTAGTTCTGGTTAAATAAAAGTTACTGAAGATGAAATATAACGGAGTGTTTACATCAGGACCAACCTCCTGGAACTGCACATGTTCCTGCTAACAGTCTCACAGGAACACAGAGAACAGTGGAGGTTAGTTTAGCTAGTTAGGCTAGTTTAGTTAAGTTTATAATTTGTGGAGATGAGAGAGAGTTAGCTCTGGTAGATTATTTTAGAGCTCTGTGAGGACCTGCTAGTTAGGTAGGTTAGTTAGTTAGTTAGTTTAGTATAGAGCTCATAGAGGGACCTGCTAGTTAGTTAGTTTAGGTTAGTGTATAATAAAGTTATGTCAGGAACTGCTAATTAGTTTAGGTTAGTTTAGTGTATTATAGAGCCTGTCAGGACCTGAAGGTTAGTTAGTTTAGTTTAGTGAGTTTGTAAAATTTCAACACAGTTACAGGTTAAACATTTCTGACGTCTTCCAACAGCAATGTGAGGTTTCACCACGTTACAGATGTCTGAGTTGTTAATTAAATTCAGGTGTTTCCTTCAAACTTCCCACTAATGTTATTACAATGATTAATTCTTTAGTTTAATGTGGAGTTCTGTGAAAGCTTTATACTGCAAAACAATTCAACCTGCTGCACTAAAAAAATGAAGTAAAATAAACAGAATAATATAAATAGTAGAGCTCAATGATCTACAGAACATTTAATGTGATTATTTAGATATTATTTTCATTATTTTAACTGAAACATTTTAAAATACAACAAATATAAAACAAATACATCCAAAAACTCTGACAGAAATCTGATGTAAGATGAACTTTATTGATCTGTATTTGGAGAAATTTCCATTTTACAGCAGCTGGATACAGATGAGGCTGGAAGAAGGATTAGGAAAGTAGAATAAAGCTGTAAATAAAGATAAGAAAGCCTTTTTTAATCTCACAGTGTGACAAGACATGAAGGAAATGAAGTAAAAAAATAAATTAAGAAATGACGTGATTTGTGCTCCGATCCAGATAATCGATACTGTCAGCCAATATTGGGCTGATATCGGGCTTTCCACTGCATTATTTTGTCGTTTTTCATGATAGGCCAAAAAACCCAATAACAGTATTGACTGATGTTTCCCTTTTATGCTAATATTGGGCTGATAGTACTGATAGGTCAATATTATCAGCCCAACATTGGCTGATAATATCGGCCGGCTGATGATGATACTGATAATATCAATAGGCTAATATTATCAGTCAATATCGGGCTGATATCGGACTTTCCAATGCTTTATTTTATCAGTTATTGATAGGCAAAAAAACACCCACAATAACAATATTGACTGATGTTAAATTTTTATGCCAATATCAGCCTGATAATATCGGTAGGCCGGTACTATCAGCCCTTTATTGGCATACATCCCTAGGTAGGAGCAATATTTATGATGTTGTGAAATATTTCATGTAAGGCTGTGTTTATACGAGGACCATCTTAACAGAAAACGCAAAAGTGGCGTCTTGTCATTTCACGTTTAGACGAGCAGTTTTGAAGGAAATCTGCGTATATACGGTGACTCTATAGTGTGTGGAATTCGATTGGATATGCATGCCAGGCAGCTGGGTGGCGCTGTGATAAAACTCTGCCATGTCTACGCGCATGCGTACTATCTCCCTTTTCGGATCTCCGCCGCGGTAAATGTTCATGAATGGAATCTGTACAGATTCTGTACGTTTGTTGGTACGACTCCTGTAGTGTACATAGAGCTGCCAGAGCTGCTTGAAGGTACGAAGGATGGAAATAATCACATCTTTGTTTACGTCCTTGTACCGGCCGGCAAACCAAAGCACCGGCGCACGTATGTGATGTTATCGCGTACGCGATGTGGTCAGATCTCGGCAAAGTTTTGCATTTTGCTGTTTAGACGGAAACATAACGGTGGAGCGTTTTCTACTTTTCCACTCTGGAGGCCGGTTTCAAATTTTTGCGTTTCTAAGCCCCCAAAACGCCGTCCTCGTATAAACGATAGGGTGTTTTGTTGAAATATTTTGACGTTTTTACCTGCAAGCGTCTTCGTGTAAACGGCCCCTTAGTCGAAAAGCTGCAGCTCCTAAAAATTGAAACTACTGCACTGAGCTAGTAAATGTTTAGCTTTTATAATTGGGATTTTTTTTTTTTTAAACGGCAAAAAATAAAGCAAAACGGAGCAAAAGCTGAAAAACTCATTTTTGGGCTAAAAAAATTTGAGTTCCAGTGAATTCAGTTAATTTACCAACATAAAAATAGATCATGAGCTAATGAATAAACTAGATTACAGCATGTTTTCGTCCTCGTAGCTCGCTGTCATGACTCTCCAACATGTTTCCTCTCGTTTTCATCCTCCGACCTCGCTGTCATGACTCTCCAACATGTTTTCTCTCATGTTTTCGTCCTCGTAGCTCGCTGTCATGACTCTCCAACATGTTTCCTCTCGTTTTCATCCTCCTACCTCGCTGTCATGACTCTCCAACATGTTTTCTCTCATGTTTTCGTCCTCGTAGCTCGCTGTCATGACTCTCCAACATGTTTCCTCTCGTTTTCATCCTCCGACCTCGCTGTCATGACTCTCCAACATGTTTCCTCTCGTTTTCATCCTCCTACCTCGCTGTCATGACTCTCCAACATGTTTTCTCTCATGTTTTCGTCCTCGTAGCTCGCTGTCATGACTCTCCAACATGTTTCCTCTCGTTTTCATCCTCCTACCTCGCTGTCATGACTCTCCAACATGTTTTCTCTCATGTTTTCGTCCTCGTAGCTCGCTGTCATGACTCTCCAACATGTTTCCTCTCGTTTTCATCCTCCTACCTCGCTGTCATGACTCTCCAACATGTTTTCTCTCATGGTTTCGTTCTCCTACCTCGCTGTCATGACTCTCCAACATGTTTCTTCTCTCCTGTTTTTTCCCTCTGAAGGCCTCCAGGAGGTGAGTAATAATGATGGCGACTGCAGCGCCTCCCAGCAGCTCCGGCCTCCTGCCTCTGTTGGAGTCTCTGGAGGATGTCGCTGCCGGACAGTCGGAGCAGACGGACGTCTACCTCACCATCGCCAGGTGAGTCCTCTAATAACATGGCACCAACTACAATATACTGCACTGCTTTTTACATCTAGAAAGGAGCTAACTTTACCTTGTTAACATTGAAAATAACATTATATTCTTAGAGCTAACATAGAGGCTAGCGTCTTCTTACTTGGGCTAAAGAATGAAAGATAATGTAGAGATTAATGTTGGCTTGTTTAGACTAACACAGCCGATGACGTTGGCTTGTTAAAAGTAGCAGCTAGCATTAGCTTATTTAAGCTAATGTAGAGGCTAGCATCGTCTTACTTGGAAAAGAATGAAAGTTAATGTAGAGATTAATGTTATCTTGTTTAAGCTAACACAGCAGATGATGTTTTCTTAAGACAAAAGTAGCAGCTAGCATTATCTTGTTTAAGCTAATGTGGAAGCATTTGTCGTCATCATTTACCCTAACAGCAGATATTAAGTTAAGACTAATGTAGCAGCTTGCATTTTCTGGTTTACGCTAACGTAGACACTAGCGTCTTCTTACTTGTGCTAAAGAGTAAATGTTCAAGTTAATGTAGCGGAGCTAACCTTACCTTGTTAAAGTTAACATTAAAAATAGAATTATCTTTGAGCTAGCATAGAGGCTAGCATCATCTCACTTAGGCTAAAGAATTAAAGTTAATATAGCAATTCATGTTATCTTGTTTAAGCTGACACATCAGATGACGCTAGCTTGTTAAGAGTAAATAGCAGCTAGCATTAGCTTGTTTAAGCTAGTGTGCACACATTTGTTGTCATGTTCAGGCTAATGTAATAACATTAACTTTATATATAGCAGGGTTCTCACCAGGATTTTTTTACAGCGTAACGGCAGGTCCTCCCGCACGCGCAATAGCCTTCATTAAATCTCGCGAGCGGCCGGCCCAGATGTCAGCCAATGAGCGTCACGCAGATTGGAAGCGACTCTTAATTTTAGATGGGAACGGGTCAATCGACAGGAAAGTACGGCTGAGGTGGGGAGACATAAATTAACCTAGATAGGCACCCAGTCGATAAAATCAAACGCACATGGCGTTATCTGTCAAAATAACAGCGTAGTGGCCCTAATCACAGTGTTGTGAGATGTGTGTGGTTAAGTGTAGCTCAGGCAGCTTAGTGTGTGAATGTGAGTGAGTGTGTGCACGTGGCCGAGGCGCGCTGCTGGGTGTACGAGCCGAGTGAGCAGGTAGAAGCCCGGTGTGTGTATGAGAGACGACTGAGACGGCGACAGGACAGGTAGTGAGCAATGGCATGTTGCTGATAACAGTGCAGTTAGTTAATAAAAAGCCCCTCTCTTCGGCAAAACGGCCTCTGTCTTTTGGGTGTTTGGGTCTGGAGAAGACGATTATCCCCTGTGTTTCCCGACCACGGTCAGGAAGCGGACAGTAGGAATGGTTAACAACAGCGTAATCTTTTAAACTGACAGCGTACGACAGCGTAACGGCCCGTTACGCTGAAATGTGCTGGCGAGAACCCTGTATAGGCTAATGTTACCTTATTCAAGCTGATAAAGCAGCAGATATTACCTTGTAGCAGCTAGCATTATTTGTTTAAGCTAACGTAGAAGCTAGCATCATCTTACTAGGGAAACAAAATGAAAGTCAATGTAGCGATTTATATTATCTTAAGTTCACACATCAGATGACATGAGCTTGTTAATAGTAAAGAAGCAGCTAGCATTACCTTTCAGCTAATGTAGAGGCTAGCATTATCTTATTTTGCACCAAGTACAACATATTGCACTGCTTTTAATATCTGTAAATAAACTGGAGTGGCATTCACAGGGGGCAGTACAGTAAGGCAGTATTTTACTATCCATGACCCATTTCACTGCATTACTTGTTTCTTAGTGTCTTTTGTTTTTCTGCTGTTCATTGCATGTTTGCACCAGGGTCAGAGAGAAACATTTTATTCCCCTCTGCGTCCTGTACATGTGGCAGAAGTGACAATAAAGTTGTCTTTGAAAACAAAATAAAATGAGTTTGTTTTTCTTTTTCCAGCCGGCTCAGTGGAGAGGAGGGTCGACAGTTTCTCCCTGCAGTTGAAAAGCACTTTCCTCGTTTGGCTAAAGCCATCCTGGTGAGTGTTTTTACAACGTTTAAAGGCTGCAGGAGCCTCTAAATCCTCCATATTCATGTTAAAGGTGTTTATTTATCTGATAATAATTTGTCTCCAGGCTCACATAGCCAGTCCAAATGCAGAGCTGAGCCAGGCTGCCCTACAAGCTTTAGGGTTTTGTGTTTATCATTCTCACGTTGTCTCTGGAGCTCCAGGTAAGTTCAGATTTATGCACAACACCTGATCCCACCTTAGATTCTGTGATCCAAGTGTCACACTCTCCTCTTTGTTTTCCAGAAGTCTTAGCAGCAGAGATACTTTCAGCACTTTGCTCTCTGGTGGTGAAGTCCACCGATAAGAACACATGCACCAGATCCTTATGGGTCATCTCCAAACAGAACTTCCCTGCAGATGTGGTCAGCAAAAAAGTGAGCAGAGGATTAAATTCAGACTGAAAGCTGAACATCGGTGCTGGTTTCAGGTGTCAGTCATCATGTGTTGATCTTTACCTCAGGTTTCATTAATTCTGACGACGTTGGAGAGCATCTGGAGCAGAGAGGATGTCCAGTCGGTGGTGATGGAGCACGAAGCCCTGAATGTGGTCATCAGGTAAAGGTGTTTAATTTCAGTTTAATGCAGTAGTTGGAGAAACGAAGAGTCGCATTTCTACATGAACATGAGAAATTTTACTGACCTACAGTGCCTCTAAAAAGTGTTCAGAACTTTTGGAAATTTTCCTTTTATTGGTTTTCAACATTGAATCATCGTCAATTTAATTAGACTTCTTTAACAAGAATTTGCAAAATTTGCCGAACACTGCACATCATCACTGTGAAGCACGGTGGAGGCAGCATCATTATAAAGCACGGTTGAGGCAGCATCATTATTATAAGGCACGGTGGAGGCAGCATCATGATTATAAAGCACGGTGGAGGCAGCATCATGATTATAAAGCACGGTGGAGGCAGCATCATGATTATAAAGCACGGTGGTGGCAGCATCATGATTATAAAGCACGGTGGAGGCAGCATCATGATTATAAGGCACGGTGGAGGCAGCATCATGATTATAAGGCACGGTGGAGGCAGCATCATGATTATAAGGCACGGTGGAGGCAGCATCATGATTATAAAGCACGGTGGAGGCAGCATCATGATTATAAAGCACGGTGGAGGCAGCATCATGATTATAAAGCACGGTGGAGGCAGCATCATGATTATAAAGCACGGTGGAGGCAGCATCATGATTATAAAGCACGGTGGAGGCAGCATCATGATTATAAAGCACGGTGGAGGCAGCATCATGATTATAAAGCACGGTGGAGGCAGCATCATGATAAGGCACGGTGGAGGCAGCATCATGATAAGGCACGGTGGAGGCAGCATCATGATAAGGCACGGTGGAGGCAGCATCATGATTATAAGGCACGGTGGAGGCAGCATCATGATTATAAGGCACGGTGGAGGCAGCATCATGATTATAAGGCACGGTGGAGGCAGCATCGTGATTATAAGGCACGGTGGAGGCAGCATCATGATTATAAGGCACGGTGGAGGCAGCATCATGACGTGAAAGCTGTTTATAATGACCATAATAACGGTCAACAGCAGTAAAATCTGGATCAGTGTGTAACTCCAGTGGGTGTCTCTGGGGTCTACAGGATGCTGGAGCAGGTTCCGGTCCAGATGGGGGACGGAGCGGTCCAGTGGGCCAAGCTGGTGGTCCCTCTGGTGGTCCACTCGGCCTCCAAGGTCCGTCTGAGGGCGGCAGCAGCCCTGGAGCTGGGTCTGCCTCTGCTCCTGGAGAAACAGGTGGAGGTGGCTGCTGTCATCGAGCCCATGATGTCCTCAGTGAGTATCTGCTGCTCACAAGTACTGCAAATACTGCCCTCATTCAGCCTGGAAGTATTTGCATGTTCCAGACTGCAGAGTTTCTGTGTGTCATGTGGTCCTGCAGTGAAATAAATGCAAAGTGACTGTTGGTCAGTATCAATCAGAAGCATTCTAACCCCATAATAAAGAGGAATCAGACATTTTGATGCTAAAATTCAGTTCACATCGTACAAGAGTACAGTCCTGTGTGCTTATCAAATATATATTACATATAAATTAATGTTTTATTGGAGAATTATTGTTGATATTCATGTGGATATATAAATATACATGATGTTTGCAACAGAAGGGCTGAGCTAAAATTTTAGCAACATTTAGGGCTAACTTTGCAGCTAATGTTTTTTTTCTCTAAAATAACATGGCGACTAACAATATCTCATGTAAGTGGCTAATTTTACCACCTTTAAGCTAATATTAAGGCGAGCATTACTGTGTCTAAGCTAGCAGAGCAGCTAACATTATCTTGTTTAAGCTAACGTGGAGGCTAGTATCATCTTACTTGGGCTAAAAACTGAAAGTTAATGTAGAGATTAATGTTATCTTGTTTAAGCTAAAGTGAAGATTAGAATCCTCTTGTTTAGGCTAATGTAGCAGCTAACATTATGTTGTTTAACCTAACATAGAGGCTAGCCTCATCTTACTTGGGCTATAAAAAGAAAGTTAGCATAGAGATTAACCCTAAACTAACAGCAGATATTAGCTTAAGACTGATATAACAGCTAGCTGTAGCTTGTTTAGGCTAACACAACACATATTAGCTTGTTTAGATGAATGTAGCAGCTAGCATTAACATGTTTGAGCTAACGTAGAGGCGAATATCATCTTGTTTAGGCTAATGTAGCAGCTAACTACTAACTGCTGAATTTCCCTTCAGGGATGAATAAAGTGATTCTATTCTAACATTAGCATGTTAAAGCTAATGTGGAGGCTAGCATCATCTCATTTAGGCTAACGTATTAACATTTAACTTTATATAGAGACTAATATCACCGTCTTTGAGTTAACGTTGAAAATAATATCTAATTTATGCTAGCGTATCACTACTGAGGTCTGTAGGAGTTGAGTTCAGGACTGCAACTAATTATTATTTTAATTCTTGGTTAATCTGTGGATTGTTTTCTTAATCAATCTAAAAATTAACAAAATCATTCAGAAATGTTCAGTTTACTATCATAGAATAGGAAAAAACCAAAATATTCCAATTTAAAAAGCTGCAATAATGCTCAGACTAATTAACCACTGCAGCTCCAGGAGAATCACTGTATTTAATAAACGTCTCTGTATTTAATAAAATCCTCTGCATTTAATGTTGTTCTCTGCATTTAGTGAAGTTCTCTGTATCTAATGAAATCCTCTGTATTTAATAGAATCCTCTGTATTTAATAGAATCCTCTGTATTTAGTAAAGTTCTCTGTATTTAGTAAAGTTCTCTGTATTTAATAGAATCCTCTGTATTTAGTAAAGTTCTCTGTACTTGTCTGCACAGAAACTGATCCCAGAACTGCAGAAGCTCTTCATGTCCAAGAATGAGACGAACGTCCTGAAGCTGTGGCCTCTGTTTGTCAAGCTGCTGGGGAAGGTACAGTGTTCACGTCTCTGGAGTATTAATAGATGAAGGTTCGTAATTTAGATTTATTTATCTGGAACTATAAGAAGATCTGTAGCCGTCAGACATTTATAAACTGCTGCTAATTTTATACACACACTTCATTTTCAGCTAGGGAAGCTGTTTCATGACAAATACACCAAATTCAAAGTAAACTTGATTTGACTACTTAAGGATTTCCTGTAGTTGACTGAGAGTGGGGTTAATGATTACATTTATGACTGATTAATCTTTGTTCTATTAATGGTGAAAAATGTTGTCAACAGCAGCTTCAAATCACTTCATTGATCCAAACAAATGGTTCAGATTTCACTTTACTAACACAGAAGACAAAAACCCAGCAGATATTCATAAGAAACGGACTCAAAAGGTGCAAAATGAATGAAAACAGGGACACACAAAATGACTCAGATTAAAACTGACTACAAAGACACAAAATGAACACAAATTAGTGCAAAATGAAACTAAATTCAAACAAAATGGCAGCAAAGACACAAAATGATAAGAGGTTAGAACTGACAGAAACAGATGCAAAATGAATGAAAACAGGAACAAAACAGCAGAAACACAAAATGACTCAAAACAAACACCAAGAGTCCAAAAACAGAACCAAAGTGACAAACAAAATGACCAGAAACGCATTAAAACTTACTAAAAACAACACAAATGAAAGCAAAATGGCAGCAAAGACACACAAAATGAGCAGAAAGAGAATCAAACTGACCAGAAAAAGATGCAAAATTATCGACACAACTGTGACAACACAACGGCAAAATGACTCAGAAACACATTAAAGCTGACAAAATGAACACAAAATGAACACAAATTAATGCAAAATGTCTCGCGTTTTTGTCGTTTTGTTTCCTTTGTCTCATTTGTGTTTTGTCTATTTTTGTTGTTTCCTTTTTGTCATTTGTGTTGTTTCTTTTTGTCGTTTTGTTTTTCACTTTTTTCACTTTTTGTCATTTGTCCATTTTTTTGTTGCTTTATAACTTTTCAAATTTTTTGTCGTTTTATGTTTTTGTCGTTTTGTTTCCTGTTTAGTTTTTTGTTGTTTTGTTTCTCGCTTTTGTCAGTTTTTGTCTCGTTCGTGTCTTTACTTTTTTGTAATTTTTTTGTCTAGTTTTGTGTTTTGTCTAATTTTTTGTTGTTTTGTCCCGTTTTTGTCTTTTTGTGTTTAATTTTTGTCTCATTTTCTGTCGTTTTGTGTCTGGTTTTGTAATATTTTGTCTTTTTTGTGGTTGTGATCCTCCAGTAAACCCTCTGTGGTTCAGGTCCAGGTGACTAAATGTTGTGTTCCTTTGTAGACACTCTGTGATCTTTAAGTTGTGGTGTGGAAATGATGAACTGAAATGAGTGTACCATCCCCGCTGTAGATGTAAAAGTGTTTACCTGCAGACTAAAGCTGTGGTTGTGCTTCCAGCTGCTCCACAGAGGAGGACCTTTCATCAACTCTCTGCTGCATCTGGAGGAACTGGGCTTCCGCAGTTCTTCTCCCACCATCAAGAAGATCGCCTTCATCGCCTGGAAGAGCCTCATCGACAACTTCGCCCTGAACCCAGGTGAGCTGGGGCTCCTCGGGTCTTTATCTTTATCTTCTGGTCAGATGGAGGTGTTAACGTCGTCTCTCCTCAGACATCCTGTGCAGCTCCAAGCGTATGAAGCTCCTGATGCAGCCTCTGATGTCCATCACCGTGAGGACAGAAGCTCTGCTGCTCACCAAGGTGGAGGTCTGGTGGTACCTGGTGGTCCAGCTGGGCCACAACCTCTCCACCAACTTCGACCAGGTTAGAACCTCAGAAATAAACTTTTAAGGAATTGTTGGAATTTTCTTCCTGGATGTTTTGCAAACTTCCAGAAATTTGGGGATTTTTTTTGCTGAATTTTAGGATATTTGAATTTCAAATTGACCCCAGTTATAGTTTGAAAATGTGGAAAAATCTATATTTCCTCAATGAACCTTCTGATCTCCACATTTTCAACATTTTTGGGAAACAAAACAACAAAAACACGAGACGAATGACTAAAAAAGACCAAAAAACAAGACAAAGCATGATAAAAATGAGACAAAAATGACAAAAAACGAGACAAAAGATGGCAAAAAACACATAAAAACAGATAAAAATAAGCAAGACAAAAAGGAAACGTAAAATGACAAACGTGAGAGAAATGACAAATGTCAGTCAACAAAACAACAAAAATGAGATGTGAAGTGACAAACATCAAACGACATGAAGCAAAACAAGACATTTCTGAACATATTTTGGTGTTAAAAAAAAAGGACTGTTAAAAACATGTTTAAGAACATTCACAGAAAATCAACCAAAATTCAGTGAATTTCTGGATTTTGGTTTATTTTTATGTGAATGTTCTTAAAGAAAATATCAGAAGTTTTACTGATAAATCTGGAATCACTTTAGAGATTTTTATTTTATTTTTTTTAAAGATTTTTACTCATTTTTTAAAAACATTTCCAAGAATTTTCTTGCCATATTTGGAGGATTTTTTTAAAATAAAACTTTGAAGGAAAAATTTTCATAAATTATTGGAATTTTCTTTCTGAAGGTTTTGCAGGTTTTCAGAAATTTGGGGATTTTTTTTGTTTTGTTTTTTTTTGGCTGAATTTATTTTTTTTCAGATTAGGAAACATTTTTTTGGTGCCCATAAATGAAGACAACATGAGGGTTAAATCATAGAAAATATAAACGTGATTATTGGATAAATTCACCTTTAAAATACTTTGAGTCAAAGGTTTTTCACATCTGGGATCTCATATTTTCACCTCTTAAATCAAGAAGATATTAAGAAATGTCATTAATGAAAAAGCTTCTGAAGTTTCTGGATTAAATTAGAAGAAATTTTATCTGACATTTAGTGTAAAATTGCAGACATTTTTAATGAAAATTGTGATTTTATCAACAAATAGGACAAAAGCTTCCCCAGCTGGTGACTCACTCAGATAATTGTTCGGGTTTGCAAAAAATAATGTTTAAATATGCAAATGAGGTATTTTATGAAATATGCACTAATTTCTATATTGCCCAACAGAAAAAATAGTAAAACTAATTATTTATATAATAACTGTATTTGTATCACGCCTTTGAGAAGAACATTGACAACGTGCTTTGATAGGTAGAACCCACTGATAAAAGAACTTTACAGGAAGGCGGGGTTTAAGAAGTGATTTAAAAGAATCTACTGTGAATCTACGATGTATTTAGTCTGATTCTTTTTGAGTCAGGTTTTATTTTTATGAAGATGTCAACATGTTTTTGTTAGAAGGAAGCGACTCCTGAGAAAACAGCCTTTGTGTTGTGAGATTCCATATGTTTTTATTGGTTATTTCTTTTTTAAACGTATAAAATGAGGAGGCTGAAGCGTCGTTCTGTTACTGATCAGTGTTCTTCTCCCTCCAGGTTTCAGTTCCTCTCCTTCAGACCACCATCGGGTCCGACTTGTCCTCCGTCCCCGGGACTCCGTCGAGACCGGTCCCCCAGAACGGAGCCGCTACACCTGTCGGCAACAAGACAGGTAGACTCACACACCTGCAGTACAAGCAGCAGGATAAAGGGAGAGTTTCATGTGTTCTCTCTCCGTCTCCAGGCTTCAGCAGTTCGGCCAACTTGTCTCTGATGAGCCTGAACTCCAGCGTTCAGCTCTCCTCCTGCTTCCCCTCCATCCAGCTGCTGGGGCTGGAGATGCTGCTCCACTACTTCCTGGGTCCAGATGTTGTTGCTGCTGCAGCCAAGAACAAACTGCTGCTGAGTCTGGGTGGGTCTGAGCTCAGGACAGGAGGACTTTAACGGCACGATACAAAGCACAGGAGGTCCTCGGTTTACGACGTCCTCCACCTACAGCGTTTAGTCACTATGTGGAACTAGTTAATGAGCAGAGCGGATGAATACGTCGTCATGCGGCGCTATCAGACGGCTTTGTTTCCATTCTCTGGTTGTACTGCACCTTGGATTGTGCTAAATTAAACTAAATGCCCTTCATTCAATGTGACAAAAACAAGATGTAAAACGACAAAAACAAGACGCAAAATAACAAAAACAAGATGTAAAATGACAAAAACAAGATGTAAAATGACAAAAACAAGACGCAAATGACAAAAACAAGACGTAAAATGACAAAAACAAGACGCAAATGACAAAAACAAGACGTAAAATGACAAAAACAAGACGCAAATGACAAAAACAAGACGTAAAATGACAAAAACAAGACGCAAATGACAAAAACAAGACGTAAAATGACAAAAACAAGACGCAAATGACAAAAACAAGACGTAAAATGACAAAAACAAGACGCAAATGACAAAAGCGAGATGGCAGACGACAAAAGCGAGACGGCAGACGACAAAAGCGAGACGGCAGACGACAAAAGCGAGACGGCAGACGACAAAAGCGAGACGGCAGACGACAAGAACGACACAAACGAGATGCAAAACGACAATAGCGAGACAAACGAGATGCAAAACGACAATAGCGAGACAGCAAACGACAAAAATGAGACGCAAACGAGGCGCAACACGACAAACACGAGGCGCAACACGACAAACACGAGGCGCAACACGACAAACACGAGGCGCAACACGACAAACACGAGGCGCAACACGACAAACACGAGGCGCAACACGACAAACACGAGGCGCAACACGACAAACACGAGACAACAAACGAGGTGCAGACGACAAACAAGACATAAAACAACAAAAACAAGACGCAAAATGATAAATAAGACGCAAAACGACAAAAATGAGAGAAAATGACAAAACCAAGACTTAAAGCAGTAATGCCGTGCTGCTATCTGGCAATGATACAGAAATCTTTAACAAATCTCTGCATTCTTCTAAAAATGATTAGAAATTTGTCCAGAACTTGCTCACAAAATCCTCTTTTCCTGTTCACAATCTGTCCAAAATGAGTTAAACGTCTAGGATGGCTTAGAACGGTTCCAAAAATGACTAAAAACAACAAAAACACGTCCAGAATGACTCAAATCTGACCTCATAAGATAAGTGTATTCTCTAAATGTTGTCAAAAATGACCAGAAATATGTGTAAAGTGACTATAAATTACTTAAACTAGTCCAGAACTTGTTCAAAAACAATCCTCCTTAAGGGATTAAATCTGTCCAACATGAGTCAAACATCTAGGATGGCTGAGAAGGGTTAAAAAAAATGTTGGGTTAAAGCTGATTCACTACAGCGTGTTCAGTCCTTCCAGCGTTGCCATGGAAACGCTGGTTTATTTTTCGCTGCGTTGTCGTGTGTTTGTGTTTTGTTTTCTTTACTTTAGTTTCTGCTGCATTCCACATGTTTTTACTGGAATAATGGGATGAAAACTAAACCTCGTTCCAGTGTTGTGTGTGGAGCTTAGCGTGTTACATGTGTGTTTTCTTTAGAACCCCTGAACCACCCGCTGCTGTCTGGAGTTTCCTCCTTCACCAAACATTCTGCTGTTCTGATCTCCAGCGTCACAGACGGATTCAGCAGCGTGGGAAAAGATGCTCCAGGTGATCCAGTCTGTCTCCGGTCTTTAATGAGATTAAACGGTTAAATAGAACCGTCTCCAGGTTGTCTTCATTGTTAGCAGAGTTTAATTTCATAGTCTGATGAGGAGATCCAGATGTTCTGGATCAGTAGTTTTTATTCTGAAAATATTTACAAGAATTTTCTTGCCAAATTTGGGAGATTTGAAGGATTTTAAGGGAAACTTTTAAGGAATGATTGGAATTTTCTTCCTAACTAAAAATTAAATGAGTTTTCATTACAAAGATATTGCTAGAAAACGACCCACTGAAACATGTTAGGGTTAAACATTGTGTCTTTTTAGAGTTTTTGATTGAATATAGGTTGAAAGGTATTTACAAATCACCGCATTCTGTTTTTATTTGCGTCCCATCATTAGAGTTGGGTTTGTAAATAATGAGATGACAGGAAGTGAAGAAAAGGAATCGGACAGGGGAAGTAGCATCTCTGTCAACACAGAGGAACCTAAAATAATCTACATTAAACACCACTGCTGGCTTTTTATCCTAAACGGTTGTTTTTAATGTACTACTGTGGCGTCCAGGTTGATTTATTGGTTGATATTTTCTGATCCAAGCAAGTCCTTATTCAGCAGACGATCTCTAGTGTTGCTTTCATCAGGATAAAAGTTCCATGTCAGCAGCCTTTAAGGATTAATCTGTTACGTCTGATGAAGTAGAACCAGACAAATTTGGCATTAGAATAAGTCAGGTGGTCCAAAACCCAGCACTTATTTAGCACTGACAAAGTTGAAAAAACAAAATGGGGGAGGGGGAGGCAATTCTTCTACTACTTGATGGCAACACCTTTGACCAATCGCACTTGAAGCATTTTTTGCACTTCCTACAGGTTTTTCCTTATGTCTGAATTCTTGCTTGTGTTGTACGTCGCTTTGGACAAAAGCGTCTGCTAAATGAAATTGTAGAATTTTCACAGTTTGTATTACCAGGATTTTCTGTATCTGACTTCTGTAGCTCAAAGTCTGACTTGAATTAAAACGTGTCTGTCTAAATATGTTCCATATAAACACCTTTCCATATCCCTGACAATATTTAACCCTTGGTTCACAGTAAAATAACTGACATTTAATCGTATTATTCGGTCTCTTCTGTCCTACAGAGTCTCTTCTGGCTGTTATCTGGACTAGTCTGGTCCGGTTTGTTAACTTAACCATTGAGTCTGGTGAGTACCTGGATGTTCACTAGTCTTAAAGCTGAATGGTTCTGTGTGTTATAGATGGATTACTAAACTAATGTAAACACAATACTGACAACAACAGACCACAACAACAACTAATGAACACTCTGAAGATTCTGCTGGGTGAATGAATATTCAGATCTCAAAATGAATGTTTGGATAGCACCGTCATAACCCTATTGATTGATTGATTATTGTGGCTGCTGCTCGTCATGGTCGGCTCTTCCAGTCGTGGGTTCGGCCTCGTAGCTCCACATAGATCAGTGGGTCTGGGTCTGGACTAGAACCAGAGGGGGACCGGCAGAACCTCATCCTCCTCTTCATCCCGACCCAGAATCATCTTCATCAGTTTAAGTCTGAGCGTTCGGATCCTGAAGGTCTGGACGCTGTGAAAGTAAAGCTCTCTGAGGGTTTATTCCCGATGATGACTCAAAACTAACCTTAAAGTAGAAGTTCTAAGATGTTTTCCTGGCCCTGTTTGGATCTAATCTGGGTTCTGGTTCCATCAGGAGGTAGTAAGAAGGACCGGCAGGGCTGTGAGGTTCTCACTCTGATGCTTCAGGCTCTGCAGAACATCGTCTCCTCAGAAGCTCTGCCTGCAGACAGAGTCTTGGTGAGGAAACAGAAAATGAGACTTTAGCTGCTATGTTAGCCACTACGTTAACTTAAAGATGAATTTGTTCACCTAAATGACATGATGTTTGCCTGGACGTTTTATTAAATGAGATGTTATCTGTGTTATGCTTTGTTAGCTAATGCAAGGCATCATTAGCCTTTAAATTAACCGAAACATTAATGCATTAGCCTGAACAAGAGCTTAAAGAAGATAATGTTAGCTTAAACAAGTCTACACTACCTTAAACGGTTATTTGTTAGCATGAACATGAGGGCCTTAAACTGAAGCAAAATAATGTTTCCCTGCTTATTTAGCTTTAACAATGTAACTTTAGCTGCTACGTTAGCCTTTGTTAACATGAACCTTAATATGTTAGCTTAAATGAGGTGTTAGCCTGTACATTTGATGGATAATCTTATCTGTGATGTTTGTCTTCAGATAATGTTGGCCACTAGATTAACTTAAACAAGACTAACCTTTCCATAACCAGAAATACTAATGTATTAGAATGTTAGCGTCAACAAGATAATGTTAGCCGCTATGTTAGCTTAAACAAAGCCTCAAAATGACCTTAAATGTTAATGTTAGCATGAAAAAGCTGCCATGTTAGCTTAAACAAACAATCTACATTACTTTAAATGTTTATACGTTGGCATAAACAAGAGGGTGTTGACTAACAATGTATGTTTAGCTACTATGTTAGGTTCTACGTGAACGTAAACATTTATATGTTAGCCTAAATAAGATGTTAGCCTGAACGTTTGATTAAATGAAATCATGTTATCTTGCATGTTTGTCTTAACAAGATGTTAGCTATTAGATTATCATAAAGAAGGTAGCATTACCCTGTACATAAACAGAAATGTTAATGTATTAGAATATGGTAGCTTCAACAAGATAATGCTAGCTGCTGTGTTACTGAAATAAACCATCTACATTACCTTAAATTTTAATGTTAGCTCAAAGAAGCTGCTATGTTAGCTTCAGCAATCTACATGACCTTAAATGTTATCGTTAGCTTATGCAAGCTGCTATGTTAGCGTAAACAATCTACATTACCTTAAATGTTATCATTAGCTTAAGCAAGCTGCTATGTTAGCTTAAACGAACAATTATCTTAAACGTTAGCATAAACGAGAGGGTGTTAGCCAACAATGTGACTATAGATATTTATAATATTATTAAGATGTAAGTGGCTGAAATAATTTCGCTTTTGTTTGTAGCATCCTTTTTTTGTAATCTAGTTTATTAAAAAAAGTTTTATTTCCAATGGAGTCTGCAGGGTGTTTTATTCTGAAAAAAGCCTAGATTGTCTTCCTGTGACTTCCTTCTGTGCTTGTATCCCGTTAAATGAAGTCGTCGATCTAAAATCAAAAGTAAATGCATATTTAGGAATAAAGAGGACTTTTATCTATTTAGGATTTTTTTAATTAAAAATAATAAACAATAAAATTAATTTTTGTTTTGTGCTTGAAACCGGTCCATGGTGCAAAAACAGTTGTAGACCGCTGCTGTAGAAGTCATTTTCCTAGTGGCTGATTTATTTAAAATTATTTTTGTTATCTGAGTTTTATTTTTCCGAGTTCAGAAGTGTTTGTGGTGAAATCTAATCATCTCTTTCCTGATCTTCAGGTTCTGTTTGAGGTCACAGTTAAAGGAATCCCTCAGAGAGTCCTGGGTTCTGCTTCTTACCAAGTGGGGAAGATGGACGTCCTGAATGTGAGTTTAGTTTATCAGTTTAACACACATGTATGGAAGAACTCGTAGATGAATCTGTGTTTGCTTGTTCAGGGGACTCCAGCTCTGTTCCTCATCCAGCTGCTCTACAACAGCAGCATGTCGGCGGCCTTCGTGGAGGACGAGAGGTGAGTTAAATTAATTTAAACATTAATACGTTAGCCTCAACAAGAGCTTCAAGAAGATGTTAGCCGCTTTGTTAACGCAAACTTTATTATGTTAGCCTCAACAAGAGCTTCAAGAAGATGTTAGCCGCTTTAATGCAAACTTTAACATGTTAGCCTCAACAAGAGCTTCAAGAACATGTTAGCCGCTTCGTTAACGCAAACTTTAATATGTTAGCTTCAAGAAGATAATGTTAGCTGCTATGTTAGCTTAAACAAGACTCCTGCATTGCTGTAAACGTTTATACGTTTGCATAATCAAGAGGGCTTTAACTAACAATGTAAATTTAGCTGCCTTGTTAGCCGTTACATTAACATAAACATTAATATGTTAGCTTAAACAAAGCTCCTACATTACCATAAATGTTTATATGTTAGCATATTTAAGAGGGCGTTAGTTACCAATGCAGGTTTAGCTGCTATGTTAGCTGCTACGTTAACGTACACATTAATACTTTAGCCTCAGCAAGATCTTAAAGAAGATAATGTTAGCCACTATGTTAATGTAAACTTTAAGACGTTAGCCTCAACAAGAGCTTAAGGAAGATAATGTTGGCCGCTATGTTACCTTAAACAAAGCGCCTACATTACCGTAAATGTTTATATGTTAGCATAATCAAGATGGCGTTGGCTAAAAATGTAAGTTTAACTGCTGTTAGCCGCTACATTAACGTAAACATTAATATGTTAGCTTAACCAAAGCCCCTACATTACCATAAATGTATATATTTTAACATATTTAAGAGGGTATTGGCTAACAATGTAAATTTAACTGCTATGCTAGCTTCTACGTTAATGAAAATATTAATATGTTGGCTTAAACAAAGCTCCTACATTACAGTAAACATTTATACGTTAGCATAAAGAGGGCATTAGCTAACAATGCAAATTTAGCTGCTATGTTACCTGCTACGTTAACGTAAACATTAATGTGTTAACTTAAACAAAGCCCCTACATTACCGTAAATGTTTGTATGTTAGCATAATCAAGAGAGCGTTAACAATGTAGGTCTAGCTGCTGTTAGCCGCTACGGTAACGTAAACATTAATAAGCTAACCTACATGAGACAACAGCAGCATGTTGTCAGCATACATGAAGGAAGAGAGATGGGTTTGATTCTATAGCACCCCCAGTGGTGCAACTGTAAACTGCAGGATACAACTGTTAATTAGCCCTGCGCTAGCTGTGTCCTTTTGTAGTTCAGGTTTATCTAAATCACTCTAAAAGTGTGACGTGTGCTTCTGAAATCCTGTGTGTCCAGGTTCTTCCAGTGCCTCCAGACCCTGGTGGGTTGCGGTCTGTCCGGTCCCACCTCCCCGCTCACGTTCTCTGAGGCAGTTCTGGGCGCCATCGGTCACAGCGCTGTGTCTCTGCAGAACAAAGAGCAGCTGCTGAGGATGTGGAGCATCGTGGTCGGTCCGCTCACCGACACCATCACACAGGTAAGGAGGAAGTAAGTGGGGACGTTTCCGAATAAAGGCTCTTATTAGAAGAATAATTCTAGTTTACTCTGTAGCAGAGGACAGAAATGAAGAAGGGTGTGAATACACGTTAGCCTCCAGAAGATATCAGCTGCTGTGTTAGCATAAAAAGGCCTCTACATTACCTCAAATGTTTTTACGTTAGCAGAACGAGATGAACATCGATAAATGATCTGCCAGTACTCTGCATATGAGGCGTTTGTGGAACATTCTGCAGTTTTAGTAAGAACTTAAAATGTGTCATCAGCTGTAAAAGATGCTTCAGTTCACTTTAAATGAAAACGTTAAACTGATGTTAAAAGTTCAGCAGTTCCTCTCAGTTTTGTTGATCCACTGTTTATCATCCTGATCGATTATTGGGCCGATATCTGGCATTTGTCAGATTATTGCTGTTTTTATGGTGCACCAGTTTGATTCTGTCTTTCGTCTCTGCAGTGTTTTTCTAGAAGAAGAAACGACAAACCAGGACGTTGGCTGCTTTCACTGTGGCTAATGCTATGCTAACTGTTAGCGGCTAAGCTAGGAGGCGACCACAGATTAACCTGATGATGCTTTAAGATGATAAAATGATCAATCACTGTTTTTTTTTCTAGAGTACATATTAAATATACCTCATTAAAATAAAAAAGTCAAAATATAACATTTAACGGTTGTAGATATTGGTGATTGATCTTTCTTGATTAATACTGATTAAATATCGACTCTGAAACACACATCAAACAGTCCTCGGTTTCTGACTATTCTCCATGTTTCCGTCTCTCCAGTCTAATGAGGTGAACCAAGGAGACGCTCTGGAACACAACTTCAGCTCCGTCCACTCCGCCCTGATGCTTCCTGTCACTCACCTCCTGCAGGGGGTGCCACTGCAGCAGGTACATTTATTTTATGTTCATGAATTATAGCAGCTTTTACAGGTTGAACTGAAGTGTTTGTTCCTGACGGAGCTCTAGACATGTGGAGAATCTGGAACTTCCCTCTGAGCTCTGGTTGTGAAAGTTTAAAGGGAAAAAGTTCCTTAAATTAGAAAGAAGAATTTTATTTAATAATAAAATAAACAAACTCTTTTCCTGCTGGAGTTTGAGTTTGAATTTTACAGTATCAGTGCATTTAATCTGTTTAATCCCACTGCACTGCTACTGTAAAATTCAACATTGTTGTATTTTAAATTAATCAACCATAAACTACTACAGAGCTCCCTGAATTCAAGTTAGTACATGTCATTTGTATGTGTATGTTATAATTACATGTATGCATTGCAAATGAGTGTCAACATGTCATGATATCTACAGGTATGGCTCTAAACTAGAGCTTGTGACACAAAAAGGGCATTACACTTTTTGAAGGTAGTCACCTTTAACAAGTAACATTTCAAAAAGAACCAAACATACATAATACTACCATTGGAATGACTACTAATACTTGTATCCCAATTTAAAGTACTGAAAAGAAAAAAACATTTTGACATCACCCATGCTGTTTGGAGTAAGAATATCTCAGGCCCCGTCCACACGAAGACAAAACGAGGTCTAAACGCATAAGTTTCTTGCCGAATCTGTGTATCATCCACACGAAGACGGCGTTTTGGGGGTCTGTAAACGATCACTTTTGAAACCAGGTTCCAGAGTAGAAAGATTTTGAAACGCCGTATACGCAGCTCCGTGTTTACCGGCTATCCGCTGCTTTTCAGATACGCTTGCGTCATAGATTCATATCTTCATTGACACGCATGCGCAATTTCATAACTTCATTGACACGCATGCGCCACACGCGGCAACGGCAACAACAATGGTGGCGTACAGTGTAGCAAATGTGCTGATGAAGCCGGTGACCCTACTATCCCTGTTGCAGCAAAATCTCCTTCTTCTCAATCACCACTGAGTTGAACAAACAATGATCGAGGACACATTATGACACTTTATTTACTTGCTGGCTTGGTCTCTGTTTACAACTTTTGCCGCAAGTGCGCATGCCCACTGTTTTTTCTTCTGTTTGCGTGTTTCTGTCATATCGTTACAGCGCCCCTAGAGGTCTGATGTATTTTACAGCGTTTCCATGCATATCGAGTGCATTCATGTAGACGCACACATTTTCTGAGACGCCTTCGTCTTTATGGCCATCGTTTTTGAAACTGTTAAGCGTTTTGTCTTTGTGTGGATGGGGCCTCATTAACTACAAATATAACCCTGCTGCTTTTTTGTACAGTGATAGAAGACAGATGGAACTGTCTTGTAGAAAAATTTGGGGTCTCTGGTACCTGTCCCACTCTGAGATTTTTGCCACCAAAAATAGCCAATTTAAAATCTCGTCCAACTTTGGGAGCTCATATTTTCCAAACTGAGGTACCTAGAAAGCTCCAGTTTGCTAAGTTATCACACAAGTTTGTGTAGAATGGAACCCAGGGGTGTTAGAACACTTCTGTGCAGTATTTCTAGTACTTTTAAGGTCCCAAACCCCACTCATGAGTAGGTATCTCTTAATTTTTAGCATTTTTAGCAAGCCCCCATGGCCTGCAGAGTGTAGGGAAACACCTGGGGATGTTTGTGGGGCACTAGCTACATGCAGAGGCCTTGTTTACCAACTCACAGCTCTCTGGTATGTCTAGAGGCTGAGAAATAACCACTTAAAGATGCAAACAACACTGGTGAGGCTTTATATAGTCCAAATTCTGAAAATTTCAGACCCCCACAACTCAAACTATTTGAGCTACAGGCCTACAATTTAGCATAGAAAGTACTTTTGTGACTATCTAATGACATGCACATTTAGGACTCATTTGAAGATGGTGCAGCAACCACCATCTGGTGAAACCACACAGAATGACCCTTTATCATCTTTTTGGGATGATTTTAAATCTTTTGTGTTCATCTTGCCTCTTTTGGCCCATTTCACTTGTTTTTGTGATGATTTTGTGTTTTTGTGGTGATTTGTGGCTTTCATGGTGATTTTGAACCCAATTGTAGATATTTTGTGTCTTCTGTGGCTCATTTTATGTGTCATTGTGGTGGTTTTCCATCTCTTTGTGGCGATTTAACTTGTTTTTGCTGAAATTTTGCATATTTTTGTGGTGATTTAGAATTTTTGTGTTGCTTCTGCGTGTTTTGTGGGTTTTCTTCCTTCTTTTTCGTGGTTTTGCATCTTTTCACGGAGGTTTTACACATTTTTCTGCTCATTTTGCATCCTTTCGTGGTGACTTTGTGTCTTGGTTTAGCCTGTATTTGTTGTGATTTCACCTCTTCCTGCATCAGTCTAACATACGTGATCCTTTGTGATGTTCAGGCCTCCCAGAAGTCCATGCTGTCTCTGTGGTCCAAGCTCTACAAGGTGTTTGCTCGGTGCTCTGCTCTGGTGGTCACCGCTGAGGAGAACATCTGCTGTGAGGAGCTCTGTGGACGGATGGTGGCCGCCGCGGACCGAGGAGCTCTGACGGTGAGTGGAGGAGGAACAGCAGTCATGGATTTAAATCAGCAGAAAGCTTCTAAAAGTCCTGAAGACGAGGCGAATTTGCACCTTAGTGGATGTTCCAGCTGCAAGAACGTCCTGTAGAACTTCCTTTAGGTCCATGTTAGGGGACAGAAACTGCTCTGTGGAGCTCAGTGCTGCTTTTTCTGCCCTTTTTCTGTCCTCATCTACAACAGCAGCATAAAATTCTCCAGATATTTAAACCTAGCAAACCTCCACAGAGCTGGAGTTATGGATTGTTGTGGAGCTCTTCAGAGGAAAACCTCCTTTACATTAAAACATCTCCACCAAAGCTGTGAAGATCTAAAGAAATGTTTCTAGAAGTTGCAGTAGAACATGTTAATTATGAGTTCTACCAGATGATTGGTTCCTCATGGTTCTATAGATCCAGTAATCATTGATCTCCTCCTGTTCCTCCAGGTGTTCCTCATGGTTCTATAGATCCAGTAATCTTTGATCTCCTCCTGTTCCTCCAGGTGTTCCTCATGGTTCTATAGATCCAGTAATCTTTGATCTCCTCCTGTTCCTCATGGTTCTATAGATCCAGTAATCTTTGATCTCCTCCTGTTCCTCCAGGTGTTCCTCATGGTTCTATAGATCCAGTAATCTTTGATCTCCTCCTGTTCCTCCAGGTGTTCCTCATGGTTCTATAGATCCAGTAATCTTTGATCTCCTCCTGTTCCTCATGGTTCTATAGATCCAGTAATCTTTGATCTCCTCCTGTTCCTCCAGGTGTTCCTCATGGTTCTATAGATCCAGTAATCTTTGATCTCCTCCTGTTCCTCCAGGTGTTCCTCATGGTTCTATAGATCCAGTAATCTTTGATCTCCTTCTGTTCCTCATGGTTCTATAGATCCAGTAATCTTTGATCTCCTCCTGTTCCTCCAGGTGTTCCTCATGGTTCTATAGATCCAGTAATCTTTGATCTCCTCCTGTTCCTCCAGGTGTTCCTCATGGTTCTATAGATCCAGTAATCTTTGATCTCCTCCTGTTCCTCCAGGTGTTCCTCATGGTTCTATAGATCCAGTAATCTTTGATCTCCTTCTGTTCCTAATGGTTCTATAGATCCAGTAATCTTTGATCTCCTCCTGTTCCTCCAGGTTCCTTCCACCTTGAACTCCATCAGCAGCTTCCTCCAGGTGATGGTTGAATGTGTGGACTTCTCTCCGTTCACGCCTCAGTTCCAGCAGAAGCTCAAATGTAAGAAAACTTGGTTCATCTTTTTATTTTAACGCTGTAGACTGCAGACACCGGTGGAGACAGCCGTCATGACAAACATTAAAATACGACTGTTTGTTTCAAAGAGAGTGGAACACTAGAAAAACCCGTCATCTCCTCATCCTGGAGATGTTTTTCTGACTCCATGTTTCCTCAGATGTTAAACTCTGAACTGCTGTCTCCTCATTCTTCTGTGGAGGTTCTCAGTCATCCTGGTCCTGGTAGGAGCTTCAGGAGAAACCAGCTGGAGGTTCTAGAAGACGTTTGACCTGAAGCTCCTACCATCTCCTCTTTAGACGTTTCCAGACGTTTCCTGTCTGCTCTGCTCATCATCAGTAGATGTTTCACCATGATGGATGATCTCCAACAACCTGCTCCTCTGTTCAGTTTATTCATCCAGTCTGTTTGTCCCTTTATGTTAATTTTTTACACCTTTTGGGGAATTTACAGTAATTTATCTGCACAGATTTATTCAATAGTAGACATTTTCAGTCATTTTATCTAAGTTCATGTAATTTCAGACACTTTAAGTCATTTTTTACACTTTTTTGCTCAAATTTGCTCAAACTTTGAGCCGTTTTGACTCTGAATAATTGCAGCTGTTTCATCACACTGGATGGATCTCCAGCTCCTCTGAGCCATGCTGCATTTATTCTGGTTTTGTTATTAGTGACGAGAAACTTGTCCAATATTAGTCAAAATGTGTCCAAAATAGAAGAATAGAATGCCATTTATTGTCACTATACACAAGTACAATGAGATTTAGAGCATCTCCATCAGTGCAAGATACATGTAATAAAAAATCACAAAAAAGGATAAGTTAAAACAGTTAAAAAGAATAAAAGTGCATGGTCAGTGTGATATTGCACATTAGAATAGTCTGTATTTCACAGTAGACGGTTTTGAGGTAGTCTGGGGGGGGGGGAGGTTTGGAATGTCAGTGCATGTTTGAGTTCAGAGTGGTGATGGCTTTTGGAAAGAAACTGTTTTTGAGTCTGTTTGTTTTGGTTCTGATGCACCTGTAGCGCCTTCCTGAGGGCAACGGGACAAACAGGTCGGAACCAGGGTGGAAGTTGTCCTTGATGATGTTTCCTGCCCTTTTAAGGCAGCGGGAGGTGTAAATGTCCATCAGGGAGGGGAGGGGGCAGCCGATGATTTTCTGTGCTGTCTTAACAACCCTCTGAAGCCCCTTCCTGTCTGCCATGGTGCAGCTGCCGTACCACACTGTGATGCAATAAGTCAGCAGGCTCTCAATGGACGAGCGATAGAAGGTCGTCAGCAGGGTGGGGTCCAAGTTGTGTTTCTTGAGAACCCTCAGGAGGTGTAGTCGCTGCTGTGCCTTCTTAATGATCGCCGTAGTGTTGTCCGTCCAGGAGATGTCAGAGGAGATGAGGACGCCCAGGAACCGGAAGCTGTGGACCCTCTCCACACACTCACCGTTGATGTAGAGGGGGGCTAGGTCGGTGCTGAGCTTCCTAAAGTTGACAATGATCTCCTTTGTTTTCTTGGTGTTCAGAGCCAGGTTGTTTTCTGAACACCAAGCTGCCAACTTCAGGACCTCCCCTCTGTAGGTTGCCTCATCTTCTCCTGTGATGAGTCCGACAACTGTTGTATCGTCAGCAAACTTCACGATGAGGTTGCTGTTGTGGGCCGGACGACAGTCATGGGTGTAGAGGCAGTACAGGAGGGGGCTCAGCACACAGCCTTGTGGGGAGCCGGTGCTCAGTGTCCGCGTGGAGGACAGGTGGGGGCCGAGTCTCACAGCCTGGGGCCGGTTGGTGAGGAAGTCCTTTATCCAGGCACATGTGAGAGGGGGGAGGCCGAGAGTGACCAGTTTGGTAATGAGAATGTCCGGAATGATTGTATTGAAGGCAGAGCTGAAATCCACGAAGAGCATTCGGACATAGCTCTGCTGCTGCTCCAGATGTGACAGCGCAGAGTGTAGAGCTACAGCGATGGCGTCCTCAGTGGATCTGTTTGCACGATATGCAAACTATCTCATAAATAGTCCAGAATTACAAAGAAAACGTCCAAATTTGTCCAATTAAACTGTCCAAGAGAACTCAGAACTCAAACCCCAGAATAAAATGGTCTGTCTGGATGTTCTGTGTTTGTACACCCCCTGTCAAAAGTTTTGAGACGGGTTCTAATTTATTTGAATGAGAAAATGCCTCAAAACTTTTGACAGGGGGTGTATTTATATATTTATCTGTTTCTTCAATCAGTCAGGGAGAATCTGTCGGGTCTGAGCTCAAATTACATTTTTTCACAGAATCTGCTGCAAACGTTTCTATTTTTGGTGATTTTTATGGAGTGAGATGTGCAGAATTCAGTCAAGTGAAGTTTTCCGTGTTTTTGAGGGCTCTTTTGCATGTTTTGGGGATGATTTTAAGCTCCTCTGTGGTTATTTTTTGACTGATTTTACGTTATTGTGATGATTTAACCTGTTTTTGCTGCAATTTTGCATCTTTTCATGGTGATTTTGAATTTTTGTTTTGCTTTTGATTCGTTTTGTTAATTTGTGACTTGTGGCTGCTTTTGCATGTTTTTGTGAGGGTTTCTCATCTTTTTTGAGGCTTTACGTGGTGATTTCAAACCCTTTTGTGCCCATTTTTCATCTTTTTATGGTGATTTTTGTGAAGCTTTTGGTGCCAAAATGATCCATAAATAGCTCAGAAATAACTGCGATCACCTGATATTCCAGTCAGACTTCCATACTTCTCTTTAATATTCTGGGTTGTGAGTGTCAGATGAGAGGTCGGTCGTTCCGTGATGTGTTTTCTGAATAATTTCTGTCCTCTGGGGTCATAAATGCTCGCTGTGGACCTTCTGGGAGCTCTGGGGTTAGACGGTGTTATCTGGAGGTCTGACTGCTGTGAACTTCTGCAGCTCCTCACACTCCGGTGAACTGGATGAAGAAGAGGAGCCGAGCTCTGGGGAACCTCTCCACCTTCCAGTCGCTGCTGGTGCAGTGTCTGGAGGTCTACCTGGAGAACCTGGAGGGGTCCTCTGAGGCCACGGGTTCCTCTCTGGTCTCCGTCCTTTCCACGCTCTTCACCAGCCTGGTCCTGAACAACGCCGTCCAGGAGGCTCTGAGCTCCCTGGTCCATCCTCTGAAGATGTTCTACAGCAGAGCAGCCTCTGAGCCGCCGACGTTCTCCTCACAGCTGCTGCTGAAGGTCAGATCTTCTGCTGTCCTGCTCTGTGTTTGGATGTTTGTCTTTCTCAGCGTTTAAAGCTCGTCCTGTCTGTGTCCTCCTGCAGCTGGAGAAGCTTCTGGGCGACATCGTCTGCTGCCTCCAGTCCAGATCCACGTTGGCCTTCAACGACGAGCTCCTGGTCCTTCTCGCTCCTCTGCTCTGCGTTCTGTTTCCTCACAAGAACAAGCAGCTGAGGACCTCCGTCACACACTTCTGGAACTCCACCTTCGCCAACGCCGTCAGCCTCTCCTACCCTGAAGACCTCAGGTGGAAACCTTTCCTGCTGGAGATGTTTGAGTTCCAGAGAAGATGATGAATATAATGTAAATAATGTTTGTTTCCAGGAGCATCCTGAGCCACGTGAAGCAGAAAACTCCCATCATCCTCCCCGGCTTCGAGGTCCTCAACGTTCCTGACGAGCTCAGCGGACAGTATTCAGTGAGTAATTATACTAACGCAGTATTCAGTGAGTAATTATACTAACGCAGTATTCAGTGAGTAATTATACTAACGCAGTATTCAGTGAGTAATTATACTAACGCAGTATTCAGTGAGTAATTATACTAACGCAGTATTCAGTGAGTAATTATACTAACGCAGTATTCAGTGAGTAATTATACTAACGCAGTATTCAGTGAGTAATTATACTCTAACGCAGTATTCAGTGAATAATTATACTAACGCAGTATTCAGTGAATAATTATACTAACGCAGTATTCAGTGAATAATTATACTAACGCAGTATTCAGTGAGTAATTATACTAACGCAGTATTCAGTGAGTAATTATACTCTAACGCAGTATTCAGTGAGTAATTATACTCTAACGCAGTATTCAGTGAGTAATTATACTCTAACGCAGTATTCAGTGAGTAATTATACTAACGCAGTATTCAGTGAGTAATTATACTAACGCAGTATTCAGTGAGTAATTATACTAACGCAGTATTCAGTGAGTAATTATACTAACGCAGTATTCAGTGAGTAATTATACTAACGCAGTATTCAGTGAGTAATTATACTAACGCAGTATTCAGTGAATAATTATACTAACGCAGTATTCAGTGAGTAATTATACTAACGCAGTATTCAGTGAGTAATTATACTAACGCAGTATTCAGTGAGTAATTATACTCTAACGCAGTATTCAGTGAGTAATTATACTAACGCAGTATTCAGTGAGTAATTATACTAACGCAGTATTCAGTGAGTAATTATACTAACGCAGTATTCAGTGAGTAATTATACTAACGCAGTATTCAGTGAGTAATTATACTAACGCAGTATTCAGTGAGTAATTATACTAACGCAGTATTCAGTGAGTAATTATACTAACGCAGTATTCAGTGAGTAATTATACTAACGCAGTATTCAGTGAGTAATTATACTAACGCAGTATTCAGTGAGTAATTATACTCTAACGCAGTATTCAGTGAGTAATTATACTAACGCAGTATTCAGTGAGTAATTATACTAACGCAGTATTCAGTGAGTAATTATACTAACGCAGTATTCAGTGAATAATTATACTAACGCAGTATTCAGTGAGTAATTATACTAACGCAGTATTCAGTGAGTAATTATACTAACGCAGTATTCAGTGAGTAATTATACTAACGCAGTATTCAGTGAGTAATTATACTAACGCAGTATTCAGTGAGTAATTATACTAACGCAGTATTCAGTGAGTAATTATACTCCTAACCCGGTATTTTTTGTGTGTTTTGCTCCTAACGCAGTATTTTTTGTGTGTTTTGCTCCTAACGCAGTATTCAGTGAGTAATTATACTAACACAGTATTCAGTGAGTAATTATACTAACACAGTATTCAGTGAGTAATTATACTAACGCAGTATTCAGTGAGTAATTATACTAACACAGTATTCAGTGAGTAATTATACTCCTAACCCGGTATTTTTTGTGTGTTTTGCTCCTAACGCAGTATTTTTTGTGTGTTTTGCTCAGAGTGAAGGTTCTCAGATGGAGACTAAGCTCAGTGGGATTCCAGTTTGTTCTGTGAAGGACAGAAGCTCCAGAACGTCCAAACCAGTTCCTGTGAGTTCAGACCAGCTTCCATCGAGGTCCTCGTGTATTTCAGAGAATATTTGTCTGCTAAAAGTGTCCACTGAAGGAAATGTTGACCTGAAGGCACACTTTGCATCTCTTTGTGAAGATTTAGCCTGTGTTTGTGGTGATTTTTCATTTTTGTGTCTTTGTTGTGATTTAGCCGGTTTTTGCTGACATTTGACGTCTTCTTACAGTGATCTTGAATATTTGTAGTGCTTTTGAGTCTTCTTGTTGTAATTTGGTGTCTTTTTATGACAGCTTTTTCATTGTTGTGATGACGTTGAACCTTTCTGTGGTGGTATGGCTTCTTTTTATGCTCATTTTGCTTTTTTTTCATGAAGATTTTTATTCTTTTTTTGTTGTCTTGCCTCCTTTTATGGCCCATTTCACTGCTTTTTGTGGTGATTTTAAACCTGTTTGTAGTTATTTTGGCTCTTTTTATTATATTTTATAAATGTAGAATTACGAGATTCCAGGTTTCTTTCTGTAATCTTTCCTTTCCGGCGCTCTCCTTCTACAGACGAAGCTGGACTTCAGTTCTCCTAAACCACCTCGCCGAGAAGTTTTGGAGGAAGAAGCCTCCATCGACTTTGTCTTCATTCCTCCTGAGACAAAGGAGAGAGTTCTGACTGAACACCAGAAGGAGGTGAAGAGGATGAAGAGGTCAGATTCTCCTTTGGTCGATTGTCGTTTAGTGTTTTTTTTTTTTTTTTTTGTTGTTGTTCGTTGAGTGATTCTGACGTTCTGTCTGGAACAGAGTGGACATTCCTGCCATGTACAACAACCTGGACGCTTCTCTGGACACCACGGTGTTCAGCCAGTTCACCCAGAGCCAGGACGACTCCCAGTACGTTCACTCACACTGAAGCTCTGCTGGCATTTATAAAAACAAACGTATAATTAATCTTTATCCAACAGGGACAAGGTGACGAATGAACAGACCAACACAGAAACCAGAGAGGATCCTCAGAAGGTAAAAAACATCAGAGACAAATAATCAGCAGGAAACAATCCACCGAGGACTCGTTTTGTTCTGCGTTACAGAATTAATAATATATTAACCCTTTAAGCTTCAGTGTACCGCCGGCGGTACACCTACTAATTTGCATAGGAATTTCAGGAATGTCCGACGGGTGCAAACGCAATTATACAAACACTATACACCGATGGAAAGCTTAGATTCTCACGAATCCGCCGGTATAAACCACTTTCAGATGCGATTACCACAGCGGGTGAGAAAAACACATTTGTCCGACAAAAACAAATATTCATCCATCCGTTCTCTATACACGGCTTCAAAGCACACAGCGCGACTCACATTTCCGGGTTTATTATTACACACAAAAAAAAAGATTCCACAAAAAACGGCCATAATCCAACCTTTTACATCAGATGACACAAACCAGTAAACTATTTTGTCCAAAACATGTCCTGAAGTCGGTATAAAATCCCCGAATCGGTCGTTTTCAAGGAAATGCACCTCCCGATGCCCGTCCAATATTCCCCGTATTTTTCGTAATTTTTTTTATTTAAAAATAGAATATTAGCGATTTTTTTTGTACTGAAAACGGCTGGAATTGACTGAAGCTTAAAGGGTTAACACTAGTTTTATTTCTACAGACAGAGTTTACAGTCAGGAAATAAAATAAAAATGCTCAGGAACACACTGGTCAGTCCAAGCAGAAGTAGTGTAGAAATAAAAGATCTTTCTAAATGAATTAGTGCAACAAAACCTGATAAAATAATAAAATGCCTCGTCCAAGAAAGGAAAGAACAAGTGGACTAAAAAGATATTTTTATGGACACTTTGAATGTTGTTCTGGTTATCTTGCTATTTTGTGGTGATTTAGTGTCTTTTTTTGGTTTTATTTAGGCTCCTCAAGAAGACGTGGAAAATGAGATCAATGCAGAAGTTCTAACAAAAGACACTGAGGACTACGTCAGCCCCAAAGATCCTGAGAACACAACGGAAAAGCAGCAGCAGGAAGAGGTCCTCCCAGACTCTGCAGATGTTTCTATGGAGGACGATGATAAGGCCGAAGGAACGAGTCCCAACGTCTCTGCTTCTTCAGATCTGGTCTCAGGAACTCCGCAGAAACCCAACAGCCGCCGCCAGTCATTCATCACTCTGGAGAAGTACGCAGAAGGAAAACCTGCCAGCCCGAGCAGCGTTTCCTCCTTCACAGGTCCTCTGGTCAAGACCTCCAGTCAGACACCCTCCTCTAAGGATTCCCAGACTTCCACTGGTCCAGACTCTCAGGAGTCCCAGACTAGAACAGGAAACTCGCAGAGTTCCATCAACGACGTCCCAGAGTCTCCACAAAGGCCAAAGGAGTCCAGGACGAGAACCGAGCCTGTGAAGCTGACTGAAAGGCTTCCGAGTGACTCGACTGAAGATGAGGACGTTATCCCAGATACTCAGACTGAAGTGGAGAGCACCAATATGACTTCCACATCAGAGGAAGAAGTGAAATCTTCAAGTCCAGAAGGGGAATCTCAAGCAGCGATGGATGATTCTCAATCTTCTCCTGACAAGCCTAAACGAACTCGAAGCTCCAGAGTCCAACCTTCACTTCCTGGAGACAACCCTGAAGAACAGGACGCGAAAGACATTTCCAACAAAAAGAGACGTTCTAGAGAAACATGTCTGATTGAATCTCCACAGCCGCTACAAAGTCGACCGAACACGAGGAGTAAGCAGGCGGCCGAGGAGAGCAGCGGTAAAACAAGATTACGAAAACGACCTCAGCAGGACGGGAGGGAGTCGAGCCAAAGCAACTCTCAGAGTCAAGAAAGCAAACGCAAGAAGATCAGGCTGTTCAGTAGCTCAGAGGACGTCCTCGCTCCACCTCAACGCACACGGAGGAGCACCAGTGAGCATTCGTTCAGCCAAACTGACGTACAGTCGCAATCTGATCTTGAAAGCCAGTCGCAAGGTCGGCGTGGTCGACGGAGCAAAGCAGCACTGGCAGAACTGACCCCAAAAGATGACCGCAAGCTACCCGAAGACCCCCAGACAGTCGAGCTTGTAGGACAGACGGAAAAAGATGGCGATGAAACAAAAAAAGATTCTCAACTCATGTCTTCGCCTCAAGCAGAAGGCCAATCCCAAGAGTCTGAAATGTCAGAAAAGACCGAAAAAGATAGTGTTGAAATGAGAAAAGATTCTCAAATGTCTTCGCCTCAAGGGGAAATCCAATCCCAAGACTCTGGGCCTGCAGAACAGACAGAAAAAGATGAACTGAAGATGGACACGCAAATGTCTTCGCCTCAAGGGGAAGTCCAATCCCAAGACTCTGGGCCTGCAGAACAGACAGAAAAAGACGATGAACTGACAATGGAGATGCAAATGTCTTTGCCTCAAGGGGATGTCCAATCCCAAGACTCTGGGCCTGCAGAACAGACGGAAAAAGACGATGAACTGAAGATGGACACACAAATATCTTCGCCTCAAGGGGAAGTCCAATCCCAAGACTCTGGGCCTGCAGAACAGACGGAAAAAGACGATGAACTGACAATGGAGACGCAAATGTCTTTGCCTCAAGGGGAAGTCCAATCCCAGGACTTTGAACCTGAAGGACAGACCACCGACAACGAAGAACCAAAGAAGGATTCTGAAATGTCTTTGCCTCAAGATGAAGGCCAATCCCAAGAATCTGAGCCTGAAGAAAAGACCTCAAAGGAAGGAGAAGTTTCCCAGATAGTCATCTATTCTCCCACGAATGACGAGTCCCAAGAAGTAATAAGCAAAGAGGAAAACAAGACAACAGAAGCTATCGATGACAACCTCAGTCAAGAGGACTCTCAGGTTATCACACCGTCATCCTCTGACGGCCGATCTATACGTAGATCCAGAAGAACAAAGGCTTCACCAGAGGCTGCAGAGGCCGAAGACCGAAGTGGAAGCAGAGATTCATTGAAAAAGCAGAGTGGATCTAATTCTCAGACCGAGGATCCAGCCAGAGGTCGAAGGAGGAGGAGTAAACCTCTTCAGCTCTCTTCTGACTCGACCCTAGAGGGTTCTCAGTCTTTAGATCTTTCTCAGTCAGAGTCCTCCCAAAGCAGAGGCAGATATTCAACACGAAGGTCCTCTCCAGCAGTGGTAGGTGGAGTAGATTCCTCAGAGTCTGAATCCTCTGATGCCAGAGAAGCTTCCGTCGTTCCCAAAAGGAGAGGGAGGAAACCTCGAGCCTCGCTGCCAAGTCCTCTCACTGTTGAATCCAAGGACAGAACTGAACAGGTGGATTCTTCTCAAACAAGAGAGAGTCAAAGCACAGAAGCAAAAACTGACTCAGTGGAACCATCAGAAGCACAAGATCTGCTGCAGGTTGAAGGTAACATCGAAGAGGAAAGTAAGGAAGAGTCACAGATGGAGGTGGAGGACGAAACGACAAAGAAAACAGACAGTGATGATACTCCTGTGAAAGAAAGCGACACTAAAAATGTGAAAACGCTGGAATCTGCTGGGATCAGTAATGAACAGACTCAGGAAATGTTGTCTGCTGAGACCCTGAAGCCTTCAGAGGAAAAACCCAAAGAAGTGTCTGAAACTGGGGATGCAGATCTGGACCACCAGGATCATCCAGCAGCAGCTCAGGATTCACAAAACGAAGCAGAGCGTCCACATGTCACAGATGAGGTTTCAGACCAGCAAACCAAACCCACCGCTGAAGATGAACCTGCACCTCTAATCAAAGAAGACGGAGAAACCCAGATGGAGCCTCAGCATGAAGAGAAAACGGAGACTGAGGAAGCTGCAGATATGGATGCTGCTCTAGCTGACGACGTATTCACAGAATCTACGAGCAAAGACGTTTTCCAGGATTCTCCAGTGAAGCAGAAGGACCTGGAGGCCCTGATGGAACCCGGTTTGGGTCAAAGCCCCAGCAGTGGCAGAACCAGAGGAACCTGGTCTCCTTCAGCTTCACCCTCCACCAGCATCCTGAAGAAAGGCCAGAAGAGGCCGCTGAAGGACGAGACGCCATCGCCTCTGGTCAAGGTCAGTGAAAAATGAAAGTTTAAGAATCAGTTCCATGACTGGAAGCTTCAGCCCTGCAGTAACTTTATTTTCCTGAACTTTGCAGTCCAGACGTGTCTCTTTTGCTAATCCGATCCAGCAGCAGGAAACAGCAGATGACATCGACCGTCGTAGTCCGGCCGTCAGAACCAGCTCCCCCAGGAGGTCCAAAGGCAGCAACATCCCACAACCCAAGGTATGAAATCAGAGTCTTCAGGTTGAGCTGCAGGCAGTGTTTCCTCAGAGAGACACAGAGAAAACCAAAGCTACCGGATGAATCACAGTCAGCATGGCTCTGGAACGGTGAACAGGAGATCCATCCAGCATGGTGAAACCTCTTTCTACTGATGAACAGAGTAGAGAGGAAACATGGAGATATTTATGTCCAAAATTAGTCAACGGCTGTCCAAAATGACATACACTTGTTCAAAGTGATCCAAAAGATTATTAGAGATTTGTCAAAAGCGACTCAAAAATCACCCAAACATAGATTTAGATTGCAGTGAGAATGAGAACGTGTTTAGAGTTTTAGGCTCCTTGTTTTTTTTGGATCAACGTTGTGTTTCTTACTGCAGCTCGTCACGACTCCAACGAAGGGTTTGCTGATCCTGAGTCCCAGAAATCTTCACAGTCCGGGTCACAAGAGCTCCAAGAAAAGCCTGGTAGGTACAGAAGTATGCAGAAGACATGATTTAAACTTAATTTTAACCTTTGAACTTCCCTTCAGCCCCTCTGACTGATCCCACATATGCAGGCATACAGCCTAACCCTTTATGGTGCTGCTAGATGAAAACGCTAGAACAGCCTTCAAAGATCTTCACTGTCAGGACTAAGCATCCACTTTGGTAGTCCTGAAACTGGTTTCATTTGACAACCAGCTTTAAATAACCTACAGTCCATCTGTCGGTCCTGATGAAACGTTTCTGTCCAGATTTCAGAGCTGGGTCAGGAGCCTCGGCCGGTCTCCAGGGACTGCATCTACCCTGCTCTGGTCGGCTGCTCCACGCCGGTGGAAGCTGTGCTGCCTCAGATCTCCTCCAACATGTGGTGAGTTCAGTGGAGCGTTGGAACTTTAACATCTGAGCTTCAGTGGTCTTACCTGCTGTGGTTGGTCCCGGCAGGTCTCGGGGTTTCGGGCAGCTCGTTCGAGCCAGAAACATCAAGACGGTTGGAGACCTCAGCGCTCTGACTCACGGTGAGATCAAGACTCTGCCGATTCGATCCCCCAAGGTCTCCAACGTCAGGAAGGCTCTCAAAGTCTACGAACAGCAGGTAGGACTGAGGTCAGGGAGCATTAAGCAACAGTAAAGGAACTTCTAGCTGACCTTCTGTTGTGTTCCAGCGTAAAGGACGAGGTGGAGACGACCTGAAGAGCTTCGATGAAACCGAGATGATGACGTCTGAACTGGAGGAGACCGGAGCTGCTCCCAACGACGACGATAAAACCTCAGCAGAGACTCTGGGTGAGAAAAAGTGTCTGGAAGGTTCAATCAGTCAAAGATTAGAGTTCAGGTCAGCAGACACGAGATGGAAATCAGTCTGGAGCTATGAAGATGAAGAGTTCTTTAAAATGGAAGGTATAGAAGATATGGTGGTTCAACAACCAGAGGGTCTGGTCTGGGATGTGAACCCATGCTGGTCCACATCAGTCAGGAGTGTGAGGAGTTTACAGAACTGTTCACAGAATCATTAAAATAAGATGAGCCTTTATTAGTCCCACCGTGGGATTCATTTCCAGAGTTACAGCAGCAAAGACGTGCAAACATTAAGGAAATGTACAGAATAAAAAATATCGAAATAAACCAGTTAAAAGCATGAAGCCTTTTCATTTTATAGGTTTAGATTTAAGCCGAGCAGAAGTTTCAGACCAAAATAACACTTTTAACCCAGAAGTCACTTTGTAAAGTTTTCTCCAGCCTCATATCATCATACTTCCACCTCCATGCTTCACTGTCAGGACCATGTATTCACTGTGGACAGAAGAGAATGGAAATGAAGATAAAAAGACACAAAACGTCCTTAAAGTTGACCCAGAATGCACTTGTTGAAGTTTTAAAAATAAAAGATACTTTGAACATTTCCTTTTAGATAGTTTTAACTTTGAAATGCTTCAGTTTGACTGTAACATGACGGTCGTTTTAACTCCGTCTCTGTTTTCAGCCACAGAGCTTCTGGATGAATCGCCCTCTGCAGCCGACCAGGACATCTCAGGAAACCAAACGCCTGAAGTCCTGGACGGAGACCAGAGACCTGAAGACCTGCTGCTGTCCTCCGACGTGGAGCTCATGTCCTGCAGAATGTCTCCATCAGAACTGGGGCGCTGCTCGGTCCAGCAACTGGTCCAGATCCACGACCAGCTGGGAGGCATGATGAGGAGAGTGGTAGTGGAGCTGCAGACCAGAGTCCAGCAGACAGACCACCACCTCTGATCCTGGACCAGAACCATGAGGCCTTTAGCTGACCTCGTGATCCTGGACCAGAACCTCCAGGTCTTTACCCGACCTCTGATCCTGGACCAGAACCATGAGGCCTTTACCCGACCTCTGATCCTGGACCAGAACCATGAGGCCTTTAGCTGACCTCTGATCCTGGACCAGAACCTCCAGGTCTTTACCCGACCTCTGATCCTGGACCAGAACCATGAGGCCTTTAGCTGACCTCGTGATCCTGGACCAGAACCTCCAGGTCTTTACCCGACCTCTGATCCTGGACCAGAACCATGAGGCCTTTAGCCGACCTCTGATCCTGGACCAGAACCTCCAGGTCTTTACCCGACCTCTGATCCTGGACCAGAACCATGAGGCCTTTAGCTGACCTCGTGATCCTGGACCAGAACCTCCAGGTCTTTACCCGACCTCTGATCCTGGACCAGAACCATGAGGCCTTTAGCTGACCTCTGATCCTGGACCAGAACCTCCAGGTCTTTACCCGACCTCTGATCCTGGACCAGAACCATGAGGCCTTTAGCCGACCTCTGATCCTGGACTAGAACCTCCAGGTCTTTACCCGACCTCTGATCCTGGACCAGAACCTCCAGGTCTTTACCCGACCTCTGATCCTGGACCAGAACCATGAGGCCTTTAGCCGACCTCTGATCCTGGACCAGAACCATGAAGTCTTTACCCGACCTCTGATCCTGGACCAGAACCTCCAGGTCTTTACCCGACCTCTGATCCTGGACCAGAACCATGAGGCCTTTAGCCGACCTCTGATCCTGGACCAGAACCATGAGGCCTTTAGCCGACCTCTGATCCTGGACCAGAACCATGAGGCCTTTAGCCGACCTCTGATCCTGGACCAGAACCATGAAGTCTTTACCCGACCTCTGATCCTGGACCAGAACCTCCAGGTCTTTACCCGACCTCTGATCCTGGACCAGAACCATGAAGTCTTTACCCGACCTCTGATCCTGGACCAGAACCTCCAGGTCTTTACCCGACCTCTGATCCTGGACCAGAACCTCCAGGTCTTTACCCGACCTCTGATCCTGGACCAGAACCATGAGGCCTTTAGCCGACCTCTGATCCTGGACCAGAACCATGAGGCCTTTAGCTGACCTCGTGATCCTGGACCAGAACCTCCAGGCCTTTACCCGACCTCTGATCCTGGACCAGAACCTCCAGGTCTTTACCCGACCTCTGATCCTGGACCAGAACCATGAAGTCTTTACCCGACCTCTGATCCTGGACCAGAACCTCCAGGTCTTTACCCGACCTCTGATCCTGGACCAGAACCTCCAGGTCTTTACCCGACCTCTGATCCTGGACCAGAACCATGAGGCCTTTACCCGACCTCTGATCCTGGACCAGAACCATGAGGCCTTTAGCTGACCTCGTGATCCTGGACCAGAACCTCCAGGCCTTTACCCGACCTCTGATCCTGGACCAGAACCTCCAGGTCTTTACCCGACCTCTGATCCTGGACCAGAACCTCCAGGTCTTTCCGTCGTCCTCCAGGCCTGTACTAGGACTGTGTGGTTCTACCTGTCTGGACGTTCCTCAGCTCCTTCTTCCTTCCCTTTGATGATCCTTCTTCTTTCCTGAGCGCTAGCGGAGCGTTCTGGTGTGTAGCTCCGGCTGTTTTTAGTTTCTATGAACTCTAAGAAAAGAGAAGAAGCACGGTTTCACTTTGACGCCGTGGTTGTCTGACTTTCCTGCAGGACTGAACTGTAAATACACTCGTCTCTGTTTTTAGAACGTTTACATTCATCTTGTACATTTTTTAGCATTTCTTTGTTTCTCCGCCTTTTTAACGTCTTAATGAATTTTTGTCGTCATGAACCTTTGTTTACTGTAGAGTGTAGTCGCACTTAGTCTGTGGTTTTAAGTACTTCAATAAAAGACCAAACTGAGTGGTTTTTAAAGAGCCGTTGGAGTATTTCTGATGTTTTTCATAAACTGACATTTAAGCAGATTTCTCAGCTGTTCTCTAAAGTTTACCCAGAATGCACTTTTTAAAGTTTTCTTCAGATTCATATCATCATACTTCACTGTGGACAGAAAAACACAACACAACCACAAACAGACACAATATTATGACAAAAAGACACAAAACCGTCCTCAGTCTACCAAGGATGCACTTTCTAAAGTTCTAAATATAAACAATACTTCTAACATTTTCTTTTAGATTCTCAGGTGACCGTAACAAATTATTTTTTTGTATTTTTACTCTGCAGGTTGAATCCTAAGAAGTCGGAGGTAAAGTTTGGTTTTATAAAGTGTCTTAACCTCTTGAGACCTTTGGTTGGGCTTGCACTTTAGATTTCTTCTAGTTATTTGGGACAAGGAGCAACCAATAAACAGAACAAATGTAGAAAATGTAATCTGTGATAATTGTTTATTATATTTTTAGATTTAAATTATATGTATATTTGTATTGCTGTTATAATTATTGTTGCCAATATTCAAAATTTTATTATTTTTTTTATTATTTTCATTATTATGAACAATACGATCTCTTTGGGGACAAAGATGTTTACATCTGTAGACATCAGGTCCTATGGGGTTAAAGGTTTTGTTTTGCTCTGATTCCTCCTCTTCAGGTGGATCTCTTCCTAATTCTGATCAACCCTCATGTCGACCTATGGGTCAAACTGACCCTTTTTAAAGTTTGAAAATGTGTGTGTATATATATATATATATATATATATATATATATATACATAGTCTCACAGTGAAACTTCTGATGTCCACATTTTCAACATTTTTGGGAAGTTTTTGAGCATTTTTTTTGGTGGAAAAAAAGAAATGTTAAAAATGTTAAGAGCTTTGACCAAAAAATTTCGCTGTATTTTGTTTTTTTATGTTGAATGTTCTTAAAGGAAATAGAAGGTTTTTATGCATTTTTTGAAAATTTTCAAAAGAATTTTCTTTCTAAATTTGTTGGCTTTTTAAAAATATAACTTTAATAGAATTATTGGAATTTTCTTCCTGAAAGTTTTGCAAATTTTCAGAAATGTGGAGAATTTTTTTTTTTTTTTTGCTAAATTTTTGGATTTTTTTTTTTTTTTCTTCAGACAAGGAAGCTATTTTTTTGATGCCTGTAAATGAGGACAACAGGAGGGTTAAAACCACCTGGAGGCTCAGTTTTGGGCTCTTGGTCGTGTTCCTCCACCTCTTCCTGAGCAGTTTTCATGGTGTAGTGCAGCATATTATCCAGCAGGGGGAGCTGATGTGTGAGCTGCAACAGTTTGTATGTAGTAACATCCACATGGAGGCAGAACGTTTGTAGTTTTAACATCGTGGCTGATTGAAGTCAAACTTCATCTGTTGGTTTTCCTGGACTCTGTTTTCTTATTGAGCTGTGATAAAATGATAAACTAAACTCAGAATAACTTCATCTAATGCAAGAAACCTGGATTCTCCCAAAGAAATCAACTGTAAACTAACAGCATAGTCGATTAATCCGTTAACGGTTAGCTGTTTGGCGGCTAAAATGTCAGAAGACGGTGTTGAGACACGTCTTGTTTTTCCAAAGACGTTCAGTTCACTGACAGATGACAAACCATAAAATATTCACATTTCACAAGCTGTTTAAGTACCAAAACATCAGGCGGTAAATTTAACCGCTGATAGCAAATCCATTTATTGTTTGGCTTCATTATAAAACACAAATCTTGGATCAGAATTATGAAGTTATTTAGCCACAGAGTGAATCGTGTCTACAGATGATCCTGGTGTCTTTCTTCGTTTCTGACCAACCACCGATCACACATGTTGAGAAGAGCCTTGAAAGTTTACCCAGAAGTCACTTTTTTTCCCTAAAACATGTTCAGAATGACTCAAAAGAATGTCTAAAGTAACCCCAAAACTCACCCAGAATGATCAGAAACGTCTCCAAAATGACTCAAATGTTGCCCAAAGTGACCCAAAAAGGATCAAAATGTTGATTAAAATACAATAAATAAGTTTTCTCCAGCCTCTGATCATCACACCTCCATGCTTCACTGTGGTCTGAAGAGACACAAAACAACCACAAAACCGTCCTCGAAAGTTTACCCAGAAGTCACTTCTTGAAGTTTCTCTGGAACTGTCAGAAAACACGTCCAGCGACTGATCCACTTTTCTGGTGATTTTTATTTCAACGTCATTTGTCCTTTGAAGCGTGATTTGTTCTGCAGCAGTTACACAATAAACAAAAACACAATAAAAACATCACACAAAACATAAAATAGACGGGGCGTTAGCAGCCATCTGGTTCATTTAGACAGAAGTACGTTACTTCAATAATGTATAAACCATCAATAATCAATAATATACATTACTGACTCCTAATAAATAAAAATAAAGCTCCAAGTCAAAGTTCTAACCTCCTGTTCATTTGTCAGGAACAGCAATGATGTTCCTGGGTCATGCTCAGTTATCCAAAAATCCCCAAAAACATCGTTTAGACCTCATTATTAATCCTTTCTGTCTGTATTTAGTGTGGTGCTGCTCTTTACCCTCACAGGTCTCAGTTCATTGAGGACAACTCGCTTGAGTACAGCGTGGTAAAACTTTTTTAAAGTACACTGGAATGACCTCCATATGAAATACGATCGTTTTACATGGCAGACATTTTTTATTTTATTTCACATTCAGAATTTTTTCCTTTAAGGGAGTTAACCCTGGTGTCGTCAAAATTCACCTGTTTTAAAGTTGACTGTTGATCTTCTGGAGATGTCCCTCTGTTGATCTTCTGGAGATGTTCCTCTGTTGATCTTCTGGAGATGTTCTTCTGTTGATCTTCTGGAGATGTTCCTCTGTTGATCTTCTGGAGATGTTCCTCTGTTGATCTTCTGGAGATGTTCTTCTGTTGATCTTCTGGAGATGTCCCTCTGTTGATCTTCTGGAGATGTTCCTCTGTTGATCTTCTGGAGATGTTCTTCTGTTGATCTTCTGGAGATGTTCCTCTGTTGATCTTCTGGAGATGTTCCTCTGCCTGCTGTCCTTGTTTAACCTCCTGCCTCTGCTGAGACGTTCTTGGCTTGTTGCCCTGAAGCTCCGTTGGATCGTCCTCTGATGAGCTGCTGCTCTTTGGCTCGCTGCTCCAGTAATTATCTGATTATTCCTGTGGAGCTGCTGCCAGCGTTTCCACACTTTATGGAGATGAGTGGCCTCGGCCTGCAAGCCCAGCAGAAAGAGAAGCAGAAAGAGCTGCAGCTGGACGAAGACCAGCAGAAGACCAGAAGCTGCAGGAGCCTCCAGCCGCCCTGAGGTAGGAAACACGGAGCGTTATTACCCAGAAAAGCTGCTTTCAGAGCTCCGTAAGGCTCATCATTAGCATTTATTAGAGTAAATATCAGTAGAATCTCTCTGGAGCTGCAGTTTAGACGGCGTTCAGACGTTTAACAGGAGATAAATCATCTGTAGGAGGATCTAACAGCACAGTTCTGTTTAGACTTAATGTGAGGATCATCAGTTTGAGGTTAAATGTAAACTGTGAAGCTGCTCTTCTCTGCTTTTAGCTGAAGTTTGGTCGTCAGACTTCATCCTCTGTTTGCTGCTTTAACCCTGCTGTCGTCCTGCAGGTCAAAATGATGCGGTTCAAAGTCTGAAAATGGGAAAAATAAAATATAAATATATTTTCACAGGGAAACTTCTGATGTCCACATTTTCAACATTTTTGGGAAATCTTTGAGCATTTTTTGGTGGAAAAAAGGAATGTTAAAAAAAAACATTTCTTTAAGAACAGTCACATAAAAAACTACCAAAATCCATCAAATTTCTCTGGATTTTGGTTGATTTTTATGTGAATGTTCTTAAAGAAAACATCAGAAGTTTTACTGATAAATATGGAATCACTTTAGATGTTTTAGGATGTTTTTGGAAAAGTTTTTGAAAATATTTACTATTTTAAATTTTTGTTTAGTTTTTTTCATTTTGTGTCATTTTTCTGATTTGTCTCATTTTTTCTATTTTGAGTCTCATTTTTGTAGTTTTTTAATTTTTGTCATTTTGTGTAATTTTTGTCATTCATTGTTTGATTTTTGCCATTCTTTGTTTAATTTTTATCATTTTGTCTAATTTTTTCTCATTGTCATTTTTGTGTCATTTTTGCTATTTTCTGTCACATTTTTGTCCTTTTTTGTTTATTTTTTTGTAATTTTCTTTTAAATTGTTGTCATTTTGTCAAATTTTTGTCTCATTTTTGTCAGTTTTTATCTTCTTTATCATTTTGTCTCATTTCAGTCATCATTGTTTGATTTTTGCCAATTTTTGTTTAATATTTATCTTTTTTTTTTTTTTAATATTTTTTGTCTCATTTTTATCATTTTTGTTTAGTTTTTGTCATTTTGTCTAATTTTTGTCATTCATTGTTTTGTTTTTTGGGAAGATTTATATTCATTTTTTGAAAATATTTACAATTTAATTATCTTAATTTTTAAAAAATATATGTCTTGTCAAATTTGGAAGAAATTTTTTAAGTAAAACTTTTAAGGAATTATTGGTATTTTCTTCCTGACGGTTTTGCAAATTTTCAGAAAGTCGGGGAATTTTTTTGGAAACAACATTTTTGGTGCCTGTAAATGAAGACAACAGCAGAGACTAAAGACTTAATTATCTTCATTTATTGTTTCCGACCTGCAGGAAAACTTCAAACATCTGCTGCACATTTTACCTGTTTGTTAAATTACAGATAATAACACAGAAAACAGGTCAAAACTGTAAATAATATTCACATAAAAAAATCAGTTTTTTATTTTTTTCCACACAATTTTTGACTGTATGACATAAAGAAGTATTTAAATCAGCTAAAAATATTCTTATATTTGTGTATAATCATGATTTTAAAAATGTTATTTTACAGACATTCCCCCATTTTGGTAAATTACAGATAATATCTGGTAAAATCAGAGAAAAAAAGTTTAAATTTACAGTTAAATGTAAAAAAAAGAAGAAAAGACATAACTGTAAATAATATCCATTTTCTTCCGCTCATCCGGGGCCGGGTCACGGAGACAGCAGGCGAAGCAGGTCGTTCCAGACGTCCCTCCCCCCAGCGACGCTTTCCAGCTCTTCCTGGGGGATCCCGAGGCGTTCCCAGGCCAGACGAGATACAGTGCCTTGTGAAAGTATTCGGCCCCCTTGAACTTTTCAACCTTTCGCCACATTTCAGGCTTCAAACATAAAGATATAAAATTTTAATTTTTTGTCAAGAATCAACAACAATTGGGACACAATCGTGAAGTGGAACGAAATTTATTGGATATTTTATACTTTTTTAACAAATAAAAACCTGAAAAGTGGGGTGTGCAATATTATTCGGCCCCTTTACTTTCAGTGCAGCAAACTCACTCCAGAAGTTCAGTGAGGATCTCTGAATGATCCAATGTTGTCCTAAATGACTGATGATGATAAATAGAATCCACCTGTGTGTAATCAAGTCTCCGTATAAATACACCTGCTCTGTGATAGTCTCAGAGTTCTGTTTAAAGTGCAGAGAGCATCATGAAGACCAAGGTACTGTACCCGATGCCCACATGACATTGTATAGATGTGTAAACCAAGACAGTCCAACAATGTCCAGAGCCTTCAGCATCTCAGGGCGAATCCCGTCCACACCTGGCGCCTTGCCACCAAGGAGCTTCTTAACTACCTTGGTGACCTTTGCCACGGATATGGACGAAGATCCCCCTGAGTCTTCAGGCTCTGCCTCCTCCATAGAGGACGTGTTTACCGGGTTCAGGAGTTCCTCGAAGTGCTCTTCGAAGTGAACAGTTCTCCACTCCGACTGTACACAGCCTGAGCGAAGCCCTGCCTTCCCTTCCTGAGGCATCGAACGGTTTGCCAGAACTTCTCTGAGGCCGACCAAAAGTCCTTCTTCATGGCCTCCCCAAACTCCTCCCACACCCGAGTTTTAGCTTTCACAACCGCCACAGCTGCCGCCCTTTTGGCCAGCCGGTACCTGTCAGCTGCTTCGGGAGACCCCAGAGCCAACCAGGCTCGAAAAGTCTCCTTTTTTAGCCTGACGACCTTCCTCACCACTGGTGTCCACCAGCGGGTCTTTGGATTGCCGCCGCGACAGGCACCAGTGACCTTCAGACCACAGCTCCTAGCAGCTGCTTCTGCAATGGAGGCTTTGAACATGGACCACTCAGAATCCATGTCCCCAACCTTCCTCGGGGTGCAGGAGAAACTCTTCCGGAAGTGGGAGTTGAAAACCCTACGGACAGGGTCCTCCCCCAGACATTCCCAGTTCACCCGCACTACACGTTTGGGTTTACCAGGTCTGTCCGGCAGTTTTCCCCGCCATCGGATCCAACTCACCACCAGGTGGTGATCAGTTGACAGCTCTGCACCTCTCTTCACCCGAGTGCCCAAAACATACAGCCACAGGTCTGACGATACAACTATAAAGTCCATCATCGACCTTTGGCCTAAGGTGCTCTGGTACCAAGTACACTTATGAGCAACCTTATGCTCGAACATGGTGTTTGTTATGAACAATCTATGAATAGCACCGAAGTCCAATAACAAAACACCACTCGGGTTCAGATCAGGCAGGCCGTTCCTCCCAATCACCCCCCTCCAGGTTTCTCCATCGTTTCCCATGTGAGTGTTGAAGTCTCCCAGGAGAACTATGGAATCCCCGGGCGATACCCCTTCCAGGACACCACCCAGAGACTCCAAGAAGGCCGAATACTCTGAGCTGCTGTTCGGCGCATACGCACAGACAATAGTCAGGGTTTTCCCCTCTGCAACACGAAGTTGCAGAGAGGCTACCCTCTCCAACAAAGCGGCGCTCAGCCGGCGGCTTGTGGGTATCCTCACACCTCTCACTTTGGGAACTCCGGAGTAGGAGAGAGTCCAACCCCTCTCCAGGACTCTGGTTCCAGAACCCTTGCTGTGCGTGGAGGTGAGCCCAACTATATCTAGCTGATATCGCTCCACCTCCCGCACCAGCTCAGGTTCCTTCCCCGCCAGTGAGGTGACGTTCCACGTCCCCATAGCTAGTCTACGCCACCAGGGGGTGGTACGCCCAGACGCCCGCTCCTGCCTACTGCCCAGTGGACATAGCACCCGACCCCGACTTCCTGCCCTGTAGGTGGTGGGCCTACTGGGCGGTGGCCCTGTGTTTCTTCTTCGGGCTGTGCCCAACCGAGCCCCACGGGACCCCAAGGCTCGGCTACCAAATGCTCTTCTATGAGCTCCCCCCCAGGCCTGGCTCCACGGGAAGGCCCTGGTTTCCCTAACCCTGGCGAGGTAGCGGCTTTACCATTTTCTGTTTTCATCGAGGTCTTCTGAATCGCTCTTAGTCTGGTCTCTCACCCAGGACCAGTTTGCCTTGGGAGACCCTACCAGGGGCTTATGCCCCGGACAGCATAGCTCCCAGGATCACCGAGACACTCAAACCCCTCCACCGCGACAAGGTGACGATTCGACATCAATAATCTGAAGTTTGATAAACAGAAGTGTTTTGTTGTTTACAATCGTGCCTGTATTACACATTTGTTACTGCATTTAAATCAGCTAAAATACCTTTAATTTATAGAAACTTATTGTTATTTTAAAGACAGAAATCTGATAATTAGGTTTGATGAAGAGTTTGGCTGTTAGAGGATCCTGATCCACCTGTTTACATGTAAACTAGTTATTTAAACATCAACATTTCCTCTCTGTCTTTCTGTTTCTCTAGTTTTTCTTATTGCTGCTGCTGCAGAGAACAGAGATGCTGACTCTGCTGCTTCTGGGATTTACTTTCTTGCTCAGCGGCATCCAGCCGGTCCGGTCCTCCGTCACGTCCAGTGAGTCCAGAAACACTCGGCCAGAAAAATATCGATTTTAGATTAAACATTTGGAAACTCAGATCAAACATCTGGAAGCTCAGATCAAACATCTGGAGTCCAGAACCTGCTGCTGAGCTTCACAGTCATGTTCTATAATTTTTTTTTAAATCACCAAAATAACACGTTTTAGCAGCCAGGAAATATAAAGACGGAAATAAGGACAGTTTTTACTGTTTTCTAAGGTGCTTGAATGAGACAAAATGACGAAAATGAAACACAAAATGAGCCACACAACAACAAAAATGAGACATGAGACACAAAAACCACAAAAAGTAAACACAAAATGGTAAAGATTAAACACAAAATTACAATGAGACACAAAAGGACAAAAATAAGACACAAAATAGCAAATAATGAGACAAATAAATCCCAAAAATGAGAAATAAAATGACAAAAAATGAGACAAAAATGACAATAGTGAGACAGAAAGTATTAAAAATGAGACAAATTGATGAAAATGTTTTTGTGTTCAGGATTCCCGTCGACGGTCAGCTCCAGGTTTTCACCTCGGAGATGTGAGGTCTTCATCCCTCCTCCTCTTCCTCCTCCTCTGTTTCCTCCAATCAAACGGAGAGCAGAGCTGATGGTGACGACTTGCTCTGATTCACAAACACAAATAAACCTTTATCTCAACTTTAAAATGCTGCAAACTGGACTTTTAATTTGAAAATCCTGCTAACAAACCAAAAATCTCAAATGTTTGGATGTTGTGGCCTAAAGTCCTGCTGGTTTGTGTGTGACTCCTCAGGTGGACATCACAGAAGACATCACAGGACCTAAAGGGGAGAAGGTAGGTTCTTGATCAGGACCGTTTGATGTGTTCAGGTAAATGTCAGCGTTTTAACGTCTGTGGTGTTTTCAGGGCTGCAGAGGAACCAGAGGACTCAGGGTCAGTAAAACCTCCACACCGTCTTTATTAGAGTATAAAGAAGATAAACATGAACAGCTGTGTCAAACCGTTGTGTTTAGGGAGAACCTGGAGTGAAGGGACCAGATGGAGAACCAGGAGAACCAGGAGTCATGGGAACACCGGGCCAGAAGGTCAGAGAACAGCAGCTTCATTATTCATTTAGAAAACGACCGACAGAAGAGCTGAGATCTGAAGGAAAGTACAAATATAGAGAAGAAAACACCTAAACGACTTAACACGTTCAAAGCATTAATACCAGAATAAACTTAAGCCTCCTGTGGTCTTCACTTATGGGCACCAAAAATATTGTTTCCTTGTCTGAGAAAAATCCCAAAAATCTGCAAAAAATTCCCCTAATTTGCAAAATCTTCAGGAAGAAAATTCCAATAATTCCTTAAAAATTTCCCTTAAAAAGTTTATCTAAAAAAATCCCCAAATTTGGCAAGACATAAAAATTGAAAAAAAAAATGCAATTTTAAAAAATGAATAAAAAGCTTCCAAAAAACAAAAACAATGAATGACAAAAATGAGACAAAAATTAAACAAAAAAAATTAATCTTCCAAAAAATCCTAAAAATACCAAAAGTGACTCCATATTTATCAGTAAAACTTCTGATATTTTCTTTAAGAACAGTCACATAAAAATCAACCAAAATCCAGAGAAATTTGCTGCATTTTGGTTGATTTTTTTCTGAATGTTCTTAAAGAAATATATTTTTTTAAACATTTCTTTTTTTTCCACCAGAAAATGTTCAAAAATTTCCCAGAAATGTTGAAAATGTGGACATCAGAAGTTTCACTGTGAAAATATATATTTTTTTCCTCATTTTCAAACTTTAAAACGGATCAATGTGACCTGCAGGACGACAGCACAACAAAGTGTGTCAGATTATTATCATTAATGATGCTTTTTATTTACTGCTTTATCTCATGTTATTCTCATTTAAAGTTTTATGGAGTAACTTGTACTCCAGTTTTCAAAGGTTCCATAAAAATACAGTTTATTTTTATTATGAAATACTTTAGATCTGCTGCTGTGAGTTTTGCTATCATCCCATTAATGTAAAGAAATGAAAATCTGCACCAGAGCCTTCTCCAGATCCACAAAACACATGTAGACTGGCAGGTCCAACTCCCATGACCCCCTCAGCAGCTCCTCAGAGTAAAGATCTGATCCTCAGAGTAAAGATCCGATTCATGGATTAAAGATCCGATCCACAGAGCAAAGATCCGATCCACAGAGCAAAGATCTGATCCACAGAGCAAAGATCCGATCCACAGAGCAAAGATCTGATTCTCAGAGTAAAGATCTGATCCACAGAGCAAAGATCCGATCCACAGAGCAAAGATCTGATCCTCAGAGTAAAGATCCGATTCATGGATTAAAGATCCGATCCACAGAGCAAAGATCCGATCCACAGAGCAAAGATCCGATCCACAGAGCAAAGATCTGATTCTCAGAGTAAAGATCTGATCCACAGAGTAAAGATCCGATCCACAGAGTAAAGATCTGATTCACAGAGTAAAGATCTGATTCTCAGAGTAAAGATCCGATTCATGGATTAAAGATCCGATCCACAGAGTAAAGATCTGATTCTCAGAGTAAAGATCCGATCCACAGAGTAAAGATCTGATTCTCAGAGTAAAGATCCGATTCATGGATTAAAGATCCGATCCACAGAGTAAAGATCTGATTCTCAGAGTAAAGATCCGATCCACAGAGTAAAGATCCGATCCACAGAGTAAAGATCTGATTCTCAGAGTAAAGATCCGATTCATGGATTAAAGATCCGATCCACAGAGTAAAGATCTGATTCTCAGAGTAAAGATCCGATTCATGGATTAAAGATCCGATCCACAGAGTAAAGATCTGATTCTCAGAGTAAAGATCCGATCCACAGAGTAAAGATCTGATTCTCAGAGTAAAGATCCGATCCACAGAGTAAAGATCTGATTCTCAGAGTAAAGATCTGATTCTCAGAGTAAAGATCTGATTCTCAGAGTAAAGATCTGATTCTCAGAGCAAAGATCCGATCCACAGAGTAAAGATCCGATCCTCAGAGTAAAGATCCGATTCATGGATTAAAGATCCGATCCACAGAGTAAAGATCCGATCCTCAGAGTAAAGATCCGATTCATGGATTAAAGATCCGATCCACAGAGTAAAGATCCGATCCACAGAGTAAAGATCCGATCCACAGAGTAAAGATCCGATTCTCAGAGTAAAGATCCGATTCATGGATTAAAGATCCGATCCACAGAGTAAAGATCTGATTCTCAGAGTAAAGATCCGGTCCACAGAGCAAAGATCTGATTCACAGAGTAAAGATCCGATCCACCGTTCCATGAACAGGACAGAATCCACATTGTTCCACCTGAATCTGAGGTTCTTCTGTCGGTCAGAGCCTCCCTTCCAGCACTTGAGAGGAAACTTTCCCAGTGAGGCTGAGAAGTGTGATACCCGGTAGGTGGAGCTCACTCTCTGGTCCTCCTTGTTGAAGATGGGAACCACCACCCTGGTCTGCTACTCCACAGACACCAGTGACCTTTAGTTCTGGAGGCTATGAACATGGACCACTCAGACCCAGGTCTCCAACCTCCCCCAGGATGCAGGAGAAACTCTTCTGGAGGTGGGATTGAAAACCCCACAGACAGGGGCCTCCTCCAGATGTTCCCAGTTCATCCTCACTACAGGTTTGTGTTTACCAGGTCTGTCCTCCAGTCTTCCATCAGATCAACTCACCACCAGGTGGAGATCAGCTGACAGCTCTGCTCCTGTCTTCACCTGAGCGTCCAAAACATCCGGCTGCAGGTCTGAGGATACGACTATGAAGTCCATCATGGACCTGTTAAGGTGTTCTGGTACCAGGAACACTGATGAGAACCTTCTGCTCCATCATGGTGTTTGTTATGACCAGTCTATGACCAGAACAGAAGTCCAATAACAGAACACCACTCAGGTTCAGATCAGGTCGTTCCTCCTAATCACCTCCTCCAGGTTTCTCCATCATGAGGAGAACTCTGGAGTCTCCAGGTGGTCCCCCTTCCAGGAACCACCCAGAGACTCCAAGAAGGCCGGATACTCTGAGCTGCTGTTGGTGCAGAAGAACAGACAGCAGTCAGAGTTTATCCTCAGAGAGGAGACCCTCTGGTTCTCCAGGAGAACTCCAACAAAGCAAACTCAGCCGGGGGATCATGAGTATCTCCACACCTGCCCAGAGCCTCTCACCCTCAGCAACTCTGGAAAAGCAGAGAGTCCAACCCCTCTCCAGGATTCTGGATCCAGAACCCTTGCTGGGTGTGGAGGTGAGCCCAACTACATCTAGATGGTACCTCCACCTCCTCCAGCTCAGGTTCCTTCTCCATCAGTGAGGTGATGTTTCACCAGAGCGAGTCTCCACCACCAGGGGGCGGTGCTCCTAGATGCCCCTCCTGCCTACTGCTGGTGGTCTGAACACCTGACCACCAGCAGGTGGTGGCCCCATGTTTCTTTGGGCTGTGCCTGACTGAGCTCCACCAGGCTCCAAGGTTCAGCCACCAGGAGACCTCTGGTGACTCCAGGAAGAAGCCCCGGTTTCCCTGATCCAGGCGAGGTGGAGGCTTTCCTTTTCTTCGCTGTCATTGGGGTTTTCTGAATCTCTCTTAGTCTGGTTCCTCCCCCAGGACCGATCTACCTTTAGAGACCCTACCAGGGGCTGTTGCCCCGGGCAACGCAGACACTCAGACCCTCCAGAAGGTGGCGACTCATCAGGGGGCAGTTACAAAGTTGTTTATCATTTTTCATTTTCTTTCTTTGAAATAACAGCAAATACCTGGAAAATATTATGGCCTTTTTTTGCTGATCTTAATACAGCAATAATAGTGAAATTTTAAAAAATACTTTAAACTTTTTCCTGTCCACGTGTGCATTATTACTGTTTTTAGCAGTTTATTATCTGTAATTTACCAGAGCTGATAGAATCTGTAAAATAACAGTAACTTGTTGAAAAAATGACAGTTCTAAACAGTTCATATTTTAATATTTTAGTGATCAGTGTTTGCATTTATTGTGTGATTCTAACAGGGAGAAAAAGGCGACCGAGGCTGGAGGGGTCTGTACGGAGATATCGGGACTCCTGGCATGATTAAGGTTCGTTTAGTTTTAATTAAACCTAAACATTAAACTACCTGCTGGAGTTTATAAAGCAAAGCTGACTGCAGCTCTGATCTGTAGCTTCATTAAGTTTGTCTTGTAATCAACACAGATGGACAGAAAACACTCTTCATTCTGCTTATTCTACTAAATAGTTGGTAATTAATTAATAAGCCGAACTAACTGATTTAAAGCGGACCTTCCTGTAATGTTACATCTGTTGTTTGTTCTTTAATTCCACGTCTTTTCTGTTATTTATTCTTTTTCTACTCACATAAAAATGTGATTTGTTGAAGCAGGCTGCTAGAAAAATGCTAACAGTGACGGTGATCCTGATCTGTGTGTTTCAGGGCTTTAAAGGACGTAAAGGATTCAGGGTGAGTTCATAAAGATGAAGATTATCATTATTATTTCACATGTTAGTCACCGGTTTGTTTTTATTTGTCTATCAGGGCGATAAAGGAGTGAAAGGAAAACGAGGCCTCAGTGGACAGAAGGTCAGAAACTCTTTAGCTGTCATGCATTGGACAAAGAATGAAGTAAACTAAATAATAACAATAATAACAATAATAATACTCTTTATTCATATATATTTACTGCACCTTTAAAAAAACACAGGTACAGCGTGTATTACCATCAACACATGTATGAAAGTAACACAAGTAAAGAAATGAAATGTAAATGTTTCAATATATTCACAAACTTACACTCATGAATATATCAATAAACAATAAACCAGCAGATCATTTCTGTTCATCACTTTATGTCACCTCAGAATATTTTATGATCATTTGGACCATTTTAGGGCAGTTAAGGCAAATTTTATTTTTAGTTTTATTTTTTAGCTCATTTTGGAGAAGTTTCAAGTCATTTTGGGTAATTTTTTATATAATTGAACAAATTTTAAGTTATTTGGGACAATTTGGGACATTTTCTAGGACAAGTTTCAAGACATTCTGCACAGTTCTTGAGGCATTTTAGATGAATTTCAGGTCACTGGTCAATTTTAAAATTATTTTTGACTGTTTTTTAGGCATTTTGGACTGCTTTTAAGGCATTTAGGGCTTTTTTTCTGATTTTGGACAAGTTTTAAGTCATTCTGGATGACTTTTTAAATAATTTTGGACTTTTTTAAGGCATTTTGTACCATATTTAGGGCTTTTTTTAATGATTGTGGACACATTTCAAGTCACTTTGGAGAATTATTAAAATAAAATGGACAACTTTAAAGTTTTTTTTGGGACAATTTTGGACATTTTCTACACATTTTGGACCATTTTTACCTGACTTTGGACAAGTTTTAAGTCATTCTGGATGATTTTAAAGTTATTTTAAAATAATTTTGGGCCGTTTTTAAGGCATTTGGTGCAGCTTTTTAAAAACTGATTTTGGACAAATTTGAAGTCATTTTGGTAACTTAAATAATTGTGAACAATTTGTGTCCGTTTTTAACAGATCTTAAGTTTATGATCTTTAGTTATTTTGTTGAATTTCTGAGCCATCTGAGGACCAGCTATCAAACTGATTTTATTTCTCTGCAGGGTGAACCAGGCGTCACTGCAGCACCAGGAGAGAAGGTAGAAATCTGTCCAGCTCTGGATGCATGACACTGAACACACCGTGGTGAGTTCACTGTACCTGCTCTGTGGTTCTGATCAGGGCGACCCGGGTCAGCGGGGCGATGCCGGCCAGAGAGGGGAAGCTGGATCGAGAGGAGAACCTGGAGCAAGAGGAACCATGGTGGGTGTGAATATATGACCATGGAATCAGGCAGAAATCAGGAAATATGACCATCAGGTTTACTTTAGTGTTCACTCATTTAAACCTGAGTTCTGTCAAATAGTCTGGATGAATTTTGGGATTTCAGACCTGGAGTTTTTGTAAGTTCACCCTCAAACACCTGGGAAGTCATTTCCAGGGTTCAGTATCTCCAGAGATAAAACTCCAACAGCCATGAAATGTGGAGAAAACAGACAGAATGGTTTCATCAGATCAGAATGATTGCATGGATCCAACAGAGGAGATAGTTTGAATTATTGGTTATTAAAAATGGAAAAATAGTGGAAATAAGAGGCTGGTCTAGTGTCTCCATAAAGTTCCCGTAAGTGTTTATCTATGGATGGATCCATATTTCCTCTAAAATCCAGTCTTTGGTTCACATTTCTCCAACTGTTGAGGCTCTAACATCAGTAGAATCTGACGTGTTAAAGTCTGATTAGACAAGGTTCCAGTTTTTTTTAATACTTTATTTTCAAATATGCAGAACAAACCCAAACAGATACCCCTTTCTTCCCACTCCTCTCCCACAAAGCAGGTTAGGAAAAGAAAAAACAGACAAACAAAAAGGTAGAAGGGAAAAACAACAATAACAAAAAAAACTCACAGTTTTTAGATGTTTAGACTAAATGTTGACGTGGACTCATTGGTAGGAACCAGAAACTGGAGTTCATAGAGGTCTGGATGGTCATGGAGGTCTGGATGTTCATGGAGGTCTAGATGTTCATAGAGGTCTAGGTGTTCATAGAGCTCTAGATGTTCACAGAGGTCTAGGTGTTCATAGAGGTCTAGATGTTCATAGAGGTCTAGATGGTCATAGAGGTCTAGATGTTCATAGAGGTCTAGGTGTTCATAAAGGTCTAGATGTTCATAAAGGTCTAGGTGTTCATAGAGGTCTAGATGGTCATAGAGGTCTAGATGTTCATAGAGGTCTAGGTGTTCATAGAGCTCTAGATGTTCATAGAGGTCTAGGTGTTCATAGAGGTCTAGATGGTCATAGAGGTCTAGGTGTTCACAGAGGTCTAGATGTTCATAGAGGTCTAGGTGTTCACAGAGGTCTAGGTGTTCATAAAGGTCTAGATGTTCATAAAGGTCTAGGTGTTCATAGAGGTCTAGATGGTCATAGAGGTCTAGGTGTTCACAGAGGTCTAGATGTTCATAGAGCTCTAGATGTTCATAGAGGTCTAGGTGTTCATAGAGCTCTAGATGTTCATAGAGGTCTAGGTGTTCATAGAGGTCTAGATGGTCATAGAGGTCTAGGTGTTCACAGAGGTCTAGATGTTCACAGAGGTCTAGATGTTCATAGAGGTCTAGGTGTTCATAGAGGTCTAGGTGTTCACAGAGGTCTAGGTGTTCATAAAGGTCTAGATGTTCATAAAGGTCTAGGTGTTCATAGAGGTCTAGGTGTTCACAGAGGTCTAGGTGTTCATAAAGGTCTAGGTGTTCATAGAGGTCTAGATGGTCATAGAGGTCTAGGTGTTCACAGAGGTCTAGATGTTCATAGAGGTCTAGGTGTTCATAGAGGTCTAGGTGTTCACAGAGGTCTAGGTGTTCATAAAGGTCTAGATGTTCATAAAGGTCTAGGTGTTCATAGAGGTCTAGATGTTCATAGAGCTCTAGATGTTCATAGAGGTCTAGGTGTTCATAGAGGTCCAGATGTTCATAGAGGTCTAGGTGTTCACAGAGGTCTAGATGTTCACAGAGGTCTAGATGTTCATAGAGGTCTAGGTGTTCATAGAGGTCTAGGTGTTCATAGAGGTCTAGATGTTCATAGAGGTCTTGGTGTTCACAGAGGTCTAGATGTTGGTGTTCACAGGGATCTAACCTTGTCTGGTGGAACTTTCCACAGATCAGATTCTACAGATGTTAGAGGCTCATCAGTTGGTGAAGGAGGAGGTCAGCATCTCAGTCCATCCATCCAGTGACTGACTGAATATTTTGTGTTCAGGGGTTGAAGGGACCTCATGGACCAACAGGACAGTCGGGTCATCCTGGTCCAGCAGGACTACCAGGTCTGCCTGGAGACTCTGGACTCCCGGGACAAGGTTGGTGACAGAAGACGACTAAAAAAACTCTGAGTTCTGCTGTGGATGGAGAGGTGGATGGAGAGTTTCCTAAAAACGTTTTCTACACGTTGCTTAAAGAAAAATGTTCATGACCGACAGCCTGAGTGACCACAAACATCTTGGTGGTTTTCAGGAGATCAGGAAATCTCAACCGATCCAAAAGGAGCAGATGAGTGGATGTAGTCAGTAGATGTTATCATGCTGCAGGTGTTGTACAGGTGAGCTCAGGTGACTCACTGTGTTGCTTCCAGTGTTCGTCCTTCCAGGTCTGCAGGGAGAAGCAGGAAGTCCAGGTCCAGCAGCCGAATGCAGCTGTCCACAGGTTCAGACGTCCCAGAGACTGAAGGACCGAATCCAGACGGTCAGTAGGATCATTAGAACCCTGTTGGAGTGAAGGCTGTCGTCATAATCAGTACTTTAACTGATCAGTCTGATGGAGTGACGTTCAACTGAAGTCAGGAGGGAAATAAATTCAGACTAAAGTGTTTGTTTTTGAAGAAAACATTTAATGGTTAAAATAATTATTCGAGTAGTTTACTGAAGTGTAGTTTAGAAATACTTTAACAGTTTTTAAGCTGCTCTATAATAATAATAATAAGAAGAACATAGTTTAATATTTAAATATGTCCACAAACTGACAGATGGAGACAGACTGTGGATGAATAATCCTTCAACCAATCAGTTCACTAAATGTTTCAGTAGAACATTTCTGTTTATTTCAGTCTGAAAATAATTTGGAAAAACAAACAAAAACTTTTATGATATTTTGGACAACTTCTAATAATTTTGGGCAATTTTTAACTGCCTCTAGACAAGTTCCAAGTCATTCTGGACCATTTTTAAGTTATTTTGGAACATTTTTGAGATCATTTTATACTTTTTTTGGGCGGCATTTTGGAGCATTATTAAGGCATTTAGGGCATTTTAAAAATTATTTTGGACATTTTTTAAGTCATCGGGATAATTTTGGAATAATTTTGGAGATTTTGTAGACATTTTGGACAATTTTTAACTGACTTTGACAAGTTTCAAGCCACTCTGGATGATTTTTAAGTTGTTTTGGACCATTTTTAAGCCACATACGGCAGTTTCTTTTATTTTATTACATTTTTTATACTGATTTTGTGCAAGTTTTAAGTCAATATGGACAATTTTTAAGTTATTTTGGACAATTGTTTAAATATTTTTCAACATTTTTAAGGCATTTGGGGCATTAAAAAATGATTTTGAACAAATTTTAAGTCATTTTGGATATTTTTTTAAGTTATTTTGTTTAATTTGGAAAATAATTTTGGACTTTTTTTTGGCACTTTAGACCAATATTTAGGCATTTAGGACAAATTCTTTAAAGACGGAAAAATGCTGACAGGTTTCAGGTCATTTGTACATTTTCTAAGTTACTTTGGTTTATTTTGGATCCATTGTTGGAGCAGATATCAAACTGAACTGAGGTGTGACCGTCCAGAAAAGAAACTACAAATAAACCTCTGATATCTGCTGGTTTGTTCTCGTCTCCAGGAACATCCAAATGAATAAATGGGAATCCAGCAGCCTGAATAAGCCCTGAACTGTCTTTTAACGCTGCAGTAGCTGCTGCTGTCCTTACCTGTAGTTTGAACAGGTGTGACTGAACGGCTCCCTCTAGTGGAGAATCTGTAGCCTGTTAAATATGGAAGCTCTGAAGGTTTTCAGATGTTCTCTGAACAAACATGTTATTTCTGTGCAGGTTTTTATCGCAGACGGGGAGAAGGAGATGAGGAAGCTTCGGTCGGAGAACGTGATGGTTCTGAGAACAGACAGAAAAGCTCTTTACATTTACACCGAATCCCAGTGGATCAACGTTCTGGTAACGAATGACGGAGACACACGACATCAGCATGGAAGAAAACTCAGAAAACAATCAAAAACACACAGTTACAGAGTTTATCCTCCTCAGAATAATGAGTCTGTCCAACTTTATCGAGCAGAAATCTGAACTTTTTCCTGTTATTTCTGAAAATTTGATGTACAAAAATGACTATTATGATTAATTAAATCGAATCTTAAAGAACAAAAGTGGTCAAAATGAATTCCTGTATTTCTAATGATTATTTCTTTCTTCTCGTTCCATCAGGAGGACCCCCGACACTGATCCAGCTGATCGATGGACGTCACATCAGACAGCATCTTATTCTATTTACAGTCTGATGATTTATGTGCAGCATGTGCAGCATTTCATCCACTAAACAACTGTTTCTGGTTACACAGTTAAACCACCCTTAACTCTGTGTTCTTCCCTGTAATTTGACTTGTTTTACTCCCTAAATCTGTGATATTTCTTTATTCTACTGCCCTGTAGATGCTGCTGCAGTGATCCAACAAAGAGATCAATAAAAGTCTGATTCCTGCCTCTAACCTCCACATCAGAGCCGACTGTGTTTAATGCTTCCTGTTTGTTTTATATGAGCAGACTTACATCTTTGTGTCCACACACAATCAAACCAGGCAGTTTATGAAGGGAAACAAAGGTTCTGGAGGTAAAATGAAGAAATACTGAATGTTCTAAATGCTCAAAAATCTGGATAACACTCCAAAGAATCCATCATATGCGTAATAATGCTCTAAGGTATCATTAACCTGGATATTTACATTCTCATGTACTGATTCTGTGAATACCACGTCCTCCTCATGCTTCCATTAAGAACAATAAAGCTGCAGATTCAGCTCCTCTCTGAATAATAAAACTTGTCTCTGTTCAGTTTTTACACTTCACTGTCAGCAACACAGTATTTATTTCATCCATTTATTACATGTGTTTACACATCTTTACAGTTCAGAATTGTTAAATAATGTAGTTTTTATTCTGCACTAAAGGAAAGCTCTTGACCTGAATGTGTTGATGTTTAAATGCTGCATATCTGCTATAAATAATGGCATCATGTACTCTACTATCATTCTGCTACAACAGCAGAGATGAAGTTAAAGGTGATAAATGAACCCCTGAATACTAAGAACAGAGAATAATAAACGGTTGAAACTGTTGGTCTGAGCTTCCATCAGAGGAAGTTAAACAGGAAGTGGTTCACTGAGGATGTCGTCCATTCAGTCTCCTTCTTCACAACCACATGAGGTTTTCTTTCTGTTGGCTTCACTCAGAAGATCCTCACAGTGAACATGAGACACCTGAGATGAAGACAGACGTCACAGCATCAGCAGCAGAGGTTCATTTTAAAGGGACCCTGAACAGATTTCCTGTTTCATAGAGTTTTCCAAGCACTGAAAGACAGAAAGGCCTGCAGTCACTTCAGCTTTAGGAGAGGATTTTATTCTTCAGCTCATCTGTGCTGTAATTTAAATGTAATAACTGTAGTGTTCATCATTACTTTGGTCATATTCTGGGAGTTTATCTTTCCAATCTACACTGCAGTAAGAAGTCCTACAACATGTGAATCAGTCATTAAACAGCGTTAACCATTAGAGCAGGGATGGGCCACTTTAAGGACAGAGAGGGACACATTTTTCCCTCAACACCACCGGGGGCCACACTGTATCTGTGAGTTTTCATCATCGTCTGCTTCATATAAATGTCAGAGGTTTGTCTGAGAGAGCTGGACATTCCACAGCACGAGTTCTGTCCTCTTTGTCTGGAACAAGGACCGTCTTCCTGGCATCCAGCAGCTGTGAAGACAATCAGTACAGGAAATCAATACATTTAGTAATGTAACAGAAAAATAATGTCATAGTGACCGGCAATACTATTCTAACCACATTTTATTTACAACACACAATGGAATGAATCAAACTAGTATCTCTTACACTCTTTCTTCTCTGGTAACTCCGGGCAGAAGACTTCATGGCCTCCACCTGATCCACCAGTAGTTCCTCCATAGAGTTTCAAAATGTGTTTAACAAGCAGCTGGAAAACAGTTAAATGAAGCCGTTATTAGCTTTATTATTATTATTTCCTGCTGTTTTCAGTTCATTAGCTTTTGTTGCTGTTGATAACGTCAGATAACTTGGAAAAGTTTTATACAGGATACTTATAGAAAGACATCTGTCTCCACATCCTCCACATCTGGACTTGCAGTCAAAGTTTTAACTAAACATGTCCACTGCCTCATTGTGAGGGGAGCCCAGTCTGTGAAAATAAATCAGAACATTCATTTACTACTCACAGCAGAACAACGGTGGAGTCAACTGTAAAGTCATTTAAAACAGTTTGAAATTAGCAGACACAGTTTGAATGAATGAATGAATGAATGAATGAATGAATGAATGGTTTACAATCTACAGTACAACAACTGTGTGCATTCAGCTGACTGTTACCGACCCGTTTCTGTTGCCGCCGATCCGTGGTTAGGCAGCCTCGGGTAGTGCTAGCCCGCCTAGCTTAGCACGGCTCGTTGGTGGTAACTATAGTGTTCTGCCTTCTAAAGAACTGCCAGACGAAACATCCTTTTGGAGCATTTATTACCGGAGCTTGGAACACCATCAGCATTAGCAACGATAGCCACGTAGCAACCAGGTATAACCCCCAGCTTCCGGGGTCCACCCCTTAATACCATCCGGCTCACCTCGTAACGTTATTTTAACACAGAGACATTTCTAATAAACAACTTAGATTTTCAATTCAATTCAATTCAATTTTATTTATATAGCATCAATTACAATCAAATTGCCTCAAGACGCTTTACAGAACCCATATGCCTGACCCCCAGAGCAGCCCAAAGGAGACAGTGGCAGGAAAACACCCTTTTAACAGGGAAGAAACCTCGAGCAGAACCCGGCTCTATATAGGGGGGACCCATCTGCCTGCTGGCCGGGGGGGTTGAGAGGGACAGAGGAGGGCAAGGGGGAGGGATTGGAGACGAGGGAGGGGTGGGAAAGCAAGGAAAACACAACACACATTTGGATACATGCATGACAGGATATGTGACACAGACAAAGTATAAGCTAACATTGAAAACTGACTCATAGTTTACTCTGATGATGTACGGCTCTGACATTAAACATACTCCATATATAGCTAGCAGTAAAATTCAAACAGTATGTAAGTTAGCATAACAGTATAGTGAAGGCGATGCAGAGTTGACTGGTGGAAAAAGGGGAGCTGGAAGCAGAGGGCTGGAGGAAGGTCAGCAGCAGCATCCCACAGTGGACATGATGGAGACTGGACCAGCTGGTGGAACATCAACCACAGATCTGAAGCATCCAGCTCTGGGACCAGGGACACTCAGAGAAATAGCACAGGGGGAAACAGAGTGAATGTACTGCGATAACGGTATACATATTAAATGTAAAGGTAGATAGAGAAGGGCTCAGTGCGTCAAGAAAAGTCCCCCAGCAGCCTATAGGCCTATAGCAGCATGACTAGAGGCAGAACGAAGGGACGTCCAAGAAGGAGTCAGCTGTACAATGAAGACACAAGCCGAACCCCTGTGGGTCACCCAGTCAGCCCCAACTATAAGATTTGTCAAAAAGGAACGTTTTAAGCCTGGTCTTAAAAATAGAGAGGGTGTCTGCCTCCAGAACCCAAACTGGGAGCAGGTTCCACAGGAGAGGAGCTGATAACTGAAGGCTCTGCCTCCCATTCTACTTTTAGAAATTCTAGGAACAAGTAAGCCTGCAGCTTGAGAGCCAAGAGTTCTACTAGGATAATATGGTACTATCAGATCTTTAAGATATGATGGAGATTGGTTACTAAGAGCTTTATATGTCAGAAGAAGGATTTTAAATTCTATTCTGGATTTAACAGGAAGCCAGTGAAGAGAAGCAAGTATAGGGGAAATATGATCTCTTTTGCTAACTCCTGTCAGTACTCTCGCAGCAGCGTTTTGGATCAACTGTAGATGTTTGAGAGAGCTATTTGGACAACCCGATAATAAGGAATTGCAATAGTCAAGCCTGGAAGTAACAAAAGCATGAACTAATTTTTCTGCATCACTCTGAGACAGAATGTTCCTGATTTTTACAATATTACGCAGGTGAAAAAAGGAAGTCCTACAGACTTGCTTTATGTGTGAGTTAAAGGACATGTCCTGGTCAAAAATAACTCCGAGATTCCTCACAGTAGTACTGGAGGCCAATGTGATGCCATCCAGAGTAACTATTTGCTTTGAAAGCGAGTTTCTAAGATGTTTGGGGCCAAATACAATGACTTCAGTTTTGTCTGAATTTAGCAGTAGGAAGTTAAAAGTCATCCAGGTTTTAATGTCCTTAAGACAATCTTGCAGTCTAGCTAACTGATCAGTTTCATCTGGCTTCATAGATAAATACAATTGTGTGTCATCTGCATAACAATGGAAGTTAATACAATGCTTCCTAATAATATTGCCTCAAGGAAGCATGTATAATGTGAAAAGTATCGGTCCTAAGACAGAACCCTGAGGAACTCCATGATTAACTTTAGTATGCTCAGAAGAGTTATTGTTGACATGCACAAACTGGAACCTATCTGATAAGTAGGATTTAAACCAGTCCAGTGCTGTCCCTTTAATGCCAATTAAATGTTCTCGACGCTGTAATAAATTTTGTGGTCGATTGTGTCAAACGCTGCACTAAGATCTAACAAACAAGTATAGAGACTAGTCCATTATCTGATGCTATGAGAAGGTCATTAGTAACTTTCACTAGAGCTGTTTCTGTGCTATGATGCACTCTGAAGCCTGACTGAAACATTTCAACAAATTATTCCTTTGTAAGTGTTCACATAATTGATTTGCAACTGTTCTTTCCAGAATTTTAGAGAGAAATGGTAGGTTGGATATCGGTCTATAGTTAGCTAACACATCTGGATCTAAAGTGGGCTTTTTAAGCAAAGGTTTGATGACAGCAACCTTAAAAGCCTGTGGTACATAGCCTGTTACTAGAGAGAGATTAATCAGATCTAACATTGAAGAATTAATTAAAGGTAAAATCTGACGATCCTCAGGGCCAGTAACCCCCTAATTAAGTTATTCAGTTGTCAGGGACTCACCGGACCAGCTCTCCATCCTACAGGTCCGGTTCCACCACCCCCTGAGATCTTACTCAGAGGGATGCTGCAGAACTGTTAAGCTGGTAGACGAGGAAAATTCGCCTAGCTCCTCACTGCCTACATCCAGACGCCTATCCCTGCTTCCTCTGATAATTAATTTAACTAAGTAGCCACTTTGGTAAAGTTAAACTTAATCACCACTCACGCCTGTTAACGGCAGCTTTTCCTCTCATAGATCTTGCATTGGTAAGTTGCTAGGTTTAATTCAGAGATTATGGACATATAGACAACCTCTAGGATATGTTCTCATACAGGGCCAACCTGACCCTATAATTAGGTACCTTTCAGAACCTTACTGTTGTTATGCACGCTGTAATCTGACTTTTTACATCCAGAGCTAGATGTATAAGTATTCATTCAGGGATAAAAAATAAAGCACTTGCAATTTGTTGTCTTTAATTGCAGAATAATGCTTTATTAAAAATATATTTGGCAGGGCAAAAGCATAAATCACCAGACAAACAAACATTAGATAATATTCAAACCACTCATCATAACTCCTCAACTTGGTACCATGCTTTCCTAAAGAAGAGTAATAATCACCCAAAATATGTAATTTGGAGGTAGAGCAGCACGGTGTGGCTACATCCAGCCTCCTCACCTGCAAACCTGACAGGAACCAGGGGGAGCTGCCGAGAGAGTGTTAGTCCAGATTCAGATCTGCATGGATCAATTTCGCGCTGTTTGCGGCCAATAAACTTAGTTATATCCACTCTGGTGTTATTCCTTTGGAAATAATAGAGCTCCAGTAATGTTCCATCCAGTCAGTGTTAAATCCAGATCCCAGTTCTGTAATCCTCCAACAATGCAGAAACGAGCAGTTCCTTTAATCACATCATATCCCATCAGAACAGTTATTCTTTGCAGACGTGGTAATCCTCCCATGCGCTCAGACTGATGTCTGGATTGCAGCAGGTGGATACCCCACAACACTCCCACAGATTCCTTCCAACAGAGGCAGACATAATAAGACTCGTCTTCTTTCTGCTCCCTTTCATTCATGTTTGGTGACTGTTGTATTTACATGAAACATTTTTTTGAATTTATTTTACAAATGAATGAAATAAAACAAACAAACATTTTATACACAACTCTCTTACTTTGCATACGTGGTGACATCTTATTCTAATTACATACGTGTTGATGTCACACTTTAACTGACATATGCGATTACAGCAAACATCCTCCCCCTCTGCACTTGTGCACTTCACCGACCTCATGGCCCCTACGTGCACCAGAGGAACCAGAACCCCCCAGCTTCCTCTGTTGAGCCCTTTCACCCAGACTCAACCTTCTATTAATGTATGTATTCCATCAGCACAGACCTCCAGTCGGGAAATGGAAGAAGCTGATGTCAGCGTCTGAGATTCACTGCCACCCACACTGCACATTTCTGCACAATGCGCACAGACTTACAAGAAACTCCCCAAAAATATATACAGAGCTAATGAACCTCTACGGGCGTTATTTAATACTAACCTATCTTAGCTCCAGATTACTCACTAGTTCAGTAATCCCTTATCTTCCCAGGGTGATCAGACTCTTCTGTAAACATCTACATTTCACAGTAATCTAAACCTTGAAAGCATTCTCATTATCTAGTGCTAGTAAACCTGAACCTCCTGACCCCTCTGCTAACCAAGGCCCTCACTCTCCAGTGGGAGGTGCTGCCTCTAGTGGTCACTTTGATACAAAGTGTTCAAGGAACATGCATTTGAAGAACACATCACTTCGCTCTCTTCTGACCTCATCCAAGACCAGCTAATTCATCGCTTCAACATCAAGAATGTAAAGGCACATTTAAGACAACCAACTCTATAAAAATGGTTAAAAAGACATTTTTCCAAAAGAATCAACCCTTCATTCTTCTGAATGAGGCAACTCTCTGATTTTTCCACCTGTTTCAAAATTAAAGAAGATAAAAAGAAAAGTAGCATTTGGTTGATTCACACTTCATCAGGTATATAGCGACTTAGCATTATAATCAACAGGTTATAATATCATCTGTGCTCTCTCATTCTGCCTGCCATCCTTCACTAAATCCCGTCCTTATGGGACTAGGGGGATCCCATATCCATGAATCTGACAGTCCACATGCCATGATGATCCTCTGTCACATCCACAGGAACACAGGGACCATGCTGGACAGCTGTTCTCACATCAGTTCATTCTGCAGCACTGACACTCATCTCCACTTCTTCTGCTTCCTGTCAGTCACTGCTGCATGAAGCTCTCCACCTCCCAGTAACATGGACCAGTCAGAGTCTCTACACACCAGCTGCTGCTGCTGCTTCAACCTCTGGATCATCAGAACACATCCTCTCTCAGAACAAACACCGTCCTGATCAGCATCACTTCCAGCTGTAGAGAGAAGAAGAAAGATTGAGGAGATGAATGAGTTTGATGAGCGCTCATCAGGACTTCAGACGTGTTCAGAGCAGCAGCTTCATGTTAACGTGTTGGAGTGACACTGAGCTCCAAGCTCACACATGCACACACTGTCAGCATCAGGTGTGTTTCTCTGCACATTTTCACTGCATCCACAGTGGAAACAAACTGCTGACAGTCATCAAGCTTCATTACTGCACAAACTCTTCACTCATGGATTTACTGCTGCTCCATTTAAACCAACAGTCTCTGAGTGTCCATCAACATCTCATCTGCTCTGAAAACATCAGCTGACAAACCAACATGGAGGCTGGCAGTCAACACATCTGGATCAAAGCACACACAAGGACACACATCCAGATGTGGCTGCTGGACCTGAGCAGAGCTTCTGCTCTGTACAAACACCTCATGGTTCCTCCATGTGATGATGCTGCTGCTGTGAAATAAGAGGCGCTGGTTTGCAGGCTTCAGCTTTATTTCCTCAACACATCAACACAACAACAACAGTCGGCTTCACATCCATCAAACACCATGACAACAAGCTTGTGGCTCCTCTGATTGGCTGACTGCTGTCTCTGTGTTTCTGTCTCCATTCTGTTCTCACAGCTTCACTGAGAAGCTGCAGGTTTACAGGAGACACTGGATCTTTGCTTTAATACTGACTGTGTTTAGTAGAAAACTGCTGGAAGCAGCAGAGACTGATGGAACCTTCTACTGACCTCAGAGTCTTCAGGATGCAGTCTGGACTCTCCACAAGATCTAACAGATGTTTCACTGATGATTCCTTCAGGTTGTTCCTGCTCAGGTCCAGATGTTCCAGATGTGAGGGGTTGGACTTCATAGCTGAGACCAGAAATCACAGCTGATCTCTGACAAACTGCATTCCCTTAATCTGAATAAAGAATCAAAGATGTGTATAAAATCATTGATGGTCCATCAGATGTGTTCAGGTTCTGAATGTGCAGATCAACATTACTTTGTCCTCATCAATCAGCTTTTCTCTAAAAGCAGCACAGTGACTTTGTCCTTCTCTTATTGTGGATCATCATCATGTCAGCCTTCTACACACATCATCCACATGTCAGCACAACATTCATCCACCTATTCATGTCCACACATCAGTAACATGCTGCATCATCAACAGGATCAGGATCAGTCAAATAAAACTCAACACAAACCAAAGAAATATTTAGACTTCACTCACTAAACTTTGTCTCTTCAAACTGATCTGAGTTCAGAGGATCTTCTGGATCCAGATGTGACTCTTCAGCTCAAATTACAAACATTCATTTACTTTAACAACTAACACTCAACATTTTCTACACTTTCTGCTACAAACACTCCACTTTTGTCACAACAAACGCAATTCAGGACAAAAACAGAAAATGTGAACCAGAGCAGATTTACAGCTTCATGGATGGAAGTTCTGTTGAACAGAAATGAGCTTCAGTGTCATTAAACACATCAGATCTACAACAGTAACAGACAGTCAGTGAACTGACCTCAGAGTCTTCAGGATGCAGTCTGGACTCTCCACAAAACCACTCAGATGTTTCACTCCTGAATCCTTCAGGTCGTTGAAGCTCAGGTCCAGATGTTCCAGATGTGAGGGGTTGGACTTCAGAGCTGAGATCAGAGAATCACAGCTGATCTCTGACAATCTGCAGCACTCCAATCTGAATAAAGAATAAAAGATGTGAGTTGAGGAGACAAAGTTCCTGTAGAGCTGGATCATCTTCTCATATAGAGCAGGTCTACACCACACTCTTCATTAGATTCATTCTAATAATATTCACTCTGGACTTGTGGCTCATGGCTGCTGCTTGGTTCTGGATGTCTTCACACTCTGAGGAGCTACAAGACAAAGTTTCCCAGATATGTGGCGTCCCATCATACTATTATTTAAATTGTATAATGTTATGTGATATGCCACAATGACACACAATTCATTGACTTGATAATTAACTTGAACGGTGGTTTGAAGGCAAAGTTCTTGTCGTACCGTTTCATCGTCCTCGTTTGACGTTTCAAACTGCGAGCTCGTTTTAGTGAAAAAGTCTACGATTTCAGCACATTTGGCTGCATGTGTTTCCAGAGCTTTCCTCTGTTTAATTCTTGCTTTCTTCACACCAGCCCTGCTTGTTCTATTTTCCATCCTTTAAACACCTCTGACTGTGTGGACGGACGTGTTATGTCAGGATGCGCCTGCAAAAAAAAAATAGAAAAGAAAGGAAGAGCTGCCAGTGGAGGCGGACCAGGGACCGCTGCAGCAGTATACATGATCAGACCAGAACACCGGCCCAAAAAACAAAACAAACAAAAAGTGAAGGCCCGCCCTCGCAGCTCAAACATCAGACCGGCCCACTGGGAATTGTCCCGGTCCTCCTGATCAGCCACTCCCTGCATCTCTATAAGTCAGAGTTAATCAAAAACCAAACTGTTCCAACCAGCAGCTCTCAGACTCGATTACACAAGCAGTATACGCCGATGGACAGCTTAGATCGTCATGAATCCGCTGGTATAAACCACTTTCAGCTGTGATTACCACAGCGGGTTTCGTTGTGAGCAACACGAAAAACATTTCGTGGTGAGCGGCACGAAAAACATGACGAAATCGTGTTGGTGCGCACGAAAAAGAAACAAAAAATTTACGTAACAGTTTCACGAATCCCCGTGAGACCGTGTTGGATCATCATGTGACCACAAACACCTGCATGGAGGAACAAAAGTACGCTACAAAGACACACACATCCTCCAACTACACACTCACACACACACGTTTAGAGTTTCAGATGAACACACCACCACACACACTAAGCTGCTGTAACTCCTATCCAGAAATATTTTGGACGTTTGAGGGACAATCAGTGATCTTCTACTGAGTCTGGAGGCCTGAGTGTGCACGTTCATACATGTGTGTGAGCTGATAGGAGCTCCATCAGCCAGATATGATGTCATGATTTCATATTTAACCCTCAAGCGACCAAGCTGTTCTAGTGACTAAAATGACCGACTGGGCTCATTTATGACCCACTATATGTTACACAGGAATACGTCTACTTTAGTGCCTCTTTCTGTGCTTTCTTACCTGTTCCACTCCACTGCATTTTAAGATGGATATTCTAAAATAACCTTCTGTAATTATTCATGGATTTTAATCATTTCTGACTCAGAGCTAAAGTAACAACCAGATGAACAACATGATGCATTGTAAGAACACAGTAACATTTATTTAGACACGCTTTGTCTGCCACTTCTTTTAAAATTTATTCCTTTTGTTTCATCAATAGTAAATCAAAAGTACATAAAAACTAATGTACACAAACATCTTGTCTGTATGTGTGCAATGTAACATGCAGAGAAGTATTTAGATTAGGGGCGGCTGTGGCTCAGGGGCAGAGCCGTTCGTCCAATGCAGACACTTTACCCACCTTAGCTCCAGTGCTGCCACTTCCACTGGTGTATGAATGTGTATGCTGTGTAATGTTGGTGGTGGTCAGAGGGGTTGTAGGAGTGGATTGGCAGCCAGTCAGTCTGCCCCAGGGCAGCTGTGGCTAAAAATGTAGGTCTGCCAGCTATAGTGCACTGCAACACACTGAAATAGCGATTAGAGGTAGAAATAATAAATAAAACTAAGGCCTACAATAGTGAAAAACCTACACATCTTTCTGGGGTCATAAGTGACCCCAGACAAGTTTCCATTGTCCTTGTCACACCAGTAGGCCGATCTCTACAAAAAACTATGAGCAGCTGCAGGACAAGTAGATTGACAAATTCATGGTAGGAAACATTTTCAGATAAAAGATATAAAAACGGCAAATATAATGATATGGCTGGGGTCATAAATGAACCTACTCGGTCGCTTAAGGGTCAAATGAGTCAAACCAGAGAGAAGAAGAAAACAGACGTTCCCATGAAGATCCTCAGTGTGGATCAGTAGAACATCAGCCTGATGGCTGCAGTTTAGAGTCACCACAACTTTACATCACATTCATCTCAGCAGACAAAGAAAACATGATGTCTGACCTCAGAGTCTTCAGGATGCAGTCTGGACTCTCCACAAAACTCAGATGTTTCACTCCTGAATCCAGAAGGTTGTTGTAGCTCAGGTCCAGATGTTCCAGATGTGAGGGGTTGGACTTCAGAGCTGAGACCAGAGAATTACAGCTGATCTCTAACAACAGCACCAATCCAATCTGAATAAAGAATAACAGATGTGTATAAAATCATTGATGATCCATCAGATGTGTTCAGGTTCTGAATGTGCAGATCAACATTACTTTGTCCTCATCAATCAGCTTTTCTCTAAAAGCAGCACAGTGACTTTGTCCTTCTCTTATTGTGGATCATCATCATGTCAGCCTTCTACACACATCATCCACATGTCAGCACAACATTCATCCACCTATTCATGTCCACACATCAGTAACATCTGCTGACCTCAGTCCACTCTCTCATCAAAGGATCAACATCAAATCTCTTCATTCTTTCATTTATTCCATCACCTTCTGTGGGGAATATTTCGTCACATCTAATTAATATCTTAATCACATTTAATCAAGAATTAATTGCATTAATAATAACTCATGTAATCATCATTTAACTGCATATAACCACAACTTGTTTTATCATATAATCAATTTTATATTAATGTACCATTGAAACTGCAATTTATGATTAACCAATGCAATCAAAATATATTACTAATATGTGTATAATGTGTTACTCAGCATTGACCTCTCACTCACAAACAAAGGACAGCTTACGTCCGATGCTTTCAGCGCCTGTTCAGGTGTCAGATGCGTTAGGGGGAAAGTACCCTGCTAACTGCCAGGTATCGCTTACAGAAATAGAATGTGCTGAGATAACAAAACGGTCCATTTCTTAGAAGAGTGAAGTCAGAGAAAAGTGACAGGAAGCACCAACTACTATGAAAGGTCAAAAGGATAAAACTGAGCAGTTTCTAAAAGTAACAATTTGTGAAATATCTTAGGAAAAAGAAACCAAAGAACATTGAAACTAAAATATAAATTTATAAATTAATAAATAACACATAAAGGAACCAATCTGAACAGCATCCTAAACAACAGTTAAAAGTAGTGGTGGGACGCGATTTAAAACATAATCTAATTTATTACAGGCTTTGTAATTAATTAATCGCAATAATTGCAGTTTTGTTAAACAGCAATATCTGACACATAAGTGAAGTTTTTCAACTGAAATAAAATTGTGGTTGACAGTTGAATCAATGAATAGACATATACGTGTTTAGAATTTAAATTAAATTTATTTTAAAAATAGGAAAAGTGGGACATATTAAAAGGTGATTTTGAATGACTTATAAGCCTGAATTAGTTGTTTTTTCCCACTGTTGGACTATACAATCAGCAGAAGTATTTCAAGTGTGCTTTCCACGAAAAGTGAAAAATCCAGAGTTTCTATTCTGTTTTATATCTGTCTATCTTCTGGGTCTGATAAATGGGTGCTATATTAACGATTTTCGCTGTCGTGTTCTTTCTTTGATAGGAATAAGTCAATTTTGTATTTAGTAATTTTTTATATATATCAAAAGTTATACAGAATATTTATCAGTTGCCTGCACCTCACTTCGTACTTCTGTGCTTTTCCTTCATGGCTCCAACAGACCTTTAGGTTCATTACTCGCATCTACTGGGCTGGAGTGTTCCCGAGTTACCGGTTGCGAATGAGGAACGAGGCGAAGGGTCATAATGCGTTTATTATTTTTATCGCGTTATTTGCGCTGTAATTATTTACTCGATGAATTAACGCTTAAGGTCCAAGCCTTCTAATATATAATATATATATATATTCTATCAATAATCACATTCTATATTATATTATATATTTGTAATATAATATATATATTAATAAGAATTCTGCTTCAGATTTGATCAGTGGCCTCAGATAAGCGATTCCAACGCTGAGAATCGAAATGGAAGGTCATGCACAATTAATAATTACACATTTCCTCTATTTTTTTTACATTGTTAAACGATTGTTTGCTAACTGTATATATTAAACTTTTAGCGGCAAGGATGTAATTCTAGGAAGTGTACATCTTGTTTAATCACGTAAAACAACGAACTCTTAATTACGGTTTGTTAGAGGTCCTAACTTAATTTATGACAAAAATGCAGTCTCTAGATGATACATTTGGTCTTTGTGTAAATTGTGTATGCTTTGCATCTCTTTTGTGTTAGTTTGCATCACTTAACTGCTTGTTCACACAGGTACATCCATAAAAACTGAATATTGAGAAAATGACAAAACACAGAATTAGTCCTCAGGCTGTGACACTTGGAATTGATTTAAACTGATTCTGGGTTCGTTTTTGCAGGTTTTCTATTATCTGCGGACTGTGATGTTCTGAGGCCAGAAATGGGAGGAAAAAGTCATTACAAAGTGATATCTGGATTCAGCTCTATGGATCTTCAAGGACGGAATCTGTGGAAATTCCCAGGTGCAGGTGAACTCTGACTCATTAATAAAGTTTAAATGGAGTGAAGAACCAGATGTGTCTGAGGAAGGTCAGGAAGGAACTTTTAGTCTAGTTTGTTGATTTGCTGTTTTAAGCTCGAATGCTTTGGTTTTTGTTGCAATTCTGCTTGTGTTATGGTAAAAATTCTTGGTAATCTGTTTCTGTGGGATTGTTCCGGTATGTTTTTGTTTTGATTTGGCTTTTGTTGCAGGCATATTTGATCTTTCGAGTAGTTGCTTCTTTTCGCTGGTGATTTTGGGTTATTGTGGTAATTTTTGACCCTTTTGCTGGTTATGTTTGGCATGTTTTATCAGTGTGGCCAAGTTGGGTATTTGTCCATTCCTCCACTTGGTTTCTATGGTATTTTTGGTCCCATTTTTCGTGGTAATTGGTAGTTTTTTGTGGTGATTTCCAGTTTTTTTTGATGTGATCATAATTAAACAGAATTTCAGGGTAACTTTTGGCTGCTTTTGTGAGTATTGCTAAAGTTTTTGTCCTTAACTGGAGTTTTCGTTGTTGATTTTTCCTGTTTTGTCGTAAATTTTTCGTGTATTGTTTTTGTGGTGATCTTAGGTGTTTTTGCTGGCACTTGTGAATTGAGTAGTTTTGGCTCTTTTTTGAGGTGATTTAAGTCTCTTTTGTGGAATTTTTGGCCATTTTTGCTGAATTTCCCAGCTTTTTAAGTTACTTAAGTTCAGTTTTTATCAGATACTCAGACCTGTGTCTTCTCCTCTCTAATGTCAGTGGTTCTTTAATCTGCTGGACTGAGTAGTC